>NC_083109.1:18589463-18962544 GCF_949774975.1 Lagenorhynchus albirostris
AAGTTGGTTCATTAATCTAGTTTCTTGTAACCCAGCCCCTGTTCCTTTGTTCGCCGTCCACCTGTCATAGTCAGAGCTCTGTTTGGCTGCAAGGTTGGGGTAGTGATTTTACTGCTCAGGAAAGTACATCTAGCTTGGGCCCTTTGCTGTTACCCGTCTGTACATTAGAAGATAAGTCCTGGTATATGGAGAAGGGGGAGACTTTTTAATCACATGATGTAGATCAAGAATAATGCTTTATCTTTCCTTGTGTATTTCCATCTGTGTCTCTTTTCCTCTTCCCTGTCGTTTAGCATTCAACCAATATTCACTGATCACCCACTGTTGCCTGGCTTTTTCAAGGTATCTAGCTACATTAGTGAGTAAAAGAAATAAAGATCCCTGCCCTCACAAGGCTTATATTGTGGTGGGAGAAGACGGGCAATCCACAGTAAACTGCCTCCTTCTCCTTTTCTTACTTGTGCAGAAGAATCAAGCAGAAGAAACATACTGACAGGAAAACAAAAGCTTAGTCTGTGTCCCGCCCCATCCTTCTATTGTATGGTAGGCCCAGTTCACTTGTCTTCTGGTTGAGCAGTGGGAAAAGACTTGTCATTTTGGATTAACTTCACAATGCCATGTGTCTGGGGGGGCGTAATAAATATTTGTAGCCTTTGGGAGCATCTGTCAGTGCCTGCTGATTCCCATACTTCTTTTCTGCCATCCGCCCTACTCATCTTTTTTTACCATCACCTTTCTGGGGAAAGCTTCATTTAAGTTCTTAGAAAATATGTTTTATGTAATGGTATGACTTTGGGACAGTTGAGCCCTAGAATGGGCAGTGAGGTGCAGCATAAACCATCCTTTTGGAAAGTTCTGATAAGGAACCCAAATAGTTATTTTGAGAGTTAGGGTTGTTGTGATGAGTGTTCTTTTCATATACTGTTCTAAATCTCATATTGTGATAAATACTGGATCTGGTAAGGTTATGTAGTGCATATGAAACGATGGAAATAAAACTGCCCAAATAAAGTCCGAGGAAGAACATTTAACAGGAGAGTTGTGACCCAATGCATCCTTTTTCTTTTTTTTTTTATGTCCATCAAAGGAAGAAGACAAATAGACTCTGGTTTATTAATACAATAGAATATTATACAGCATTAAAATTGAATGGCTAAAGCAACATGAACAACATGGATGAATATTGGCAATATCATATTAAGTTAAAGAAGATTATATCCACCATGACACCCTTTACATAAAGTTAAAACAAAATAAAATTTTAAAGAAATATTTGTAGATCCAGTGCATCGTTTTTTAAGTTCATTGTGTTTTAAATGCAGATTTTTTTTTTTAAGTCAAATACTCTGTAGAAGGAGATTTCATGGCGATTAGGAAATGTTGATGTGTATCTAGGGCAGAAAGGAAGGAATTAATTTGTTTCCAGTTGGGATTTGTAGTCAATGGATGATCAGTGAAACAGAAAGCCATTTCCAGGTACAGAGGGGAAAGATGGTACAATTTAGTAAAGAATAATTATACTTTGCATTTGCATAGCGCTTACTGTCCAAAAAATGTTTTCACATGCCGTTTTATCCTCCCAGTAACCCAGTGAGATACGTGTTTTTAACTCCTGTTTTAATAGACTTGGAACTAAGAGGTGTTAATTGACTAGCCCAAAGTCAATAGCTGGACTGTGTCAGAATTGGGACCCTCTGATTCTAAAGCCCCCAGACTCTTCTGTGTTAGGCCTTTCTGAAAATTTATGCAGCAACATGTAAGCAGTTTTGGCAGAGAAGGGAAGTCTTAGGGTCAATTTTAATGATGCTAAAGGCAGATCTGAAATGAAGAATCTGAAGCAAATCAAGAAGCAGAATAACTTCCCTGCTCACTTGGGAGGGGAAGGTGATAGGGTGTTATGCCCAGAGGTTAGAATGTGTGTGATCTTTTGATCACTCTGTGGGCTGATAGGAGGGAGACCTCAGTACTCAAACGTGAACTTTTGGACAAAGTAGTGCCTATTACAGTATTTCTTCTAGAATTATTTCATGGCTCCTGTGGTGCCGTAATTGTCTCTCTCTTTAACCTCCATCTCCAGGAGCCTCCAGAAGATGACGCAAACATCATTGAGAAGATCCTGGCATCTAAGACTGTCCAAGAGGTTCGTGGCTGATGTTTCTGGCTTGTATATCACTAGCGCAGTTTACACCCTCTGTGGAGAGATGTTTCTGGAGTGGTCATTCTTGGCTGGACTGAGAGCTAGGCAAGAGCACTGTTTGGCTAGTTGACACTTATTTTCACCTCCGTGAAAGATTTTAAGACATAAAATTCTGAAATATTTGAGTATGGCCCAAACCGATGTTTTTTTTCCTTATGATCCTAGCAAAAGGTATTGATCCTTTAGTTGCCATAGCCCACTGAAAGTCATCAGAGGGCCAAGAAGAAGAGATGGGAAAAGACTCCCAATGACAACATCTTTTCCTTTCAACATCTCAGGGCTGTGTAGAGAACCTCTAGAGAAAATTTCTGGCGTGAAAGAGTATGCCGGTGCCAGTGAAGGCACAGTTTCATCTTTACTTCAAGTGTTTATGAAAGTACACTTCCTTACTTTGAGAGTGAACATCACTGGAGTTTGTGGGGGGCGGTTGGGAGGACGCCGGAAATGCATGTTCTCACTTCTGCAGCAGCTCTCAGAGCCCTGGGCCAGTTTGGCTTTATCAGCTGAATGCTTTCCCAGCCTGGACCTAAGAATGACACCAGGAGGATCATTTTTGTTTTTTTTCTAACCTTATAGCTTACTGTGTGTTCAGCCTTTAGAAAGCCTGCTCCAGACCTGTCAGAAAAAGACCTGGGAAAATGAAAATGTCCTTGAGAAATATGTTCTAAAACCAGGAAGAAGTATTGATTTACCTTTTTCGTTTGACACATAAGGGTGATCCATGGGGATCTGGGCTGATAACTGCTTGCTTTTGGTTACAGGTTCACCCCGGAGAACCCCCATTCGACTTGGAGCTGTTCTACGTCAAGTACAGGAATTTGTATGTCTATTTAATGTATTATTTGTATGTGTATTTTAAATGAATAGAACTTTCTTCTTTCATCACACCATTATCTTTTATATTTTCCAAGAACGGCCCCTAAGGCATGACCCACAGACCTTGACTGGCTCAAGTTCACCTTAGGCGGCAGTGCTTTACTTTGGCTGCGTATAGAATCACCTGGAGAGCCTTTTAAAACTACTGAAGCCCTTGCTGCACTCGAGACCCATTGGCTCATACTCTGGGAGTAGTTCTCAAGGATTGGTGTGTTTTAATATATATTTTTTTGTGTGGTACGTGGGCCTCTCACTGTGGTGGCCTCTCCCATTGCGGAGCCCAGGCTCCGGACCCGCAGGCTCAGTGGCCATGGCTCACGGGCCCAGCCGCTCCGCGGCATGTGGGGTCATCCCGGACCGGGGCACAAACCCGTGTCCCTTGCATCGGCAGGCGGACTCTCAACCACTGCGCCACCAGGGAAGCCCAGGATTGGTGTGTTTTAAAAACTCCCTCTGCAGTTCCCATTTGCACCCAGAGTGGAGAACCACGGTCCTATAGCCTATACTTTTCTACCCACTTGGGTTTTTCTTTCTTTCTCTGCTGTGTGCCCACTTTCACTAATGTGCATTAACGATGGCCTGCCTATACCTGCCCTCCCTCTGCTCTGAGCCAGTTTCTCTAGAAGCCACAGAATTGCTTGGAATTGCTGCATTGTTTTGTATTCTGTTTTAGTCCTGAAGGGCAAGGCCCTTCTAAGCCCAGCCTACAGCAGTTCCACAGCAAGTCACTCCACTGCTGCTGTGTTAGACGGTCACCCGGTTATTGAAACACTTTAACGCTTGATGGTTTGCTGGTTCTGTGCTTGTCTCACAATTTGTGTGTCTTTGGATAGTTCCTACTTACACTGTAAATGGGCCACAATGGAAGAACTCGAAAAGGATCCTCGCATCGCACAGAAGATCAAGCGATTTAGGAATAAACAAGCCCAGATGAAGCACATTTTTACTGAGGTGAAGCAATGTTTACTAATTTGATCACTGCTTTTCTTGCAGTATTAAATACCGGGTTAAGTTTCTTAATAGTTGAAGTCCTGTGTAGATCTATGGCTCAGGTGCCTGCTGATTTGTGACAAGATTTGTCCGGATTTAAGCCAAAGAAAACAAATTATCCACCAAGGAATAAGGATCAAACCTTATAAACTGATAACTCATAAGAACGTGCATCTAGGTCACGTTCTAGGGCAGAATGTACACACAGAAGGAATGTGCACACAGTTCTTTCATTTCCTCCTCTCCCCTCCCCAAAAGGGCAATTCCAAGAAGACTTAAAGTTTGGGTGTAAAAAATAAAAACAAAGCTAAAATGTTAGAAAGTAAGTAAATATATAAACTTGGGTATTTCTAAGTATGGTACCTACAGCAAGAGGAAGGATTGATGGATTTGGATATCAAAACATCTGTAGTGCCTGTAAGTTAGAAAATACCACAAATAAATCTTTAAGTAAGTACATAATGTACATAGACGTATTCCCTAATTACGTACATGCACACATACATACAAGGCATACATTCTTCTTATTCCAGTATGGAAACCTTATTTATATTTGCATACACACATGCATGATACACATACATATACACATGACAAATAGCTTTAATGATAAGAAATGCTCTTATAGTTCAAAAAGAAAATTACAAAATCCCAAATAGAAAAAAAATGGACAAATTAATGGGGAATTCAGAAAAGAGGGGAAAATTACTTATCAACCATACAAAAATGTAGTCAGTTTCACTAGCAGTCAAAGAAATGCAAATTAAAATGGGAATCTTCTAGTTTTCACTTATCAGATATTTGAAGGTTTTAAACATAAGTATTTTCCACTGCTGGTGAAGGTGTAGGGAAGAGACACTGTCGTCGTCACTGGTTGGGAGCATAACTTAGGATGACCTGTCAGGAACGCAGGATGACAACAGACATCACATGTCTCAATATTTGCCTATCCTTTGTCCCAGCGGTTCTGTTTCCACCATTTATTTTAAGGAAGCTATCAAGTCTTTGTGCAAAGACTTAGCTATGATAAACAGTTGTTTGTATTGGTGAAAAATTGAAAACAAAATGTTAGTTAATAGACACTTGTTAAATTATGATACATCCCACAGAATGCAGTACTGTGCAGCTAGTAAAAATGATATTGGAGGACAATTATGAACGTCATAGGAAGAGGCTTAGTGATGTTAACTATTGTTAGTTGAAAATGTCAAGCTCTTATATGAGACAGTTCCATTTTTGGGGGGTACAAGAGAGAAGAATCACCATAATAATGCATAGAAAATGTCTGAGTGTATGTGAAAATGATGACGTAATTTTCTCCATTTGATGGGATTGTGGTGATTTCTATTTTCTTTAACAAATTTTATACAGATAACTTATGAAGAAAACAATAAAAATTATTTTTTAAATGTAGCCACAAATACTAGACCTTAAGAGTGCACTGAGATGCCATCAAATTTTAGCAGATTGCTGCACATTCTTACCAATTCATTGTTCATGCTGTACTCCTTTTCTGCAAATGACGAAAAACTATTTTAGGATAATGTCAATAAGTGTTCTTTTTGTCCCAATATGGAGTCCTTTTTCTTTAGCCTTAACGTTTGGCCCCAGGCCTCTCCAGGATTGTTGTAAAGCCTGTGAGAACGGTGTTTTATGGCATTGTTCCTCTGTAGAGAATTGGAAAGGAAGGACTAGAATTGGAAGAACCATCCTGAAGCCCTGTTGGATACTCTCCCTCGGTTCCTGGAACTTCTTATTCACGCCTCTATTTTAGCGAGCATTTGCAGTGTAGTGACTTGTTTACGTGTCTGTGTCTTCCATTTTGAGCCCTGCGAGACAGACAGGGCCACGCCTTCCTCGTGGTACTTCCTATCTGTGGTACTAGGCGCAGGGTCAGCGCTCAGTCACCATGTGTTTGTGCCCAGGTAAGGGAGGAGGGTTTTCTATGCCACTCCTGCTCCAGACCCTTCAGCACTTCCTGTTGTCTTGGAATAAAGTCCAAACTACTTAATGTAGCCTACAAAGCCCCATGAATCTGGTTTCTGATTTATTCCCAAGGGAATGATTTTTTTTCCCTTGGTTGGGAATAGAAAATTGTGTTAGGATGTGTAGAAATACTGTAATGGGAATTCATACCCTTGGGGAAGGAAAGGCTTTTGAGAAGATTGGAGGCCGTCATGAAAGGAACGAGGAGTGAGAGTGGAGAGTAATTGCTGTAACACTACCTTCAGTCTTGACCTCGTCAACATTTTTGTTAATAACTTGCGTAAATGATATTCTTATGAAATAAATAATAACCTAGTTTTGAATAGAGCTTCTTCATACCCATTATTTCCAGCTGCTTTATGAGGTAGCCAGGGGCGCGTGTGAAGGAGAGTGGGGTTGGAAAGGCTGTGAGTTCCCACGCCCCACAGGGCTGGAGGCCTATGAGACCCTGACTCCTCAACACCAGACCCAGTGCTGGGAGAATAAATGACAGAATCAAAGTTCAGGTTTACCTGGACAGGCGAGGATGAATGAAATAATGAAAATGGCAATAAGTAAATGTAATGTCACACATTGGTATTTTAAAGATCTTTACAACTTTGGAGTGGGGAAAATGACCTGATAGCAGTTTGCCTTGGGCAAATTTCAGTAGCTCCTTCAGACTCAGTATCCTCCGTTTATGTAAATCAGTACTAATGCTATCACCCTCACAGACTACCTGGGAGGATTAAATGACACAGTGTTGATAGAAGTGCTAAGCATGGTGCCCGACCCATAGTCACTATTTCACAAAGGTTAGCTCTGCATCGCCAAGGGATCTAGAAATGTGGCATCTGAAGAACATTGAACACCTGGGGTTAGGGAGGTGTTCCGATAGGGACGAATCAACTTGGTTACTGCTGCTCTAGAGGAAGCAGTTCACACCAGTGAGTCAGTTACAGGAGGAAAATTAGGCTGTAATTTAATAGTAATAATGATAAAGATCATGATGCTACTACTGAACAGGCAGAAGTAAAGCTGTCTTGGCAGTGGGTCAGGTCTCAGAGGGCAATAAATTCCTGAACACAGGGATAATTGAATCCGAGGGTGGATTTGCAGGGATGCTGTAAAAAAAAAGTGTTCCTGCGTTGATTGGAAGATGAAAACTAGACAGCTCCTAAAGTGCCTTCTAAGCTTAAGGGGTAATGAGAACATTCCTGCACTTCAGGAGGAGGGCTTCTGGGCAAGAAAGACCTGGGTAAATGTTCTGATTCACGTGGCTTTGCAACCTTGGTCACGGCACTTACTTAACCTCTCTGAGTCAGTTTTCTCATCTGTAACGATAATTACGACACCTGCTACTCCATAAAGTAGCTTATAGGCTAAAATGAAAGCACTGGACACACATTAAATATTTCTAAATCTTATTATTTTGTAAGTACGCTTTTTTTTTTTTTTGAAGCGTAGTGTGTTTAACAGTAAGCAGTCCTAAGGGTACAGCTCGGTGAATTTTTGCAAAATAACCACTCCTGTGTAACCAGCACCTAGATCAGGAAATAAAACATTATCAGTATCCCTGAAGCTCCTTCCATGCCTCCTTCCAGTATTAACTGTTATTATTATTGGTATTAAGAAGAAAAACAAACTGTAATTCTGGATTTCCGAGGGATATCTCTGGAAATCCTCCTTGTGCTGATTTTTGCTCAGTACTGTAATGACCAACAGGAAAATCTCACCCTGGTGGGGCAACCTGTAAGGTGGGGTCGTTTCTTTAAATTCAGTCCTGAAGAGGAGGATTTGGGGACAGTAAGGAAATGTCGGTGAGGTGACTTTTATTTTCAAGCAAACCTTTTCATTCTGTGTTTCCCGCCCAATAGGGGGCAGGGTGGAGGGGTGGGGGGGGTCACTTAAAACACTGGATGCTGGGTTGGAGGGGTGGGGGACACTTCTTAGCTCTTCTTTTTTGTTTGCCTTAGCCTGACGAAGACTTGTTCAACCCAGACTACGTGGAGGTTGATCGCATCTTGGAGGTGGCCCACACCAAGGATGCAGAAACCGGAGAGGTGGGTATTTTGCTGTTTCGACTCTTACAAAGTGTCTTTGCTGCTTGCCGAAGATATTTTGCCCATTTCGTTAGCATGTGGTCCTTGTTCTCATGGCATTCGCGTGCTGTATTGTAGGGAGGTTTTCATAGGTCTGTCAGTGTAGGACTGATTCCTGTAATGTAGTAGAAAGAATGTAAGTGTCTCTCCCATTTCGCACTAGGAAGTGACGCATTACCTGGTGAAGTGGTGCTCACTGCCTTACGAAGAAAGTACATGGGAACTGGAGGAAGATGTGGATCCTGCGAAAGTTAAAGAATTCGAATCTCTGCAAGTTCTCCCTGAAGTTAAGCATGTGGTAATGTACCCATGTCACTGTTCGGCACCTCTTGTAACATGTGATTTTAGGAGCTTGGCAATCCTGGGTGTCCCCTGGGCTGTTCTCCTGAGTGGTTTCTGTGGTGTCTTATCATTGGTCACTCCCATTGAAACTGCGGTTCAGGGTGTGTTTCTCCCACATCACACTTTGCTAGCACTCAGGTCAGCTTTACATCCGGCTCTACTTTGATGTATGTGACATTTCAGAAGCTTGGCTATGAGCTTTGATTTCTTGGTGTATGGCTGTCAGATGGAGTCAGTAAGATAGAAGGTAAGAAATGCCTGGCTTGGGAAAGAAGCTCAGTAAGTTGTTAGCATCTTTCTTGTTCCTGTTTCTTATCCCTTGCTCCATTGGTGATCTCTTTTCTTCAGTTTTATCCTTTGCCTTTACTCAAGTGGAATATTCTTACAGGGAAGAACTGTCCTTTCTCTATAGATCGCTGGGACTTTGCAGAGAAAACATAGGTTTTCAGTACGTTTTTGTTGAATTGGTTTGTTTTTCTGATTCTGGATTATTACCACCAAGCTGCAAAAATGTCAGAGGAGGCAGAATTGGGATAGAGCCCAGTTAAGATGTGACTAACTTGGGAAAAGAATCAGAGCTGTGAAGGAATATAACTATAGACTGGAATGATCATTTTCTATTTTTTTTAAATCACTATTTTTATATGAAAAACTCTTATGCAGTTCCTTATTGTTGTTTTTATATATATCACTGGGAAAGTTGGGACTTCAAAGGCAAGACTTTGACACTGAACTTAGATCCCTGTCGGAGTCCATCCAAAAGCAGTTTTGCTTTTGTTTCTTGGCTCTGAAGGGTATAGAGGTGTCTTGAGATGCGGAACTGTGATTAGAAACCTGTATATTTTACAGTGTTTGTCTACATGATTGATTAATGAATTTTTCTCTCAACCCTCTCCTATAACAGTTATCCATTTAAAATTCAACTTGTTGGTCATTTACTAAGCACCTGCTGTAGGTTGATTCTTGTGTGGGACAGAGTAAGAAAGTAGGTCCAGGCCCTGCCCCAGGAGCTCACAGGCTGACGGAAGAAGCATGTGTGTGCAGGACAAATATGGCACCAGGCTAATTGGGGCATGTGGCCCAAAGCAGAAGCAAACCAGTGGGGGAGCAGAGAGTCGAGAGAATTTCATTGTGAAGCTAGTTCTAAGTTATCATCTAGAAGTAATCAAGATTCTTACTCTCTCAGCCTGAATCCCACTTATTTCTTCAGACTGACTACCTGCGCTTGGCGAGAATATGAATGCAAGTGTTTTCAGTCAGTTTCCCTTTTCCTTTCCTTCTTTGCTGTTGTGATGCTCCTGTCCTCCTCATCTCTCAGTGAACTATGAGATCATTTCACACCTGTCTCTTTTGGTGTCTAATTTATTTGTTCTCTCATTTAGAAGGTATGTTTTGAAATTTTTCTCATCCTAAATTGGAATGGTAGCTCAAAATATAATTAAAGTTGTCTTTTTATGTTCTAAGAGAAGGGCTGGCTCCAAATGATACTTTAACTGAATAATTTTTTTTTTAAGGGATCTTATCCTGGGCTTTGAAATTTAGAGATAACCCTACCAGTCTTGATGAATAGGACATTCCATCGCTAAAAGCTTTTTGGTAAAAAATTGGTCACATGTAGGTCAGATATGGAATTTTGGGAGAGCAAGAAATGAGTGTCAGTAACGATTGTGCAAAGAGAGTAGCAGTCATTTAGTAGTCAAGACCCACCTTGGAGACTCCAAGAATCAGTTCTCTTCTGAATTTAATAGTAGCCACTAAAGGTTGTGGGGCCTTGGGGTAAGTTACTTGCTGTAGTCTGTACCACTTAGGAGCCAACCGGACTAGGCATCGGGAATTTCTAGCTGATTTCAAGCCTTATCTTTAGATGGCTGGTCATGTTAATGGTGATGTAAAACTAAAACCTTTAGCACTGGAGAAAGAGGGAAAACCCAGAGGAGTGACGGGGTTAGAGCGTGATGCCTCTACATCAGGAGCACTACCAAGGCAGCAAAGTAGAAACCTGCAATGCTAGGAGTGAGCCACTTCAGTCGCTAGAGATGAGGAACATTCCAGGAAGTCTCCCCATAGTATCTGGTAGAGTAGAGTGCCATTAAAATGAGTTACATGGACTTCGGGGATCCAGGCTGAATGATTCCTATAGGTTGAGAAGAATGTAATTTCTTTAAGGGAACAGAGCAAGAGAGTTTCTATAGGAATATCTTTGCTTAAGAGCTTTCTCTTTAAAATTAATTTTTTTGACATAATAAATTATTTTCCCCTTTATTTCTAAAAACACCTTTGCCTATGTGCTGATAGTAATATTCAACAGAGTTCTATTTCAAGGGGCTTAGCCTAACTACAGCTATAGTAATTTTGTAGGTAAGTTGTGGTATGTAAGTTTCTGAAAGACCACACTTTCAGTGGTCTGAACAGATTGGACAGATTACACTTATCTCCAAATATCAGTGATATGAAATGATTGGGAATATTTTATTAAATTTCACAAGTGGAAGGCTTCGTTTTAGTTAATGGCATATTTCAGGAGTAAACTTTATTGTAATACTCCAAAGTAGAACTACCAAAGACTACAATTGCTGTTAGAAAAGCTAAATCTCAAAATTCTCATTTATATAACTATAGGCATAGCTAAAAGGTTTTATTTTTAAGACCTTGAAGTGTCAACTTAGGGGCTCAATTTGTCTAGAAGCAAAATAATCAAGTCTATGTCCAAATAATATAAATAAACAAAATTTTTAGGTGGGAAGACTTAATACCTAAAAATTAAAATTTTCCCCCAATTAATCAAAGTTCCAATAGAATTTTAAGGGAACTTGAAATTGATTCTACAGTTATACAGAATACTAAATAAGACAGAATCGCCAAGACATTTTTGAAAAATAATTCCCCATCAGATATAAAGCTGTAGTAATTCAAAAGTGTGGTTCTATTGCAATAAGAGACAGTGCAGTAGGACAGAGTGAAGACTCTAGATAAAGCTCCCTGGATATATTAGAACTTATATGATAAAAATGCCATTTCATATCAATAAAGATCAATTACATTTAGAAATTGGTGTTTCATATGGGAAAATAAAATAAGATTGCTATTATGTTCATGGTGAATTTAAAGAATTTACAGTTTTGATTATATAGGCTTTGGGCTTTACTCTAGAAACTAATCAAGAAAATATTTGACCCAGTGTATTTTCCTGAGCTGATACCACAAGGACAAACAACAACAAAAAATTCTGTCTATAGAAAACTAAAAAACCTGACTAATACTGGCTTGTAGGGAAATTAAAATGTAAGTGGGAGTGATTTCTAAGAGTCTCAATAAAGCAATATAATACTTATCAAGATTTTAGGTGGGTCTGTTTCTCTTCTTCATTAATTGCTTGCAAATTTTATAGAGGTGTTCTTAGTTTAATCTGCTGAAATCTAGAAAATACAGGACTGGCTCATTAATCAGAAGATAGTAGCTGCAGTTTGCAGCCAGCTGTAGGGCAGCGTTTGAGATTTACCACCTTCCCCATCATTGCCCTGTGTCCCTCTGCACATTTTGCTCCTGAAGCATCATTCTCTGTGTCTTGTGCTCTCTGTTCTCCTTCCCTAGGAGCGACCTGCCTCAGACTCCTGGCAGAAACTTGAGAAGTCTCGAGAGTATAAGAACAGTAACCAGCTCCGGGAGTACCAGCTGGAGGGGATGAACTGGCTTCTTTTTAACTGGTATAACAGGTGCGGAACCAGAACCGGTCCTGTCTTCAGGGATGATGTTTCTACCAGATGTTTGTGCCTGGAAGGAGATTGTGGGCTTAGCCCGCATGGAGTAGCAATAGCAGAGCGGCAAGGGAGTGCGTCGGAGCCGCTGGTTTGGTGGTGATCTTTGCACATCAGGCATACCAGGACTTTATTTTTTATGTCAGATGTGGTTTGGTTTGGTTTGGTTTCTCCAACCAAGAGGAATGATCTTTAGACATCACTGACTTTGTCCTTTTTTTTTCTTTGCCAGTCTAACCAAAAGATTGGGCTCAACCTAGATGAAACAAAACCCAGAAGATCCTTTAAAACTGTTTTTTATCTCCCAGCCTTCAGCAAAAGTTGGCTCTAAAGGGGAATGGATCTGGATTCTAGCCCCGACTCTGCTACTTGTTTATGAGCCATGGGTGGCCTAGACTTGCAATACTCAGTTTTCAACTTTGTGCTTTAGTTCCTATCAGAATCTAAATGAAACAGATGAAATTTGAGAAAGATGAGTTGAGATTTTCTTAACATTCTAGAGTGTACCCCCAGTGTCGATTTTTAAAGACAATATGTAGTGGAACAACACACCACGCTGGAACTCTGGAGACCTGTGTTCTAGGCTTGTCTCTGCCACCTGTTCACAGTGTGAGTCAGGGCACAGCTCACTCAGACACTCCTGGTCTGGGGTTGCCCACCTGTACAGTCAGGAGCAAGACCGGACAGGGGCCACACTCTTCCAGGGTCACAGCTGTGTACAGTCCATGATTCTGGATCACCACAAGAGACCAGCGTTTTTAACTCTTGACACGGAACTTAGTATGTGGGTTAAAAGTTTGTCCTTTGATAACGCAAGTAATAGACAATGAGAATCATGCAACTTATGTTTCTGTTTTTGCCTTGGCTTCCATGAAGTTTGTCAGGTAGAGAAACTGGCTTAGATTTGAGGCATTTTTTTTCTCTCCTTGTTTCAGTATTATTTAAATTTTTGGTATTTTTAGTTTATATTTAAATGGACCTATTTCACGTATTTTCTCACAAGTTGCAATAGTTCCTTTCTGGAAGTAGGCAGGGTGTGAACAATGATAATAGAAACTTGCTTCCGTTGTATCTCTGGAAAATGCTGATAAAACCTTCACTGATGACCTTACAGGTCAAGGTACGCTTCTGAAGTATCTTTTTATTTATAACCAACCTCTGCCTCTTTCCTATATTGATGATGAAATATCTGTGTTTCCTACTCTGCAGAAAAAACTGCATTTTGGCTGATGAGATGGGCCTAGGGAAAACCATCCAGTCCATCACATTCCTTTCAGAAATATTCCTCAGGGGAATCCACGGCCCTTTCCTCATCATTGCCCCGCTCTCCACCATCACTAACTGGGAGCGGGAGTTCCGAACGTGGACAGAGATGAACGCCATCGTGTACCACGGCAGCCAGATCAGCAGGCAGATGATCCAGCAGTATGAGATGGTGTACCGAGATGCACAGGTGAGCCCTCCACCAGTCACAGAGACCTGAGACAGCTTTCTGACGTCATGGTTCAAAACAGCCTTTCCGTCCCTTGTCTTCCAGAGTTTAATGCCCTGCATTGGGTTACTGTTGGCTTACTCTGTAGAGTCACATGTTTATTGCGGTAGACTTCTTACTCCTTCCTGGTGATTTAATTTGTGATAAAACACAGAATTGGAGGGCATGCTTTCCACTCTGACATATGCCAGAGGCTCTTTAGGACACAGAAAGCTTGGCTTCTTGGTTGGCTTACGGAGTTGCTTTTACATGCAGAAGGTTTTATCTGAGTTGTTACGTGCTCAGTGAAGAAAGTGAGCGGAGGAATTCGTGTACAAAGGAAGGATTCTCAGCCAGGGAGTTTGGAGAGAGAGAGAAGGTTAACAGATTCGACGTGGAAGGATGAAGAGAAAACAAATGGTTAAAGGCACAATAGAATTTTTTAAGACATTTTTGTTTTTGAACATCTCACTTTGCTGAGTATCCTTGTGTGTTTGTTCGGAGCACTGGTTTTTATAAATAAGGTGAAAATTAAATGAACTCGGAGGAAAGGCAGCACTCACCCCAGAGGTTTCACAGACAGCAGGAGGAGACAGACACTGAGAAGAAATTTAAGACGTGCTGTAACGTGAAGCTCTGCTTTTTAAAGCAGTGGTAGCACTAAGATAGGCTGAAAGACAAAGGTGTGTCCTGCCTGGTAGCACTTGTCCTGGGTGAATCAGGATCATGATGTCGAATCTGTTCTAGAACCCAAGTTACAAGGTGAAATTAATTTTACCTGAAAAGTAGCAAGGAGGGTTTCCTTGGGCATTCCAGCTATGCATAGACCAGCTTCTGGCTGGGAATGTGTGAATCAGCACCCATCTGCTTTCCTTATCATGACAAGTAAATAAATAAAAAGCTTCCTTTTCAGCCTTCCACATGGCTCCTCTGTCTCACTTTTGTGAGGGTACATGCTCTCTTGCTTTTGTTTCATTGATGTAATGGGGTCTCTCTCTTGTCTAAATAGCTGGTTCATTGTCGTATTCTCTCTCTTCTCAACTGAAGAAGAAGTGCTTATTGACTCTCACCTAGATCCTAGCATTTATAGTGTTGCCTCCTCTAACCCAGCCGGTAACCCAGTAGCTGGATTCTCTGGCCCTGCGTAAAGCTTTGTCTTTGCTTCTGTCATCTCAGGGAAACCCACTGTCAGGAGTCTTCAAGTTCCATGTCGTCATTACAACGTTTGAGATGATCCTGGCAGACTGCCCAGAGCTGAAGAAGATTCACTGGAGCTGTGTGATCATTGATGAAGCCCACAGATTGAAGAATAGGAACTGCAAACTTCTGGAGGGCCTGAAGCTCATGGCCCTGGTGAGAGTTGGCAGGCTCTTTGCATAAACACAGGCCCCTTCTGTTCACAGTAGAGGAAGCATTCTTTAGCCATCTGCATGCAGCTTACTTGTGCACAGTCTGCTCACCCTAGATTTTCTTTTTGCCCACCATGGCTCTGATCGTGCAGGAAGCAAATTTTTTTCGTTATGAACTGGGTCAACAATTTGGCCTTTGCCACAGACTGATTCCCAGAGGGACCCAGGAAAATCTTAAATACCATGAAATTTGTGACCTGGAAATGTAAGATGTTTTGGCTTGTTTCCAGGTCCCTGAATGATCTGGTACCAAAGGTGATGGCCTTCAGCATTACTCCTCGGCACAGTGCCCAGTCTGTGGCAGGCAGGCACTCCATAATATCAAATGAATGAATGGATGAATGAATGGGTGCTTTAACTAACGTGAAATTGCTCCTGGGCTCAGGGATGTGAAAGGAAGGTTGATCTGGTTATTGATGTTGTCACACTTATTCTGTAGAGTCACATGTTTTATAACCAGCCTCTGCCTCTTTCCTGTATTGATGATGAAGTATCATCATCTGGCAAAACAGAATTGCCACCAATAAAGCCCAGAATGCCCTGGCATCATTTTCCCACCAAAACCTGCTGCTTTGGTGGTTCAGACCCTGTTCATCCCGTGCTGTGAATCCATGCAGGAACACAAGGTGCTGCTCACAGGGACGCCCTTGCAGAACTCGGTGGAGGAGCTCTTCAGTCTGCTCAACTTCCTGGAGCCGTCACAGTTTCCTTCAGAGACTGCTTTCTTGGAGGAGTTTGGAGATCTGAAAACAGAGGAGCAGGTAAATAGGAGCCTGAAGGATTTGAGGAGACAATGTGGTAATGACCCTCACCATCAAGGGAAAAACAAGTCACCATGGGGACAGGAGTTAGCAAGTTCTCACATCTCTCGTAAAATGAGCATTGCCTCCTTTATTTCATTTGTTTATGTTGAAGAGGATAAACTGATTATTAGCAGTTCTTATTACTCCAAAGAATAAATGAATCAACATCCAAAATGCCTTATATCCGGCCTCTGCCTTCACTGATCTCATATGTAAGTTCAGTGATTTTGTTCATAGCTCTGGCCTCAGGGGCTTGCTTCCCTCCTCCTCTGCCTTCTTCATCCTTCATCCCTCCTCCATCACCTGCAACATGTTTCCAGGCTCATTTTCTTGAGTGCAACAAAATACACAGGTAGTGAGGAAAAGAAGGCAGGTGTATATACCAGAGTAGTGGGCAAGTCCAGTTTTGTCCAAATCAACTAAATGTCCTGTTTTCAAAGATTTGGTTCTGCGTCTAGCTTATTAGACTCAAAGCTGTTTCAAAACAAACCAATCTATCTACTACGGGTAGAAATCTCAACTGGACATTGCAGAAATAAGGCAGACAAGTTTAAATGCCGTAAGAGGAACAGTTAATAGAGCTGAGGACTTTTAAAGGCGAGAAAGGTCACATCTGTTTGGAAATTAGGAACGGCTTCATGGAGAAAGTATAATTTGAGAATAGACTTTTAAGGGTGGGTAAGTTTTCAGTAGGCAGAGAGAGAGAGATGATGACTGCTTTGCATAGGAAAAAAATAATCATAATCAGCCGTGGAATTTATTCAGTAGTTGGGAATCATCTGGGTTGAGCTGGAAACAGGATGGATGAATTGAGTATGAAGCCGGAGGAGTTTAGCGATATACTGTGGGAAGATCTTGAAAGACAGGTTGAAGGGTTTGGTAAGCATTAGAGAAGCAGTGCAGGGCTTTGATTGCAGGAATAATTAGTTCTGCTAAATTAATCTAGCAATGGTGTGAGAGTGGGTGGGGCCGAGAATTTGGGAACTGAGAAGGTTTGGGAATTTCACTAACAGAGAAATCAAGAGTACACTCTGTGGTCCCAGTCTGTTTGTTTCTTCTTCTGTGGTGAGTCAGACTTTGAGAGCAGTGAATAATCAAACTAAATTCCACTTCTCGACATTTGCAGTATCTATTGATCTTTCAAAAGCCAGCTCCAACCCTCTCTCCATTTGTGGACCATTAGAAATGCATCCTCTTCTCCCATTGCACTTATTTTGTGGTATGCATTTTTTCTTCTTCCTAGACAATGATCTCCTTGAGGACAAGGCCCACATCTTCTGCAAAGTTGTGTTTGTTGTATTGACCAGCACAGTGTCTGGCATGTAGTATACTCTAAATGATTCAAGGTATGAACCGAGTGAAGGGCAAAAGCTGAATCCAGCATGTGGCAGATTGGCATTTGTCCCTGTCTTTAACGATTACCTAGCTGTGTCTCTCCTCTTTGGGTTCTTACATAGTAATTCCTTATCCATTTGGGGGATTACATTCCTAAGTACCATGATTGCTAAAACAAAGCATTCATTAAATGGATTAGATTTAAGATTGGGGTTAGTTAGGAGCAAACCACAAAAGCGGCACCAACTGTCTATATATCTGGTTATAAAGTAAAGCATATTCATCATTGTTTAAAACCTGCTCCAGGAAGTAACTCTTCTAAATCACTCTCTGTAAATCACTTTATATTTCATCAGGAAGCATTGGTACAGCCCACAATTTATTTCTGCAGAATCTACCCCTTCTGAAATTTTTGAACAGCTCTTTATGACTTGAAACTTGATCTTTTGCACTTGCCTTTTCTCTTATTTTCCCACCAGGATTAATCTTATTGGTATCATGTTTTAGCTCAGGGTGAACTCAGGTGCCTTGACTTTGAATCCCTTCTGTGCCCTCTTCTTGGGAGAGTGAGCAAGTCCCTGTGCCAGCGCGGTCAGGTGCATGGAGATCTGCTGTCCAGGCCTGGACCGTTAGGAGAAGAACAGACAAATCATAGCAAAGCATATGATCAGGCTCAAAGTGCCCCTGAGACGACAGCTTGCATGATGGAGTGGGAGGTGTCACCTTACCACATTAATGCTCTACATAGTGCTACCCCCAAACTTGTTTGCTGCTGTCGTTATTTAGATGTAGGAGGAATCCATTTCCAGATTGCCTCTGCGTCTTTTTCTTTTTTTAATTTGATGTAAATGACAACAACATTATATTAGTTTCGGATATATGGCATGATGATTCAGTATATGTAGTATATATTATAAAGCGATCACCACAATAAATCTAGTTAACATCCATCACCATACATACGTAAATTCTTTTTTCTAGTGATGAGAGGTCTTAAGGTCTACTCTCTTAGCAACTTTCAAATATACAATATAGTATTACTAACTAGAGTCACCTTGCTGTACGTTACATCCCCAGGACTTATTTATTTTATAACTGGAAGTTTGTACCTTTTAACCCCCTTCATCCATGTTGCCCACCCCCAGATTCCGTCTGCCTCTCACTTTGTTCTTTCAGCATCTTCCCTTTGTAAGGTATCACTTGTACCTTCTAACGTGGCCTAAAATATTCCTCAGGTAATTGCTGCACAAGTGTGCGTGTGAGAGAGAGAGGTTTGTTTTCTCCATCCAGAAGAGGTCCTGTCTTTGTATCTTTCTCCCTTTGTATCTTGTAAGGTTGCCACATAGGTTCTCAGTAATTACTTGCGAATTAAAACCAGATCCCTTTTTTCCCTTCAGTCCTATTATAAGCTCGTCATGTTCAGGGATCAGGCATGATCTTTCATTTAATCTGCTGCCACAGTACTATGATTAGATGCTCAAGAGATTGTAGTGAATGTTGGAATACCCCAGTAACGGTTATTGAATCGGGATTGGGGCAGGTGAACAGGTCTCATTTTCCTGGACAGGTGAAGAAACTGCAGTCTATCCTCAAACCAATGATGCTTCGGCGGCTGAAAGATGACGTGGAAAAGAACCTTGCTCCCAAACAAGAGACGATCATCGAAGTAGAGCTGACCAATATCCAGAAGAAGTACTACCGTGCCATCCTGGAGAAGAACTTTTCCTTCCTGACCAAGGGGGCCAATCAGCACAACATGCCCAATCTCATCAACACCATGATGGAGCTGAGGAAGTGCTGTAACCACCCCTACCTGATCAACGGTGAGTGGGGGACATGGGGCAGGCATCTTGATCGCCAACAGTCTAATGTTATCAAGTTCCCATGGAATGTCAGGGTGTGTATTCTGACCTTCTTACAGAGTATTAAACTGAGGTTCAAAGAGGTTGATGGATCTGCCTAAGCAGTCTGGCCAGTGAGTATACAGAGCCCTGTTTTGAGCCTACCTCTACCAATTCTCTGCCCATCAGAAGGTGGATATCAGTTGTCAGCCTGCTGTCCTTTGTGTACCTGCGGTCTAGTCCACACTTTCCACTTGGTGCATGGAGATGTGTTACTTCATTGAAAAAATGATCATGGTGCAATGAGATTAAAACTCTTTGCAGATAAATTAACAGTTAACTATACTGAGTAGAGAACGTGTTGGAAGGTTTTTTTTATTATTTTACAATAAAACTTTTTATAAAATTTTAAATCAAAATATGGCTTGGATTTACTGATCCCAAGCTTTTATGGTACGAGAGGTGTGTCTTTTTGTCAGCTTTCTCTGAAGGTTTCTTCACTTGCCTAAGTCAGCTTGGTATTTCAGATCCTTCCTCTCCTTGGTCAGACTTCCCAGGAAAGCAGAGCACCTGTGTTCTCTGCAGGACAGCCCTGCCACCTCTAGAGCCCTCTGCTGAGGGCATGGGATGGACACACAGCATTGCCTCACTGGACTGTTGGTTTGGGACCTAAGAATTCATTTCATTTTTTTCTAGGCTCTGTCAAGGAGAGGGTAGCTATTACTCTTATAGTTTGTTCAGAGAATAGTTTTGTTCCATTCTTTTTCAGGGGCAGAGGAGAAAATTCTGGAGGACTTCCGGAAAACCCACAGCCCTGATGCCCCCGACTTTCAGCTGCAGGCCATGATTCAGGCAGCAGGGAAGCTGGTGCTGATTGATAAACTGCTCCCTAAGCTGATTGCTGGCGGCCACAAAGTACTCATCTTCTCCCAGATGGTGCGCTGTCTCGACATCCTGGAAGATTATCTCATCCAGAGAAGGTGAGCCTTGTGTCAGAGCTGTGCATCAAGCACTGCAAGCAGTTCCTTTTCTTTGGTGCCTTTTTGATTCATTCAAAAACTATGTTTTAACAAGAAAAAAGCATTAAAAAAGAGACATAAGAAATCTTCTCATAAAGATTGACTAAAATTCAGAGTAGAATCTTAGGACCAGTTTTAACTGTCTAGAGTGAATTTCCTAGCCTATGATGTGGAGCCCTTGCTTTGCTTAAAAAATAAATTTTACATGTTTATTTATATTCTCTTTAGTTGGAAGAAACAATTCAGTTAGCATTACAGAAGGTTAAGAAAATAATGTTGTTGTTTTTTTTCCCTTAATAATGATGAGAAAAATACACCCTGGAAAGCATCACTATATCAAGTTGCTGAAAGGAGGGCACAAGCTGACAACTGCCAGAAAAAGAACTTGGGGATGTTTTATGTCTTAGCAAACGCTCTAAAGTTTTATGATAGCACTCACTGTGGCATCCCAGCTTATTTTTTTGTTCATACTCCTGTAATTCCTTGAACCTAAGTTCCATTACTTATGCAGGTGAAAAGCCTGGGGTGTTATGCGGGTTGTTTGGAGTCTATGTGGGTACTACATTTGTTACATTATACACTGTACCTTCCATCTCCAGTCATTGGGATACATCAATCATCCGAATGGCAAATGGATTTTTTAAATTTACTCTTAATCATAAAGACTTCTCCAGATCTTAGAAACTATTAGCCAAGGCATTGCTAGGTTTAAAGGACATCCTTATTTTTATATAGTCATCATAGCAAATCTCTGTTGTGTTAAATGTTCTGCTCCTTAAAGAGTCTGTTTGTCCTTATAACATGTAATTTATAGAAAAAGTATTAAAGGAAACGACCAATTTAACTATGGGTTATGCTGACATTTAATATTACATAAATAATTCTCCAAAATCGGATTAGGCAATAAAAGAATTTCTCAGAGCCCTGTAGTGGAGATCTTTAGGTTAGGAATTCTTGAGACTTACATTGTTTTTTTTCTTTGAAGAATATATTGAAACTAGAAAGCAGTTTCGTATTTTATAAATTCACTATATATGAATTACCAGAACGCTTGCTTCTTATGTAAATATATTATCTCACTCTTCAAAATGTATGCAACTACTAGTTTGCAGTTTTTATTAAAGATCCCCCAAAATGAGTAACAGTGTAATGAACACACTTTTGCTGAGTTCAGATGTCTTTATTTAGCTCCCTTATATGCTATTTTTCCTTATCATTTATTGGTTATTTTTGTTTTCGAATTGTCTAAAAATTACAGTTTTTCTTGAAAATAGGGACACGTTATAATACCACCACCTGCTCGAAGTTTCCATTCACACTTGGGCATTTATCTTTTTAGTCTTTTTTTCTTTGTGCATACATATATTTATTGTTGATTTGTTTGAATTGGGATCATATTTTACATTCTGCTTTGTAACTCACCTTTTTATTTAACATACTTTGAACTTTTTTCTTTAATTCTTCTTCTACCACATAGTTTTGATGATCTGCATGATACTCTGTCTTATAGGTTGTTCTCAATTTTTCAGCATTTTAAGGAACTCTGTGAATATCACTTTGCATTCATTGTGAACGTTTCCAGTTATTTCCTTAGAATACATTATGATGTATATTTTAAAAAGCATTTAATACATATTTCCAAAACACCCTCTAGAAAGACATTTTTACTGTGTCTTTTAATGGTGTATGAGAATGACTTTTTTTTCATACTCTGATCAATACTGTTTTTGCGTTTTAGTCTTTGCTGATTCAGTAAGCCAAAATTATGGTCTGTTGTTTTAATTTGTATTTCTGATTATTAATGACAGTTTCATATTTATTAGCTGTTTATATTTCTCTTTTTGTGCATTGCTTTATTCATGTTCTTTCTCCAGTTTTTTGTTACTCTTTGCCTTTTTGTTTATTAATTTATAAGAATGGCTTGTTTACTTAAGAATAGGGTGCAAATACTTCCCCAGTGTTGTTCTTGACTTTTTCTTTATGGCTATGGGTTTTTGTTTGTTTATTTTATTCTTAGAAGTTTTAAATTTTATAATAGTCAAATCTCTCAGTCTTAAAACAGCTTTAAATAAACTTAAGTACTTATTTATGCTTAAATTAATATGCTTAAAAAGGCTTCCCCCACCTCTCAACTATGCAGTATTCTGAAGTATTTTCTTTTCACTCTCTTATGGCTTCTTTACCCCAGCTCTGCACCCAACAGGGTCTTCTGACTTTAATATCATCATTACTTTTCTCTTTTTGATTTAGTTTTTAAATTTTCTTCAAAGTTATACATGCACATAATTTAAAGAGCCAAATTATTCTATTAGACCTATGAAAAATAGCATTTCCTGGTACCACCACATACCCCCAGTTCCCCCCCCACCTGAAGCATTTACTTTAAACTCCTTATGCTATTTCTTTTGGTATTTATAGCTATATCTCTAAGTAATGTTAGTAGTTGTAATTTTTCTTTTCCATTTTAAGTATTATCTGTTCTCACTATGGAAGATGACTATTTCCCTTCTTTCACTGCCCCCTCGTAATTACCACATGTGCAACTCCTGTCCTCTCATCTTCCCAACCTGCCATGCAATACTTTGGGTTAAATTAATATTCAGTGTTTATTATGATTTATGTAAATGCTGAGTTATAGCTCAGCCATGTAGTATGCTGTTTACTGTTTCTTTCTTGCACAATTTTTATTTTTCCCTGAAGCTAAAAATTATTTTTTATTCGGTGCATATTTTTAAATATACTTATTATAATTCAGCTCCAGAATTTACTCTGGTTGTCTAAATCTCCTCTTGTTACGTTCAAGCACATCAGTTTCGTGTCTGAGCCGTCTCTCCCAGGACCTTCTTTCTTCTCTCTGGGCAGTTACCCTTCCTGCCTAGTGCACAGTTGCCATCTGTGATCTCTCTTCCTTTATCACACTGACAAGTTTCTTTCCTTCCCTCTTGAGTCAAATCTTGTTGGTGGATCCCATGAACCTCTTTTGGGAGCTTCTAGAAAGGGTGAATGATAAATGAATTTGAGACTTTGTCAGAATGTTTTCAGTTTACTCTCATTCTTGAGCAGTAGTTTGGTTGAGTTTGAGGTACTAGGTCAGAAGTCACTTTGCCACAGAATTTTGAAGATGTTAGTTTACTGTCTTCTAGCTTCCAGGATTGTTGAGAGGTTCACAGCCCTTCCAATTCCTGGTCTGTGTATGTGACATGTTTTTTCTGTTTAGAAGCTTTGATATACCCTCTTTGTCCCAGTCCTGTGAAATCTGACAATGAACTGGGTTTTGTATGGTGTCTGTTGAACTGGATGCTTTGTAGGTCTTTCCCATTTGAAATTATGTTCCTTCAGTTCTGGGGGATTTTCTTGTATTTTATCTTTCATTATTTCTTTCTGTTTTGTTTTCTCTTTGTGAAACTCCTGTTATTCATGTCAGACCTTCTGGTCTGATCACCTAATTTTCTCTTTTCTCTACTTTCCATCTCATTATATTTTGCTGTACCTCTGGTAGAATACCTTTATTCTGTCTTCCAACTTTAATCCCTAGATTTTCACTGTGTAATTATATTTTTAATTTCCTAGTTTTCTTCTGTAATTTTTCAGTCTTTATAGCACTCAGCCGGTTATCACACAGGTGCAGTGTTTTGTCATTCTAAGATTAATGATGATAGATTTTTTACAATCTTCCTACAGTGTCTGTTTTCTCAAGTCAAATTTTTCTTTTTGTTTATGTCTCTGTCTTCCGTAGTAGAATTCTGGGTTAGCTTTTTCCCCCCTCCTTTCAGCACTTAGAAGTTACTCTATTGTGTTCTCACCCCCGTGATTTCTGATGAGAAGTTTTGTAGTCATCCAAATGGCTGTTCCCTGTATATAATGTATTGTTTCACTCTGATGACTAAGATTTTCTTTTAATTTTCAATTTGCAGCAGTTTGACTGATGTGTGAAATTCATCCTGTGCAGAGTTCACTGACCTTCTTAAATTTATAATGTAGATCTTTCATCAAGTTTGGAAAGCTTTAGGTCAATAGTTCTTTGATTTCTCTTTTTTCCTTTGGCCCTATTTTCTTGTTGCTCTGTGAGACTCTAATTACCTGTATGTTTGACCTTTAGATATTGTCTCTCAGGTCCATAGGCTCTGTTCTGTTCTTTCTTTTTTTTTCAGTCCTTTTTCTCTCTCTTGTTTTGTCTGTCTTCAAGTTCACTGACTCTTTTGTCTGTCATTTCCATCATGCTTATTAAGCCCATCCATTGCTTTCTTTATTTTAGAGATTCTATTTTAGTTCTAAGATTTCTGTTTGTTTCTTAATGTGATGTTTTGTTTCACTGCTGCGATTTCCTACCTTTTCATTCATTATGTACATTTCTTTACTTCGCTGAACATAATTATAAGAGCTGCTTTTCAAGTTCTTGTCTGTTAATTAAAACATCTTAGGTTTGACATCTGTTGTCTTTCCCTTTAAGAATGGGTCATGTTTCCCCTGGACATTGTGAATATTGTGTTGTGGAGATTCAGGATTCTGTTATATTGCTGTGATGATGTTGATGGTTTTTATTTGGAGGCAGTTAAGTAGGTGAGTCTCAAAATGCAAATGCTGTCAGTCTCTGGTAGGTAGCAGCTCCAATTTCAGCTCAGACTGCTTTCAGTCTGCCCCAAGCATGTGTGGGTCAGAGGTCCACCAGAGACTTAGAAAGAGTTTATACCCGGTGTGTGGGGTTCACCATCTCTGTCTCTTTACTTTCTGGCAATCCCCTCTCTCCCTCTGGCAGTCCTGGTTGCCCCAGACTCCTTCTCTTGCTGCCTCTGGTCAGAAAGATAGTGGCTTCTCATCAAGATTTATCGCTGCCCTGCACCTTTGCCATAACTCTGGCTTCTGTCTGGCCAAAACCACAATTTCCTGTTTCTCTCCAAAATCTGCCTGCTTTCCTTAACCCTCTGGTGCCCTCAGATAGGTTTTTCTGTTCATTTGTTTTGTTTTTGTATTTTGCCCAGATTTTGTGGTTGTTGTTTACTGGAGGATTGATGTGTTAAGACCTCGCCCCTCCACACCAGAAGCAAAGCCTCAAAGGTCAGAGGCTTTCCTCAGATGTCTGGTTTCGGCTGCCAGATGGTAGGCACTATCCAGAGATTAGAAGCTCTGGGCATGTGGGCCAACTTGTTGACTACCTTATTCTCCATCTGTGAACACTGTCCGTCTAGCTGGACCATTTCATCAGGGAACCTCCAGTGTCAGTGCTTTGGCATGTTTTTCTTCCTCTCTCCTGCCCAGAGGGTGGGAACTTGATTGAACTGGGAGCTGACTGTGGGGAAGGGGTGGAGAGAGGTAGGGAGGTCTCAAGATCTCTGCTTCTCTTCCCTTTTTTAGTATGGTACCTCTGCCTTTAACTGTGTGGTGTCTCCTAAGGTAGAGAGAGGTACAGATCTTTTTTATCCTCTCAGCACTGGGGTGGATGATGGATAGGCTAACAGATACTTCAACAGATATTCAACCAGTTAGTTCCCTTGTTTTTAGACTTTCTGTATCTCCACTTTCAGGGATACCTGGTGCCACCAATGCCTGATCCCTTTGGATATTCTGCCATATTGAATTAGGTTATTTCTCACCTGGGATTCTGCTTTCTTCAAATCAAATATCACTTGGTTTACTTTCCAAGTCCCAGAATTTTCTCCTGTTCTGTTTGTAGGTTTATTGGGGGGAAGGCATTATTATGCATTTTTTAAAAAATCCCTTTACCCATCATTTTTCTAGACATTTGAGGAGATAAAAGAATTAAATGTACATGATAATTCATAATCTTTAATTGGACTTCTTTGATTTATTTTATTTTTTATATTTCAGTCTTCAGTCCTACAATTTTGGTAGAGGGCATATAATGGGGGTCTAATTTAATTTATTCCCACATATTTTTGATTGTTTGTTTATTAAATAGTCCATCTTTTCCCCCATTCATATAAGACAGTATGCATAAAATATATTGAGATGTTTGCTGGGTGTGTATGTAACCTTTCTATTCTTTTTTTTTTTTGCTGTACACGGGCCTCTCACCGTTGTGGCCTCTCCCGTTGCGGAGCACAGGCTCTGGGCTCACGGGCCCAGCTGCTCCACAGCATGTGGGATCTTCCCAGACCGGGGCACGAACCCATGTCCCCTGCATCGGCAGGCAGACTCTCAACCACTGTGCCACCAGGGAAGTCCCCTTTCTATCTTTTGATCAATATTTCTATTCCTTTGCTCATATATTATTACAGATGAACTTCAGAATTGTTCAGAATTATTCTTTTCTTTTTTTATAAATTTATTTATTTAGTTTTGGCTGCATTGGATCTTCGTTGCTGTGTGCAGGCTTTCTCTAATTGTGGTGAGCGAGGGCTACTCTTCGTTGTGGTGTGCGGGCTTCTCATTGCAGTGGCTTCTCTTGTGGCAGAGCACAGGCTCTAGGTGCGCCAGCTTCCGTAGTTGTGGTGCGTGGGCTTCAGTAGCTGTGGCTCGCAGGCTCTAGGGCGCAGGCTCAGTAGTTGTGGCACACGGGCTTAGTTGCTCCGTGGCATGTGGGATCTTCCCAGACCAGGGCTCGAACCCGTGTCCCCTGCCTTGGCAGGCAGATTCTTAACCACTGCGCCACCAGGGAAGTCCCCAGAATTATTTTTTAATATATCCCTGACTACTCCAGTCCTCACTACAGAAAAAAAAATTATATATTTACATATCTGTATTTATCTATGTGTACCTATATCCATTTGTTGGGATTTTGATTGGCTTTTACACACGTAGTGGGGTAGAATTGACATCTTTGAAAATTGAAGAACATGATATTCACTGCACTTACTCAGGTCTTCTGTATACACCGTTGATTTGGTAAATATTTATAAGGTACCAACCTTGTGCTGAGACCTCTATAGGTGTTAGGGACATGGTGACCAAACCGACATGACCCCTATTGCCAACTCCTGCTTATTTCTTATTAAGGTTAATTGTAAGTATTTTATATGTTTATGGCAGTCACGAACGGCAGGTTTTTGTGTGTTTTTTTCACTCTTTATGTTCTCCAGCTGGTTATTGCTGGGAGATGAGGTTGTTCATTTCCCTTCAGGCCTTCTGAGGTAAACATTTCCTGTTGTGCCAAAAACGTGTCATTTCCACCACCCCCACCCCCACCCCCCGAGTACCCAGAGGTTTTCCAGAGTGCCACCTGCTTCTTGTTGATATTCGACAGCGACTCAGAATTACAGTTTGGTCGACCACATCAGCTCCTAGGGATTTTGTTCAGAATGCAGTTGACACAAAGGGTTAATTGCTGCACTGATGTCTGGTGCGAAAATTTAATGATGTCTGATTTCCTCGCTCAGATTTACTAGTCTTCAAGATTTTCTTTGTTCTTGAGCCTCGTTGTCACGCCAGCTGTCAGTTTGGTTTTGTTCCCATTTAATTTCATGTCGTGCTCATACAGGGGTGAGGGCATGGCCAAAGGATCTGGCTCAGGAGTGAGGGGAGTGAGGAACAATTTAATTGAACTCTCAGATCACTGGCTTTTTATTTTAGTTTTGTGTTCTTCGAGAGCAGTCCCTCAAAGCTGAGTGATAGAAATGAGAATTAACGTTCCAGTCATCCTGCCCAATTTCTAAAACTGTGTTCTATCATAGATGGCCAAACACTATCCAATTTTATGGGAATTTCTTTCCCTAGGTGATTGCCGAGCTATATCATCTCTACTTATTGGTTTCTCCTCCTCCTTAACAGTATGCTCATTCCCCACCTCAGATCTGTGGGCATCTGGCTCCTCTCTGCTGGTTTAGGGGTGTCTTGTCAAAGAACATTGAGTCCTGTATGCCTGCAGCACTAATTGTTCACGTGTGTGAGGGTGGGGTAGTGGCAGCTATCATTTAATTGAATCTCAACCCTGTCTTCTGACTCCAAATCCTGTGCCTCTTCCACTGCATCACATACGTGGCCAAACGTACGAGTAACTCGGTTCAGTTCCTAGGTGCATTGATTCATCGCAGTCATTTTGGATATCTGTAGTTTCTCTTCTTAACCTTCCAATAGAGTTACAGGTTTTCTAAGTTCACCAGAGTCTCTTACTTACCTTTATTTTTGTCTTTTAAGTTTTTAGGGAAATCTTCCTACTGCATTGAAATATAGGGTACAATGTGAAGGCCGTACAGCAAACTGGTTAAGAGTGTGGACTTTTGAGTCAAATGGATCTCACTTACCAGCTGGGTGACTAAGCAAGTTATTTTGCTTGTGAGGCTGGTGGTGGTGGTGGTGGTGGTGGTGGTTTTTGTTCTTGATGTTTTCTCAAGTGTAAAATGGGGAACTGCCTCACAGGATTATTGCCAGAAGTAAATGTGATGATGCATATAAAGCATGTATCACATATCGCAGTGCCTGGCACAGAGCTTGGCACTTAGGAGCTTACTGCTAATATTGTTGCTGTGGCTGATATTAATAAAGATGATAATTTTATCTGACTGCTTCATAGTTGTATAGAATTCAACCTATGACCCTTAGCTTTTAGCTTAGGACAAAATCTTCTCAGTCTGCCTTCATGACAATCCTGTAACCACCACTGCTTTTATTTGCTACTGTAGTCTCATGTATTATTCTTAAGTTTATTGCATTAAAAAAGAAGAAAGGAAGAATCTGCACCTGTAATTCCAGATGTGGGTGCACTCTAGCTTTGTAAAAAGAAGACAGTCTTTTTGGACTTGGGTCTTTGCTTTGTACGTGTCCCTTCTGAGCCTGAATTGGTCTGCTTTCTCTACCTGTATTTCCTTGGGTGATTTCTCACGTGGATTTTCCTTTTACTCAAGGAAGTCAGGATTATGTTGCCCAGTTTAGTTATCTAGAGCCACTCCCCACCAGAGTCATCTACCCCTAGAGGATCTATCCTTAGTCTCTTACCAATTGTTTATCTGAATTTTTAGAGATCTGATTTCCCAGATTCTGGGCTGCTGAGAAGGTTTTTGTCAGGATTCACGTTCTTGACTATCGTGGGGTCTAGGATGTCGTCCTTTTCTCACATGGTTCCTATTACATATACTTTACCAACCAGTTCTTGCTTGTTGGTCAAAATTGGGCCCAGGGTAGCATCCCCATATTAATTTGTTCATTGTCAAGGGGTAAATAAGAAATAAATAAGACTAAGCAGCTATCCAGATTGGTACTATGTTTTAATTCTGTGCTGATTACATGATCTCCATCATAAACAAACCTGTGTTTTCTAATTGGATGGACAGATGCTAATAGGCTCCCATAGCAGTTTAATTTCCTACTCTCTTTCCTTTTACCTTCTCCTCACCATGCTTTCCACCCTTAATTCTTAACTTTCTACACAGGTATATGCCTTCTTAATGATATTCAGCTTGCTTCCTCACTTTATTTTCCTCTAAAGATTCTCCTGGCTTCTTTCCAACCTGACACAGCTCAGAAACCTTTCCTGTAATTTCTTCCTACTTGCTTGGCAATATGCTGCCCAGAAGACCTTGGTTTCAGCTACAAACCTGGAGGTTTTGCTTTCTACCTCTGAAGCTTTGAGGAACTGTTAGGATAGAAATGACCAACCCAGACATAAAAAGACTGCCTGTCCATCCAGTCTGCTTCCCATTTTCAGTCCATCCAAAAGCAGATGGAGCCTGATTCGAACTCTGATTCCATGTTACGAGTTCTACTGAAAGTAGATGGTTGAGGCTTTTATTTGCTTTTCCTGGTCTTATGATTAGATTCAGTGCAAGAAAATTGGGAAACACTTGAGAGTAAGTTTGCCTGGGCAGTGGGGATTGATATTTTATGTTTACAGTTCCTCTAGTCCTCCGTAGTTTGGCTGGTTTTTTGTTTTGATTTGGTTTTCGTTTGTTTTGAGAGAGGGGGACATATTGCAGTGCAGTTTTAGGTGTCTGCCCTGCTGCATATGTAGAGGGGGGATTCCTTTTAGACCTCTGACATTAGGTCCATATTTAGAAGTGACGGGTTTAGGGCCGTTAGTCAACAGCTTCCTGCGTTGTTTCTTGTTCTCCACTGAAGTCATGATTAACACCTGGGCTTTCGTTCGTTTGGGTCCCCTCAGATACACCTATGAGCGAATTGATGGGCGAGTACGGGGAAACCTGCGCCAGGCAGCCATCGACCGGTTCTGTAAGCCAGACTCAGACCGCTTTGTCTTTCTTCTGTGCACCCGAGCGGGAGGCCTGGGGATCAATCTCACAGCTGCCGATACCTGCATCATATTTGATTCAGACTGGAACCCACAAAATGACTTGCAGGTAACCGTTAGGATGATTGCTGTTTGCCTTAGCTGTCCCTGAATCCAAGAACATCATGACAGGGCCCGGCTTAGCTATAGAGAGTGTCTGCCATGCTCCATGCTATTGCTATGGCTTCGGCCAGATGGCAGGCTTAGGGCCTCGGTCAGGGTACAATTGAATAAAAAGTAAATATCGAGCCTTCCCACGAATCCAAGTGGTTCTTCCCTTTTACTACAAATCAAATGGTATTTCACAGTGGTAGCCTCCAAATGTAGATTGGAACTACTGTTTATCATCAGACGTAAAGAAAGATACGAAGCTTGACTAATTCTCTAATTCTTGACATACGGATTGATTCTGGCGTTTTCACTCACTTTGTCTGTTAGGTGGTCATATGTCGTATACAGTACATGAGATGACCCAGAGGGCTAGGAAACTTCCCTGGTGTGGCAGGGGTGACTGAGGCTTCCCCAGTAGCTCATTTGCTCTCCAGTGAATGCAGCATAGTAGGGTTGATGTGGGCCCGGTTAAGCGTATTTGCAGATTAAATTTGCTCGTTTTAACCAAACTGAATAATGGTGGCTTGAAAAGATTATGGCAAAGATTGGAGCTAATACATTTTAAAAGCAAATGTAAACAAGCAAATGACAGAGCTAACACTTCTGGTTCAGAATTCCTCATCAACCCCGTGTGAAAGTAAAAACAATGACATTCTAGCCAGATTGCACAATAAGTCAGTCCGAAAGATTCTAACTTGTCAAGAAGGCTATTTTAGATGACAGTTTTACATCCATTATCATTAACAGCAAACTTCATCCTGAGTGTGTATTGGATCTTGGGACATCTGCTGATACTCAGAGTGTGAGTGTGTGGCTCAGAGAGCGTTGGGGACCTCAAAACCTTTTTCATGATACAGGTGATTGATAAGAGAAGTTGGAAGGCTGCTGTTTCACAAAACTGAGGAGGTGCCCTAGGGGATACTGCCGGGAAGGGATGCAGAGAAAAGGAGCTAAGGTGATGGGTATCCGGGCTTCTTCTCTACCTACCATCTCACACAGAGTCATTCTGCTTTGTCTTTTTCGTTTAACGAGTTTCAAAATAACATTTTGTTTGAAGAAAACAATCTACTAGCTGAAAAACCAGTGCTCTAAATTATTATGTTGGTGACAGCTGGGTAAAACGCAGGGAAAAAAATCATCGTAAAACAAAGTCTGTGGCACTATGTTCAACATCCAACTTGAAAAATCAGTGGCTATGGCCAGCTCACCATCAGGCCTTTCTGCTGGTGACGGGATATTTCGGTCAAAGATGACTTGCTAGATGTGACGAATAACCAATATTTTTTTTCTCAAATAACCAATTTTTAAAGGAGTTAACATAGTCAATGCCAAAGTAATAATAATCAGTAGAAACTATTTGATCAGGTCACCAGCAAGAACCTAATTAGGATAGTGATGTAGATCAGGGGGTGGGAGACTATTGCCAGCGGGCTAGCCGCCTGCTTTTAAAATAGTTTCATTGGGGTATAACCACACCCATTTGTATACCTGTTATCTCTGGGTGCTTTCATGTTACAGTGGCAGGGTTGAGTACTGCAACAGAGACCTCATAGCACACAACATCTAAAATATTTACTATTATAGAAGATGTTTGCCAACCCTGAGACAGATGGTTCCTTAAGTAGTAAGTTCTTGACCCCTGTAAAGTTCTGTGCTCCTTTGCAGTGCTCACCTGACTGTGAGGCTCGGAACCTGGGCCAGTGACGGTATGAGAAACGGGTGGCCGTTTGGAGGCCATGTTAGCTGGGCACGCCTGAAGGACTTTCAGGAGAAAAACTGAAAGCATAGGGCTGGCATTTAGAGACAGGTCACTGTCAGAGGCAGAGATTTTGGAATCATCATTCTTCACCTAGTGAAGTCTAGACATTGAAGGTGAAATGCCAAGAAATGGAAAAAGCAAGAACGAGAATGTCCAGGCCTGAAGGAGAAGGTAAAGTCCTCTGAGGTGATTGATTTGTCTGTACCAGCCAGATGGGGTGGGTGGCGCTGTCCAGAATTAGGGTCTGGGGAGAAGGGAGCAACTTTGGAATGGCCGTTTTTAATGGCCCCTGCTGGGGGAGTAGCAGGAGATGAATAAAGGAATAGCAGTAAAGTCCAAACTGAAATTGGATAGTGTGAGAGTTCTGTATGCCAAGTCAGTTTCTGAACTTCTAACACTCAACCTCAGTGGAGAAACAAAGACCATGAACATTCGGGCGACTTAGCTAGGAGTGGAGAACACTTGTAGAAGAACGTAGCAGAAGGTAAATGAGTGTCGATGTCAGTGAACAGCCCCAGGTCCACGTTAGAGTTAGAATTCCTCAACTTGCGGTCTTCCAGACTGGCTGCTTTTTTGGTTATTTTTATTTACAGCTTGGTAACCAAGAGGAAACCCTCCTTTGTTTTTGAGATGTCTGACCAGACTAGGTAGGAATGAAAGGATTGGCAAGAATAGAGTAATTTTCGGGCAGGGAATTGGGTCTGTGGTTATTGGGGAGTGGGATTGGTGGGCTGTTCTGAGTTGCCCCCAGAGACGGAGCTAGGTTCTCGGCTTGCTTGGCATGGGGAGGAGAGCACGAGAGCTGGAGACTATCCCCCGAATGGTGCGGACTCAGCGCACTCTCCCTGGCATTTGCCCTTCACCCACGTGCTGTGAATGTGATGTAGAAGACAGAGTCTGGAGAGCAGGGTGCTGAGACCATCATGTGGTTCACAGGACTGCAGCTAAATCAGCTGTGAAAATCAGCGAAATGCATTCCTATCCCTAACAGAGCAGAAAACTCAACCAGGTGGCTCCCTGGTACTGTCCTTGCTAGGAAGTTAGGTCATGTTAACTTGCACACAGTCGTTCACACATATGCACGTATTCTGATACTTTTTGTAAATGAGTGAAAGCTTTCAGTCATCTTTAGTTCTTCATGGTTATTGAAGAACCACAATTCCTACTCTGATACAAGATGATCGTATTTCCTTTAGAAATGGGCTTGGCATAGAACATTCATCTGTGAGTGGATTGAAGCACATGCTACCTGATATAAACATCAGGGCCACGAAAAGAGAGTCCCATTATGAGCGTGGTCTTACCCTCTACCCTAGTGGAATTTTAGCATAGCTCCGGAGGTCAAGTTCAGATGGTAGAACATGTAAGTGTTCACTCTGGTCTCAAACAGCCTGGACAGATGTGGTGCAGTCCGTGCTTATCCGGAGTCGGGACAACATGGGGAAGCAGTGACAGTGCCAGGACACTGCTTCTCAACCCCTAGGCAGACCCCCTTCGAGCCTTGACAGGGAAGCCAACCTGCTTAGGGGGAGGCTGGGCTCAGCCCAGTCCCTGAGGCAAGCCTGCAGACAAGCCAGCTTCCATGGCTGTGGAAACAGAGCTGCACTGTCTGAAAACTCAGCTGGAAGTCAGAGAGCAGAGTTACCTTTTCTGGTGCTTTTTTGTTATTATTAAAAGTTCATTCATTCAGCCTTCTGGTCTTTTGGCTGGGGTTTCCTGTGCTTTGGGGGTAGAATTAGAGACTTAGGACTTGCTAGAGAAATATGTATGTTTTTAAAACCTAGGTGTTCATAAATCAGATGACATTGGATGTCATCCTGTTTCCTTTGGTCTCGTTAGAGTCTGAGGAGTCCAGTAAATTGTATTTCTCTCCCTTTTGCCTCCAAAAGAACCAGTTAAGAAATAGACCCAGGAGTGCAAAGGATCAAAGCATCAGCTTTAATAAATTGTGATGGTGGATTAGATGGTATAGCTTGACCTGTAGCCAGACTTAGACTTCCGAGGACTCCTGCACTTGTGCACCCTCATCCCACAGTTAACCTTGCCCACTGAGAACTGCTGGCAGCCACCTGCAGAGCAGAGGCTGTCCTCGTATGCCTGCAGTGACAGAGGGGGGACTCTGCCCTCCGCAGGGGATGGGGGGGGTGAGTCTATAGGAGCTCGGACCGGATCTCCCGTTTCACTGATGAGATCAGTCATTCCTTTGGAGTAGAGAGGAAGGAGGCGAAAGAGACTGTTGTGTTCCTACCTGGGAGCCGACATTCCCTCCCGGAAATATGAGGACAGAGAACTAGGGCTCCTGCTCTCGTGTCTACTCCATCAGCCCTTCCCAAATCCTTCTGCTCCCCTTTCCAGACAAGTGAAGGCACAGGGTCCTTAGGTTCCAGGACAGTACGTTCTAGTAAATCAATTTTTAGCTCCCTTTATTAGGGAGGTCTTATCTAGAGGATCAAGTAAATGCCACACCCTCTCTCAAACCTTGAACATGTCTGTGTTAGCATCAGTGTGTGTGAAAAATCAAACTGCCTTCACCCAGGAGGGACAGCTGTGATTCAGTCCTGGTACGTCAGCTGCAGCAGGTTTTGTGTAGGTTTTCTATAGTACCTGTAACCCCTGAGTTCAAAAAATGGCAAAGGGTGCTTACCGTAGCCTGAGAAGGGAAAAGAGCAGTGAAAAACTGGTTTCTTTACTTCTTCTCTTTACCTCTTCTCACTGCTGCCAGCTCTGAGGGCTGAGTGGGCCTGTGGGAAAAGCAAGGTACCGTGCCACCCTTGCAGAGGCCACAAGGTGACAGTGGTAGCACGGCACAGGTCCCGTCCTTCCTGTGGATAAGGTTGTCCCCGAAGGGAGAATTCAGGAAGCCTGGGCGCAGGTGTCCTAGCCGAGAGCACAACCACAGGGTAATGCGGCTCCTGCCTGTGCCGAGGATTGTGGAAGGGAGGAGGGAATCCAGCCTGAGGAGCCAGGGGCTTGACACTCTGCCCCAAGAAAGCAGAGGTGCCGGTTCCCTTTGCCACTCCCTCTGCCGCCATCATATCGCTGGCACCGCCTCTTGCTTGGTAGAATGTATGCCTGCACTTGGACGACTAAACTCTATTTAGTTTACTTTTCCTCGCTGGGAGAAAGTAAGGCTTTGTGAGTGCTTCATTACATGGTTCAGGCGTTCAGTGAATGTTTGTTATGTTTGTTGAACACTGGAATGTGCCGGGCACCGTTTAAAGTGTTGGAGACACAGCAGTGACCGAGACCCATGGTGTGTGTGCTCTCATGAAGCTTTCATTTTAGTGGAGCAGGCAGGCAAAAAAACAAGGAAAAATAAGTAAGATAGTCCCAGATAGCGATACTTATTACGAAGAAATGAAACAGGATAAGAATAATGGGGATTGGACGCCCTGATGTAGAGGGTGGTGTAGGAAGGCTTCTTCAAAAAAGGTGACATCTGAGCAGAGACCTAAATGATGGGGACGGGGATCTTAAGTTATAAAATCAGTAGGAAGAATGTTCCAGACAGAGGGAACAAGAAGTGTGACGACTTAGAGTGGGGTGAGCGTCGGTGGTGCACCTGAGGCAGGTGGGACAGGTGCTTACAGTACAGCGTCAGTCCCAAATAAAGTGAGTCAAGTTTCTTTTAAGTACTCTCCTGCCTCTCTTTTCAGTGTCCTCTCTTTCTCACTCCCTGCTCCTTTTTTCTGCTGCCCAAAACTCCCTTCTCCCATGCTGTTAACTTGCCTCTCCTTGCTTCCTATTCTCAGCCAGGTCTTGACTGACTTATGACACATTTATTGAGCCCTACACACCAGGCCAGGCCCTGGGGAAGGAAAAGTGCTCAGGGCTTTTGAACCACGCAGTGGAAATAACAGTGCAATGAGCAATTATCGGCGTTCTTTCCCAGAGGTGTTTACATTTTCAGAGGGGTTGATACCTCTCCCCAAAGGATAAATCTGGAGCTGGAAATTTCAGATTCCAAAGTAGGCCTGCAAAGGAGATAGTTGAGGGAGGGCAGCTTCCCAGTCAGTGCCCACTGATCCATACTGCACTGAGAGCCCCTGATTCCTCTTCTGATGAGTAGGTGGCCAGCGGATACAGACTTTCTGTGTGCCAGGAGAAATGTAAAATTGCTGGACGTGAAATAAAATACTCATGTGTAGAAAATGAACTGGGGAAGTGTCCCAGCATGCTAGACGTGGCTGGGTTCTTGTGGGACTATAGGTGATTTTTTAACCTCTCTGATGATGTAGATTTTCATTCAGGTACAAATAGTATTTCAAAGTATTAAAGAAAATGTACCTTTAAAATGTAATAGAACTAATAATTTGAAAGAGTAATATAAGGATCAAGAGAGGAATCAACATTATGTTGGTTCTTTGTACCAGCTATTTAATTTTCACGTGATTGTAAAGACGTGGTGTAAGGTTCTGGACTTGCACCTGACAACAGTGAATTGAGGGCTGGAATCAGTTGGAAATCTGTCACTGTTTGGAGACTCCGCCTTTCTACCCATCACAGTCATTGGGATCTGTGTCTGTTTAAAATTTTTCTGAACCTGACTACTTGTTTCTTGTAGGCTTTTGTTCACCTCAAATGTGTTAAAAAGTACAGAACAAACTAGGTGCCTACAAATCATGCAGGAGAGCATTGAAGCTCTGTAATTTCCCCTGGGATGGAGGGCCGTGGGGACAAGGGGTAGCACCACTGCCTCCTACTGGTGGTCTAGCTCCAAGGGTTCTATGTTTATACCTTTGCTGGTGTGTTTTGTTTGCGCTTCACCTCAGTTGTTGATTTAGTTCTCAGTGTTTCTCTTTACCACATTTTTGTGTGTGTGAGTTCTGAAAAGGAAAATAAGGAATATATGAGATTTGACTGTAAAATGGCGAGTCTCTTAAATGTGGCAGGACTCATCCTGCTATCCTTCAGGTAAGTCGTCTTGGTAGAGAATGTGTTTATCTCCTGGTACCATCTAGCTGCTTGTGACAGTGCCCCCTGCCCACCCCCAGCCCCAGCAGAGGTTTGTTTTCCAGACATGGGTATCCCAGGACTAGTGAGGTGGCTTCATGGTGACATGAGAGTCCCAGGTCCCTTCTGTCTCTCTGCTCCCCCATCCTCAGTGAGTGTGGTTCACACGCTCTTGCTTCCAAGATGGATACTTCAGACCCCAGGTAGGAAAAATAAGGAAGGAAGGTGTGACACTTTTTTCAAGAGAGCAGAACTTTTCCAGATATCCCTGATAGACTGCTGTTACATCTCATTGTCCAGAACTGTATTACCTCGCCAGCCCTGGGAGGCTGGAGATGGTTTCAGTTGAATACATCGCTGCCCTTGTATAAGAGTCAGGGTTCTGGTATTGAGGACAAATGGGGATATGGATTCCAAGAAGGTAATAAATTAGTGATGTCTGTAGCTCTCCTCTATTAGACCTTTGCTCAGAATATTTCTTAAACTCCCTCTTGTAATTTGCCCTCAACACCAGGTAAGCCAAAACAAAGAAAATCAGTGTCAGTACTTAATGAGCACATATTATTACTGCCTTACAGTTTCCACAAACCATATTATTTACCTTGATCACTTCCTTCATTTACCAGAGCTATCCATCAGATTTTCTCCTAATAATGAAGATTTACAATCACTAAAGATAGTAAAAGAAGGTGTGGCAACTAGTTGTAATAGCCAAAAACAAAAGAACTTAGTTGTCCATCAGTAGGAGACTTGCTGCCTAAAACGGTATGTTCAGCTTTGATAAAAGAATGAGGAATATCTCTACATACCGCTATGGAGTCATCTCCTGGATATATTGTTGGGTGAAAAAAAATAAGGTGGAAAAAGTATGTATAGTATGCTAGCATTTATCTAAAAAGGCTGTCTGTCTGTCTGTCTGTCTGTCATGTCTCCCCGCCATGGAAAGATTTTAAATGGTTACCTCCTGGGGGGAGGCGGTGAGGGAACAGGGAAGTGACGAATAGAAGCTAGTTTTTCTGAATATGCCTTTTTGTATATTTGACTTTGGAACCATCCTAAGTATTTTATAGCGTTATAAAACAAAACTTTAAAAACTTTTTATTCTGAAATCATTTTAAACTTTAAAAAAGGTGCAAAATAGTGCAGAGTTCTAGGATCCTTTGCCCCGCTTCCCTTAATGTTAACATTCTGTATAACCATAGTGTAATTATCGAAACCAGGAAATTAATATCAGTACAGTGCTCTGATCTATAGACCCTGTTCAAATTCCTTCATTTTTCTATCGGTGTTCTTTTTTCTGGTCTGGGATCCAATTCAGGATTTCACATCTCCTTTAGAAGTTACAACTCCTTAGCCGCCTCCAATCTGTGACATCTCCTGTCTTTCCTTAGCTTTCGTGACCTTGACACTTTGGAAGGATACTGACCAGCCGCTTTGTAGAATTGTTTCTCACTTTGTGTTTGCCTGATGTTTCTCTCATGATCAGATTTGAGGTTATGTATTTTTGGCAAGAATATCATAGAAGTGATGTTATATCCTTCTCAGGGGGTACATGATGTCGATATGTCTTATTACTTGTGATGTTAACCTTGATTACTTGGTTGAGGTGGTGTCTGCCAGGTCTCTCCACTGTAAAGTTACTATTTTTATCTTGAAACGTAGTCAGTATGTTGGGAGGAGATATTTTGAGATGCTATAAATATCCTGTTTCCTATCATACTTTTGCCTATTAATTTTAGCACTCATCAGTGGTTCTTGCCTTCAGTAATTATTACGATGGTGTTTGGCAAACGGTAATTTTCTATTTCAGTCATTCCTTCTACAGTAGGAATTGGAGTCCTACTGTAAAGAACAGCTGTCCTTTGTCCCCCATTTCTTTATGTATTTGTATTGGTATGGATTCCTGGATATCGATTTTACGTTATAGGTTATAATGCACTACTCGCACTGCTTATTTTGCCGTCCAGATTTGGTCATTAGGAGGCCCTTCAGGTTGGCTCCTCTGTCCTTTAGACATGCTCCTGTCAGTTTGTGAGCACTTCTTATTTTCTGGCACCACAAGACACTCAGGTTCATGTTACATTTTTCCTGCCATATCCATGGAACTGACTGTTCCTCCAAGGCTCCCTGGTTCCTTTTAGTTGAGAATGGCATTTAGAAACCAAGGTCTGGCTACTAGGTGTGCCCATTGCCACTGGAGTGTTACTGGTTCTAGACTCTGAGCAGACAGAGCTAGGAAATACAGATGTGCATACTGACACAAGCGCTGGTACCACACCTCTGTATTTATTCCCTGTCTATCCATCTGTAGTGAGATTTCTGATTCCAGTCCAGCATCACAGGATTCCTTCTAGCCTTCTGCACTCTTCCGAATTCATAACTCCTTTCTCTGGCTGTGAGAAGCCTGGTCTCATTGTCATAACACAGTACATTTACTCATTTGTTCGATCTTCGTATATGCATAAAGTAGTTTCAGAATTACTAACCCATATTCTACAAAAAAATTTACTTGTGCGTAATATTGGACTAAAGTGTTTTTTAGGTCATTGGTCTTAAAGTATACAATCAAAATACCAATTTCCAAGGTTACTTGGTTTAGTTTTTTTCTTTCCCACTCCCTTCATTGTGGTTAAATTAATGTGGGAAAAATCAATCCCTAAAATTCAAAAGCGAAATGAAACAGTTGAACCTAGCTCTATATGATATGGACAGCATAACCCCAAGAGTTATGCTCAAATGTTTGTATTTCATTTTTCAGTATCTTCATTGTGTTATAATTTCAGTTTGCAGCTCCAATATACCCTTTATCCAGATTCACCAACTGCTAACATTTTGCCTCATTTACTTTATCATTTCTGCCCTAACTCTCTCCTGTCTCTCTGAGTACATAGAGACCTACACACGTGTGTGCACGCACACACACGCCACTTTTTGTCTGAACCATCTGAGAGTAAGTTGTCCCCTGAGTGCCTTAGTGTGTATTTCCTAAGTGCAAGGACGTTCTCTTATATAACCAGGGTTCAGTTCTCAGAATAAAGAAATAAGAATAGTATCTCTAATCCATAGTTCATATTCAAATTTTATCATTTCTTTCAACATTCTTTATAGTTGTTAGTCCCCCAAGATCCAAACTAGGATCACCCACTTCGTTTAGTTCTCATGTCTCCTTTAATGGGTCAGTGCCTTGATCTTTCTTTTCCTTTCACGACCTTGATGTCTTTGGAGGGTACAGGCTAGATATCTTATAGATAGGCCCTTATTTTGTGTCTGTATTTCCTCAGGATTGAGTTCAGGTTTAGTGATACCTCGAAGTGATATGTCTTCTCAGTGTGTCATGTCGAGAGGAACATGATGTCCATTTGTTGATAATAAGTACTTTGAGCTTAGTTAGTGGCGTCTGCCGGATTTCTCTACTATGAAGTTGCTATTTTTCCCTTTGAAATTACTAAGTAGCTTTGGAGAGAAGCTTTGAGACTATGTAAATATCCTGTTCCTCATCAAAGTTTCACCCACTGGTTTTAGTTTCCTTTGATTATTTTTGCCTGGATCAGCCATCACTGTTATGGTTGCAAAGTGGTGATTTTCTAACAGTCATTCTACATTTTTTAGTTACTTTCTACTCTGAGGAAGAGTTTTCCCTTTTCTCCCATTAGTTTATTTATGTCAGTATGTACTCATGGGTTCTTCTTTTATTCAGTGGGTTATATTCCATACGATATTTACTTTGATGTTCAGATAGTCCTGGACCTAACCAGCGGAAGCCTCGTAGGTTTCAGGTGTTATTTTGATGCGTCTCCATCATTCTTTGAGTACTTCCTTATATTCCGGCACAGTGATATGTTTCAGGCTCATCCTGTACTTTGACTACCCTGGCCCTGGAATTAATCATTTCTCTAACATGCCTTGTTCTCTCTTGTTATGGAGAATGGAGTTTAGAAACCAAGATCTGAGGGTTCGTTATGTTCTTTGCTACTGGGATGCCATTTCTTCTAGGCCCTCTCAGTGGACACAGCTAGACTACATACATACACACACAGGGAATATATATACATAACATGCATTCATATGTATATGTGTGTATATACATGCATGTGTCTACGTAAACAGATGCACACACATTCATGTCTTTGTGTGGTTTTATACACATATGTGCACACATAACCATGAGTTAATACTGATACCTCCAAATCCATTCTAATGCCACAGAGTTGTTCTAGTTTTTCTTCTTTCCATATTTGTAACTTCCTTCTTCAGCAATGAAGACCCTGGCTCCTGTTACCCTCAGTATATTTACACATTTGCTCAGTCCTAGATTACACAGAAAGTGCTGATCCTGCCACTGTGAAAAAGAAACTTATCTGCCAGTGTGTATTTATTTTTTTATTTTTTATTTTTTTAATAAATTTATTTATTTTTGGCTGTGTTGGGTCTTAGTTGCTGTGCGCGGGTTTTCTCTAGTTGTGGCGAGCGGGGGCTTCTCTTCATTGTAGTGCACGGGCTCTAAGCACACGGGCTTCAGTAGTTATGGCTCACAGGCTCTAGAGCGCAGGCTCAGTAGTTGTGGTGCACGGGCTTAGTTGCTCCGCAGCATGTGGGATCTTCCCGGACCAGGGATCAAACCTGTGTCTCCTGCATTGGCAGGCAGATTCTTATCCAGTGTGCCACCAGGGAAGCCCCAGTGTGTATTTAAAATTTAAAACACTGGAGTTCGTACATTCTTGGTGGGATATATCCCAGTGTGGGAGGGCAGTAAACCTTACATTGTTTTCAGTAGTTATGTTTCGGTGGTGATCATGATGATACCGTTTTTCTGATATTTCATGTATTTGCGGGATAAATCAGATGAGTAATGATATTGGCATGGTTAAGAACTGAGCTTTTCAACATGGTTAAAAAGCAATACAGATGTATAGTTAATGAAGTTAAAACCCCGTAGTCCCAAATTTGAATGAAAATATCAGTATGATTTCATGATGTAATTTGTCTTATGTGTGCCCGTGATCGTATACACTACACACACACAAACGCTTCTGCTTTTACCCACTGAGTAGGCCCAGGAACAATGACCAACCTAGTGGCAGGGAGCGTCCCTAGAGCATGCAGACTGTTGTCTCTACTGCCACTTCCCACTGAAAGAAGCTCTTGGACTACTTGAAAAAATGACTGAATCCAGGTTTGGGCAGGAAATATACAATGGGAGCATGGAACATGTTGTCATACCAGAAAGCAAGGGAGCTGTTAGATACTGCTGGTCTTTGATATAACATACAAATATAAATACAGACATATCCATATCTTTTTCTTTATCTATGTGTATATTCACACACACACACACACACACACACACACACACACCCCTAACTGTGAGTTCATACTGACACCTCCAAATATAATACCAGAATTTTTCATAGTTTTCCTCCTTTCCATATTTGACTGAATCATGTCAAAAGAACTCAGGAGCGGGCTTCCCTGGTGGCGCAGTGGTTGAGAGTCCGCCTGCCAATGCAGGGGATGCGGGTTCGTGCCCCGGTCCAGGAAGATCCCACATGCCGCGAAGCGGCTGGGCCCGTGAGCCATGGCCGCTGAGCCTGCGCTCCACAACGGGAGAGGCCACAACAGTGAGAGGCCCGCGTACCACAAAAAAAAAGAAAAAAGAACTCAGGAGCCAACTTGAGGAGTTTTCCATAGGCCGTATTTGAATAGCATTAAGAAACAGGGACTTCCCTGGTGGCGCAGTGGTTAAGAATCCACCTGCCAATGCAGGAGACACAGGTTTGAGCCCTGGTCTGGGAAGATGCCACATGCCACGGAGCAACTAAACCCGTGCGCCACAACTACTGAGCCTGTGCTCTAGAGCCGAGAGCCACAACTACTGAGCCTGCATGCCACGACTACTGAAGCCTGTGTGCCTAGAGCCCGTGCTCTGCAACAAAGAGAAGCCACCACGATGAGAAGCCCGCACACTGCAATGAAGAGTAGCCCCGCTCGCCACAACTAGAGAACGCCTGCACACAGCAACTAAGACCCAACGCAGCCATAAATAAATAAACAAACAAATAAATAAATAAATTTTATTAAAAAAATAAAACAGCAATGCAGTAAAAAATAGCACAGATATTACTTAAATGCATACTTGCATTGTATTCCTTAAGAAACTAATTATAAAACTCTTCATTAGTCACTTTTGGAGGGTGTTCATTTGGAAACTGATTAAATAAAGAGAAAGAATCAGACATTTAGCTTGTCTCTCCTATATGAACTGTACATCAGGGTAACCAAAAAAATTGATGAGGGGAATTGTAACCGCTAATGAAATCATGGATCTAGGCAATGATCATCAATTCAAAAGAAAGACAACCAGACATCATGTACCTTTTGATGGAAATTTATACACCAACTATGGATTACACTTGCCAAAGGTAAAATCTTAACCTGATCAAGTCTCAAGGTATAACTCCAGTTTAGAGGAAATAAAGGGAACGGAGGAATCCATTCAGTGACACAGCCAAAGTGCAGGCAGCAGAATATAGACTGTGAGAAACTGTAGGACAGATACCTGGTCTCTTCAACAAGTAACTGGCATTTGGAAGAATAGGAGAGATCAAAGGCAGAGATATATCAGCCAGTTACACTGCATGGGCTTTATTGGGATCCTGATGCAAACAATCAAACTTAAAGAAATATTATGAGATGAGCAGGGAAATTGGAACACTAGATAGTTAGTACTTAGTATTAATTTTTTGAAGTATAGCGATGGTAATACATTTTACAAGAGTCCTTATGTTTAGAAATACATATTGGAATATGTGAGGATGAATCAATATGATGCCAAGGGTTTGCTTCATAGTAATCTTGGAGGGTAGAGGCATAGCAGAGATGAAGCAAGAGTTGACCATAAGAGGTCCTTATACTTTTCTCTACTTTCGTCTATGAAAATTTCTGTATTAAAATGAGAAAACTTAAAGAGTGGTGCTGCTTGCTCTGGGTGAGACATTTCCCCAGAGAGCAAGACAGCATCCTGGGAATGAGTGCCTGCACTCAGACCACAGGCTAGGGAGGGTAGGAAGCCAGGTCCTTCTCATCACTTTGTCCCAGCATACAGCAGTCACTCAGTAAATAACGGGCAATGAAATGGGTGCTCTTGAAGGGGTAGCTGGCATCTGGGTGAATTCTATTCCAGAATCAGTCCCATGACTCGTAACTGTGAGAGCCAGCCACTCTCCCCACGTGGAATATAAGCATTTCCCCGTTCCTTGGGCTGCTTCCGTTCTGTCTGGTGACACGATGTGTGTGACCCTCCTTCCTTCCCAGGCTCAGGCCCGGTGTCACCGGATAGGCCAGAGTAAAGCCGTGAAGGTGTATCGCCTCATTACACGGAACTCCTACGAGCGGGAAATGTTTGACAAGGCCAGCCTGAAGCTGGGTCTGGACAAGGCTGTCCTTCAGGACATCAACCGAAAAGGCAGCACGAATGGAGTGAGTATGCTGGTACCTGCTTTCGAGCCTAGAGAAGAATTTATCATGCAGCCCAGGGCCTCTCTGAATTCTTCATTCCTACAGCCATTTTAAGGTTCCCTTTCACTAAATTGAGTCAGGCCGCACATCTTTAATGGGTAATTCCCTGCAATAGAGGGTAATTCAGGTTCAGGTCTCTGCATTTTATAGATGAGTAAAGGAATCTGTAGGAGCAGTTGGGTGGTAGGATTGCCCAACATGCAGTAACATTTCAGTAAATAGAGTTTTACACATTGCCTGTTGGAAATCAGTAGATCTTAACGCTTAACTCTAAATTATCACCATGCTTTTTATCTCATACTACAGACTTCGAGCTCCCTGAAGGTGAGCTATTTTATCTTACCCGGCACCCCTAACAGTACTTGGCATGTTAAAGACATTCAATGCATGATGATCAATGAAAAAATGAATGAATGAAGGATCAGCTTGAACTATGGCAGTTAATACAATCTTCTTTTCCCCTCTAGAGGGGATAAAAATTGCTGCTAAGATTCTTGAATTGTATTAAAGTCTAGGCAAACAAAGCCGAATATCTCCTTAATCTCTGGCCCTTCTGAGTTGTCTTTAGTCCAGATGTTCTACATCCTCTTAGCTATGCGTATGTTGCTAAGTTTAATACTTCAAGTTACCAGTGCTGGGAGTCATGGAATTCCCTCCTGTGATTGATATAAAGAGAACCAGATTCTTAATTAGAACCAGGAAAGGGTGTTTTGAACTCCCATTTCCTGTTTTCAACAAGCAGTTGAGAAGATAACACTTGGCATGGGATCCTTTCTTTAGTTAAGAAATGACATCATTTCCAATACTGTTGTATTTATTTAATAATGAATAACTCATTATTCTTTAGCTCATTTGGTACATCTGGAGGTTTTTAAAGATACAGACTCAAACTAAAACATAAAATAAACATGAAATATATTCTCTTCAGTGGTGCATAGTTTTAATGGTTTGTGACACTTGATAATAACCAGCATCCTGAGGAATGTTAGGGCCACTGGGTCGTGTGCTGGGTTTTATTCCAGAGCTCCCTGGAGGATTGTCTGCCTGCCCTCCCCATCATTCTCTTGAGTGTCTATCTGGGTTTTCATTTTCTAAATCTTGTGTCTTTAGTCTTCTGACATGTGCAATTAGTGGAGGAACTGGGTACTGAATCATGAAGGTCAGATTTCAGGCTGTTTTTCTCCTGTGCATTTCCCACTTTGTGAGTAGCCTTTGGTGACCTGTCCAGGTACAGCAGCTTTCAAAAATGGAGGTAGAGGACTTGCTCCGGAAAGGTGCTTATGGTGCCTTAATGGATGAGGAAGACGAAGGCTCCAAGTTCTGTGAAGAAGACATAGACCAGATTCTGCAGAGGAGAACCCACACCATCACCATCCAGTCTGAAGGGAAAGGATCCACTTTTGCCAAGGTATAAGGCCCTCTCCGCAGAGTCCACGTGGGGTGGCAGTGGAAAGAAGAGTCTTTATTCTTTGACCCTCATTAGCCCGGCTTCTGTTTGTCTAAATGCAAACCGTTGAAATGGTCTGGCTACACAACTGTTCTGTGTGCCACCCTGAAGATGCAGGTTCTTAGAGAGGCTTTGAATAATGGGTCACAATCTAGAAAAGAAATCACCACTGTGAATCCTTGGAGCTGATCTTCCGTGGGCAGGATAGACACTTGGGTTTGCAGTTTGCCTTCTTCACTATTCACGGAGACTGCTCCAGAACCCTCGAATGGTCATCCCGAGTCCCTTGGAGAGCACTCCTTGATCTGGGAGTTGAAATTCCAGTGAACACGTACTTTGTTCATTTCATGAGACAAGAGATTTTATTCAAGATTCCCAGCTTCTAGTCTAGGTGCCTTTTTCCTCTGCCCGTCAGGTCGCTGGATTTAGAACTCAACTAACCAGACCACTTGTCAGATCACTCTCAGGTTCTCTCACCGTAGGTTCTGTGAGCTTCATGACCTGTGTGATCAAATCACCTGTTTGGTGGCTTATGGGGGAAGGGCTTTTTCAGGGACATTTTGTGCTTTAGAGGCATAGCTCATCTCTGTACTCCTCATATGGCCCAGCCAGGGCCTTGCCCAGAGTGGAAACCTGGGGATTGGTGAACTGAAAGAAAATCTATATCCAGGGAAGTTTTAAGAATCAGCCGTTTCACGGGCAACTGGACATACGTTGCCATCATCTCCCAGGGGTTGTCCTCCTGCTTCCGAGTTTAAGTTATAAAAAATGATCCTGTAGGTTGAAATTGTAATATCCTCACCCCACCTTTAAAATAAAATTTTAAAACAATAGCTTCAAGATTTTCACTTTCATTTTGGCAGCTCTGTTAGGGGTTTTGATTTTGAATGCGGATGGAGAATATTCTTGAGTCTCTGGTGCATTTGAGATCACACAGGTGTTTTACAATTTGTGTTCAAGTACAGTTTATTGGCTCTTTCTTCTTCACAGGCTAGCTTTGTGGCTTCAGGAAACAGAACGGATATTTCCTTAGATGACCCAAACTTTTGGCAGAAATGGGCTAAAATAGCTGAACTGGACACTGAAGCAAAGAGTGAGAAGGTACAGCACTGAGAATATTTTATTTCATTGAACATTTCACTGGTGTCTTATGGGACCGTAAATTCCTACCAGCTCAAATCATTATTTACTCCTAAGCCTTAGTTCTTAAATAAGGTGCTGTATGTAACCCACTTAAAACATGCCTGGCACATAGAGCTTGAGAAATGTTATCTTTAAAGTGACCTAATGGGGCATACAGTCTGCTGGGTGTCCAGAAAATTCGATAAAAACAATTAGAACTAGAACTGGCCAGACAGGTCAAGATCAGCCCTCTGACCCAAGCCAAAATCCTATCCTTGGCATGTGACCGTTTTCCTCTATTTCAACACTTCCTATGCAAGGAACTTTACCTCCGACGAACATTAGAGGAAAAAAGCATGGTGAAGAAAAGTTTGTTGGGTTCACCTCCATTCTTTTCAGTATCTTGAATTTTCCTATTTCTGAACATGAGAAAGAGAATGGCCTTGGAATAAAACCAGAGTTTGAATACTGGCTCTGCCACTGACCAGCTGTATGTCTTTGGGCAGGGGAACTGACCTCACTGAGAGAGTGAAAAAAGACATGTGAACAAAGGAGGTGGTGACGCCCACTTGGCAGAGTTAGAGATAACATTGTGAAGGTGGCTGCCCAGCCCATGTGAGGCAGCCCATACGTGTTAGTTTCCCCTCCCTCCATCTCTGACCCAGTTACCTCCCTCAGGGATGAGCACACATCACTTTCTGCCTGTCTTCTTGGGTGAGTGTTGAACTCACAGACCCAGGAGACTGTCCCTGCTTACATCTAGCTGATTCAGTAACCAGCGTCCAGCCTTAACTATTCTTCCGTAGGATCGCCAGAGGTTGCTTCATCCAACCTCTTTTCTCCTGGTAGGAGGATTCTGCAGTCCCCTTAATAACCTGTTTATAGTGTGTAACAATGTCACAGTCAGGGAGTACTCTGTGTGCAGGACAGTGGGCAAGAGGGGGAAGAAAAAGCTCTTGCCCTGAGGCAGTATGCAGGAGCTTAGCTGAGCTTTGGGAAGAGGCATGGGGGGAGGGGCGAGAAGCATGAAGTGATGGAGACCAGAGAAGTGATGGTCTTGGCCAAGGGAGCCGCCAGAATGGGTGAGTTTCCTGAGCTAGAGGTTATCTTTTCCATGAAAGACAAAAGGTTAGTGGCACCAGTGGAAGACAGAATGAAGTGGCAGTAACTTGTGTTCGTCTTCCAAAAGTTGCTGAGCAGATGGAACTCTCTGACTCCTCCTGTCTCCAGAGCACAGGCGGCCTCCTCATGCCGGGCACAACAGCTGGGGTGCACCACTCCCACCCTTCTTGGCAAGAACAGGAGGCCACTCTGGCGCTGGGGGGCCTCGCCTGCCCAGGCCCCTGTTAGACTGCAAAACCAGCAGATGGGGGCGGCCAGCACTGGGGGCGGAGGGACACACCAACTTCATCAAGTCCCAGAGTGTCCCCTCTGCTAGTCGTGGACACGGCAGGTGTGCTGGGAAGAGGCTTTCCTGCTGGAGGACGAGATGGGGGTGGTTCTTTCCCAAATGTGTCCTGAGGAACAGCAGCAGGATCTGCATTGTGATACAGGGAGAGTGAAGGGGACTTTCTCCCCAGCAGTCCTCTCTTGTTTCCAGGAAAGCTTAGTGATCGACCGCCCGCGCGTGAGGAAGCAGACCAAACACTACAACTCTTTTGAGGAGGATGAGCTCATGGAGTTTTCAGAGTTGGACAGTGACTCTGATGAGAGGCCCACGAGGTCCAGGCGCCTCAATGACAAAACCAGACGCTACCTCCGAGCCGAGTGCTTCCGGGTGGAGAAGAACCTGCTCATCTTTGGGTGGGTATTGGCTTCACCTGTTTGTTCTTGTTGTTGTTTTCCCCTCTGTGGTTCAGTCCCTGAGATTTGTCCAGTGTGTCTCTCCACTCACCTCTGGGGTCTGGGCTGATGGAGGGTCTGTTGGCAGAAGAGGGAGCTGTGCCTTCTGCCCGTGGCCCCCCTCAGTCACTGCACTCTGCTGCCATGTTGTAGACGGGCCGTGATTTTCTCATATGCTTGTCACGGCAGAGCTCTGGTACTAATTTACTGCCTGGTACTGATTTCCTGCCTTTTTCCCCCAAGGACATATAAGGAATCAGTGTAGCAGATGTTAGAGTTAAGGCATGATTCATGCAGGGCTCTGGCTCTGGTAGAAGTAGAGGGTTTAGCTTCTGGGAGCTCACCATTGCTTTCAAATACTGCAGCTGGAGTCAGTTGGGTTTTTAATAATTTTTTAATAGATTTATTTATTTTTATTTGTTTTTGGCTGCATTGGGTCTTCGTTGCTGCGCGCGGGCTTTCTCTAGTTGCGGCAAGTGGGGGCTACTCTTCATTGCAGTGCGCGGGCTTCTCATTGCGGTGGCTTCTCTTGTTGTGGAGCACGGGCTGTAGGCGCACGGACTTCAGTAGTTGTGGCACGTGGGCTCAGTAGTTGTGGCTCGCGGGCTCTAGAGCGCAGGCTCTGTAGTTGTGGCGCACGCGTTTAGTTGCTCCGCAGCACGTGGGATCTTCCTGGACCGGGGATTGAACCCATGTCCCCTGCATTGGCAGGTGAATTCTTAACCACTGTGCCACCAGGGAAGTCCTGGACTCTGTTTTAATTCCAGACTTATTCCTCGCTCCAGATATTTTCATCCCTCCCTTCTTAACATTCTAGTGGTCGTATGAAGCTCTCTGTGTCCAGTGTCCAGGTCACCTCAGTGACATTTGGTGTGCTACAGTATGCGATCCTCGAAGGTCTTTCAGGACAAAGCCCTCAGGGTGATCAGGAAGCCCAGCAGGGGTCGAGAAGCACTCGGCTCCTGTTTGTCCTACAATGTTGAAGGCATGCGTGGCCCTTCCGCCCTCTAACACCATTCTGTATTTCCACTCTCAGCTGGGGCCGGTGGAAGGACATTCTGACCCATGGACGATTCAAGTGGCATCTGAACGAGAAGGACATGGAGATGATTTGCCGGGCCCTGCTGGTGTACTGTGTCAAGCACTACAAGGGGGACGAGAAGATCAAGAGTTTCATTTGGGAACTGATCACGCCTACCAAAGATGGGCAGGCCCAGACCCTCCAGAACCACTCAGGTGAGGGGTGGCACGGGCCGTAGCCGAGAAGCGCAGACCCTGTGGTTCCCGCTCCCCTCCCATGTGGGCCCACGTTGCCGTGCTTTGGGCACATCTCTTCCTCGGGTGTATTTCCAGAAGGCTACCTGTGGGAAAGGATGCTGGTGTTTTCCATGTCCATTCTCCCTCAGAATCATCCAGTGTTAGCTGTGATATTTCGTTTAAGTGCAGGTGGGCCCTCTTGAAGTTCCCCACGTGCCGGTCCTGCCCACTAACCTGGGTGTCACAGGGGTTCCTTCTCTGATATGGGGACTCACACAGCGTGCCCTGCCTCAGTTCCACCTCTGTCTGTGCGTTTCGTTGTACTGCTCCTTCCCTGTGCTGAGACACAGCTCACCTTCACGTCTCAGACCGAGCATTCCTTTGCCCCGGCTAGGCTGTGAGGTCCCCACGGGCACAGGTTCTGCTACACCTTTCTTTTTTTTTTTTTGCGGTACGCGGGCCTCTCACTGTTGTGGCCTCTCCCACTGGGCAGAGCACAGGCTCCGGAAGCGCAGGCTCAGCAGCCATGGCTCACGGGCCCGGCCTCGGCAGCATGTGGGATCTTCCCGGACTGGGGCACGAACCCGTGTCCCCTGCATCAGCAGGCGCACTCTCAACCACTGCGCCACCAGGGAAGCCCTGCTACACCTTTCTTGATCCTGCAGGACACTCGGTAGATTCTTGCTGCCTGACTGAATGGTCCTAGGGGTTACTAAGTAGGGGACTGGCTGTCTCCTCGCCATCCCTGCCTGGGGGATGGAGGAGTGGGGCCTGTCGTCCAGGGCCACCGTGCATAGCCTGGCTGCCTCTTTGCCACCCTAGCCCAGCTCTGTTCCGACAGCTGCGTTTAAGCCGTCTCGGCTCATGTTCCGTACCTTTCTGTCTCAGGGTTGTCCGCTCCAGTCCCCAGAGGGAGGAAGGGGAAGAAAACGAAGAACCAGCTGCTGCTCCCGGAGTTAAAGAACGCAGACTGGCTGGCCACCTGCAACCCCGAGGTGGTCTTGCACGATGATGGCTACAAGAAGCACCTCAAACAGCACTGCAACAAGTGAGTGTGCCCCCCTCACCCCTGGTGGCAGCTCCGCTCTGACAGCACGGCTTCCTGGGACCCCCCACAGGGCTGTGGGAGGCCACTTGATGCCCCTGTACCACCGTGCAAGGTCTGGAAAGGCGGAAAGGCTGTGTGCTCGAAACTGGGTCAGGGTTCAGTCGCATTGAAGCCTCTCTACCTCCTTTAATCATCCCTTTTCTCCCCCGGAACCCGGCCTCTCTTACCAGAGCAGTTCGTACAGGATCTTCTGACCTGACTCTCAAAATCCACAGAGGACGCTGGTGATTTCACTGCTCACTCTCCTTTTCCTCTCCCTCCCTCCACCCCTGAGGGCACATCAGGGAGAGCAGAAGACTGGCCTTGGTGGCCACCGCTCTCAGCCGTACCCGCTTGCCAGGTTGCTTCCTCTTCAGATTTGCTTTGACATTCATGGCCTCCCGGTGTTTGGTGGACATTCATTTGAGATAGTATTCTTTATATCCCGAGGCTAAGAGCTGGGGTGGGGCAGGCGAAAATAAAGGAGAAAGTGATAGAAAATGAAACTGTTCTTGTGAAGTTTAGTTTGGGGGAGTTAGGGCACCCAGCCACGAAACAATGACAGGTTTGCATGTGGGTACTTGCATCGCTGTACAGTGTATCTGTTAGAAGTAAAAGGACCCTTGGCAACCATCTAGCCCAGCTTCCTAGGCCAGGCAAGACTTACCTCCTCAGTATTCCTGGTAGGCAGTGAGAAGGCCTCAGCTTGCACACCTCTGGTTATAAAGAGTGTATTATCCTGTAAATCAAGATGTTTTGCTAGGTCTTTTCTTCCTCCCTGTAGCATCAACCTAATGGTTCTGTAGTTGTTGGGTTGTGGTTATTTTTCCTTTACTGCTGAAGTCTAACCCTGTCCTTTGATCCCTCCAAATATTTGAAGGTAGGTCTCATGCCCAATACTGTAATAAAAACTACCGCACACAAAGGTACAAGCTCTCTGGGGCAGTAGGTCTCAAGACAAGACTTAAAGGGCCCTTGCTGCTGATAGCAGAGCCTGGCTGGGGCAGGACCCAACGGCATGTTCACTGACTGGATCAGAGTCACTGTGAGGGAGCAGAAAGGAAGCTGGCAGGGACGAGGGCTCCTTGATGGGAGACCTGGTATGGCAGGCTCATTGAGGAGTCTGTTGTAAGTACTAAGCAACCATATTTCTTGAACAAGTGAGACATGATAAAAAGTGATACTGGGGGAGAAAAATTAATCCGGTAACAATTTGCAAGATGGAGTAGGTGTTTACCTGGAGCTGAATGGCCAACTAGGAGAGTTCTGTCATAATACTAAGTATTGATCGTGATGACCTAGATTAGGGTGCTGACTGTAGAATTGGGGAGAAAGGGTCAAATACGAGAGCTGTGACTGAAGAAGAATCCATCACGTGTGATGAGGAATACAGAAAGCAGGTAACTCTGTGGCCGTCAGCCTCGTAGGCTGGAGAATGGCGGTGCTTGTAGCCATGACAGAATCAGAATCTATTCAGTAAACGATGAAGAGCAGCACGAAGGACTCGGGTTTTGCCTTATTAAGTCATAGCAGCAACATTTGGCTCTCGCATCCCCAGCTGGAGAGATTAACATAGAACTTCGCTTGACACCCGCACAGATGATCACAGATGTTGAGCCGAACTAACTGTGACCTTTGAGGAATTCCTTAACATTTCTAACCACCAGCCCCAAGGTCTTTCCTGAGTGCGGGCCTTACCCCGAGAATCAAAGAATAATGCAGTAAAGCACTTCTCTGGGTTTGAAGAAGCTGACTGCTGTTTATTCATCTGAATCTGACGGAGAGTACTGTCCTCTTTAGTCCTGGCTCAGCAGCCAAGAGATTCAGAGCCGGCAGGGGTCTTGCAGCTCCTCCCACGCAGCGTGGGGATTCTGTGGGCAGTGTCCCAACAGGGACTCCTCCAGCCTCTGCTCGAGCCTTCCTAGTGATGGGAGTTTACCACTTCTCAGCAGTACTCATTCAATTACCAGATGATTCTAATTAATTGTCCTTCTGTATATTGAATCTAAAATCCGCTTCCTTGAATCTTCCACCCTTTGATCTTGGGTCCTGGTTCTGTCCTGAGGTGCACCAGAGAACAGGCAGAGTTTCTTTAGCATAACTGGACTGTGAGCTTCTAGAATTGTGGGCTCTGTTAATTAGCAAATTTACTGCCACCCCAATATCAGTGTGATATCACCCAATATCAAGAAAGGTTCTGGGGTCAGGACTGCCTGGATTTGAATCCTGGCCCCATTACTTACCTGCAGGTGAATTATTTTAAAAATGAGGATAATAGTTCCTACCTCAGCATCGTTATGAAGATTAAGTGAGCTGATACATGCTGACAGATAGTGAGTACTCAAAGCATTTGCGTAATTAGTAGTACATGTAGTATTTAGGGGCGTGAAGTTGTTATCAAAAGAACTTCAAAAGGTTAAAAAGCAGCTGCTTCGAATCTAAGCTCTAAGAAGTCAGGACAGTGACAGTGTGTTCAGAGTGGGTATAGTGACCAGAAGGGCCTACCGGGGGGGCCTTCCGGGGAAATGTTCTGCTTCCTGATCTGGATATTGGATACACATGTGCGTTTGGTATGTGGAAATTCATCGAGCTGTACATTTATGCAAAATGCACTTTCTGGAAGTATATTTCATACCAAGAGAATAGTTTTCTAGAAGAAGAAGGAAATGAAAGAAAAGGGAATACCGCCAGCCAAAAGTTTTAATAGGTTTTGTTTGGCTGAAGTGAAGGGTGTCACAGACCAGCTCCAGATCTCCTTCCCTGTGAGGTCAGATGCCACCTGGGGTTATCATCTCAGCCTGCGAGGAAGTGGCTCTCTAAGAGGAGTTGTCTGTCCGTCCTCTGAGTTGATTTACTTCTCATTTGCAGTATAGGTGAATACTACTGGCTTTCAGTTCTGTTCTCCTGTGCCGCAGATACTGCCCGATGTCAACACCTTTGCCTCTTTTTGGAGATATAGACACAGCTGTATCTTACGTCTTCTGGAAGCCTTCCTCTGATTGAGGTAGATCCAGGCGGGCAGGAATCCTATACCTAAGACAACCTCTTTCCAGTTCTTGCTAAGGAGGCCGTCAGCTACTGCCAGCTAGGCAGAAGGATCAGGGACGATTGCAAATTCTTAGAGTTCTCATTCTCTGAGCTTTGAAAAAACATCTCGAAATTGAGTTGATTGACAGCTGAGGTAAGGAATGGTATGGCAGAAAAGTAAGGGTTCTTTCCCATCTAAGAGTTCGAGCTTTTATGTTGCCACCTACAACTGAAGCCCACAGTGGCGCTTCCAACCCAGATCTAAGAAACTATGTTTTTTTAGAGGCCTCAACCCCTCGTCATTTAAACACCTTTTGAGTAGGTAATACATACACGTGTTAACTAATATTTTTTGTCAAAAGTAAGTTTTCCTCCCATTCCAGCGCCCCTGTTTCCCTCTCCAGAGGCGACCACTGTTAACTGGGTTCTTCCAGAGATGCTCTGTGCAGGGCCCAGCAGTGGGAACGCACAGCCTCCTCTTACCTTCTCTAAAGTAGTATTTACTTTACATGCTGTTTGTGTTCTCGTCGCTCTTTTTTTTTTTTTTTTTTTGCTGTACGTGGGCCTCTCACTGCTGTGGCCTCTCCCGTTGCGGAGCACAGGCTCAGCGGCCATGGCTCATGGGCCCAGCTGCTCCGCGGCATGTGGGATCCTCCCGGACCGGGGCACGAACCCGTGTCCCCTGCATCGGCAGGCAGACTCTCAACCACTGCACCACCAGGGAAGCCCTCGTTGCTCTTTTTAAACAACTTACATGGAGATCAGTTCCTACAGAAGTACCTGTAAACCGGGCTTCTGCTTTAGTAGCTCGCCTTCACTCTTGCCTGGTGTCGACACAGTGGCAGGTACTCTTGTAACCCTCACTGCAGCATCTCCTCAGATGTGGTGGGCTTCTCTGTGCCTGTCCTTGGCTTTCACTCTGTTTTGCATACCTTCAGCCACCCGCCCCTAACCCCCACGGCCGTCTGCTGTGCTCTGATTCTCTTGTGGCTGGCCTTATTTCACGATTGGACTGTTGTAGGCTCCTCAAGAACAAGGTTAAACTAACGTTTACTTGTGTTACATACTCACGGTACCAGCACGGTGCAGGACACACCAGTTGCCCAACAGATGCTTAATTGCCTCATCTCAAACTTGCTGGGGCAGTTGCATGAAGCCTGAGTGTGGTCCGTGCCGAATCACAGGAGAGAAGACGGGATTGCTCTCTGGCAGTATCGCCATGAAAAAGACTTTAAAATATTCATGTAACATGTAACTATGTGCAAGTGAAACTATTTGAAAACAGCACCATTCAACATAACCTCACCCGTCACTAAACTAGGAAACTAGTAACGAGCCTCCTGGAAGGCAGCTTTGCCTGAGAGATCATTGTGGCCGTGTGGACAGGGTGAGACCTCTTAAGCAGGGGTCCCCAACGCCCAGGCCACGGACTGGTAGTGGTCCAGGCCGCACAGCAGGAGGTGAGGGGCGGGTGAGCAAGGGAAGCTTCATCTGCTGCTCCCCATCGCTCGCATTACCCCCTGAACCATCCCACCCCCCACCCCCCGGGTCCATGGAAAAATTGTCTTCCACGAAACCGGTTCCTGGTGCCAGGGATAGGTTGGGGACTGGGCTTCCCTGGTGGCGCAGTGGTTAAAAATCCGCCTGCCAATGCAGGGGACGCGGGTTCAATCCCTGGTCCAGGAAGATCCCACATGCCGCAGAGCAACTAAGCCTGTGCGCCACAACTACTGAGCCTGCGCTCTAGAGCCTGCGAGCCACAACTACTGAGCCCGCGTGCCATAACTGCTGAAGCCCACACGCCTAGAGCCCGTGCTCCGCAACAAGAGAAGCCACCTCAATGAGAAGCCCGCGCACCACAATGAAGAGTAGCCCCTGCTCGCCACAACTAGAGAAAGCTCGCGCGCAGCAATGAGGACCCAACACAGCCAAAAAATAAATAAATTTTTTTTTTTTTTTAAAGTTGGGGACCGCTGCTGTTAAGGACCAGGTGGGATGCTGTTTCTGCTGCCCTCACCTCCCCTCCCTCACCTCCCACGCCCACAGGATGACCTTAACAGATGACTGATGAGATACATTTTCTTGAGTGAAATGGAGATATCACAATAATTTCTGCCATTAATACCTGGTGTTTTCTTTTTCTAGTCCTTTCTCATATATAACTTCATAGCCCTAACAACCCGGGAGCGCCCGGAATTCCCCCAGGTCAGCTTGGGGATGGCAATTCACAGGCAGCTTATGGGTTCTAATGTGTTTCATTACTGTGTTCACGTATCATAGGGTACTACTGCGAGTCCGGATGCTGTACTACCTAAAAGCTGAAATACTGGGAGAAGCAGCGGATAAAGCATTTGAAGGAACTCCGGCCAGGTAAAACAGGTCAACCTTAGCTCCCAGTGTTAAAGCATTGCCATGAAATGCCTGTTGATGGAAATGGACAAACCTGCCTGTGTTTCAAGAGGCCCGTGTTCCCTCCCACCCAGGACCAGTTCTGGTAGAGCAGGCAGGCAGAATGAGGATGATTCAGCCAGGTCATCCACGAGTGAAATAAAGGAGAAAACAGCTGCTTACAAACACAGCTCTTGGTGAGGTTCTTAGTTGGGGTTTTTTTCTCCCAGTAGTGTTGTAAAATTGCTTTTAAAGCAGTCATTTCTCTACCTTAGCTAATCATTGTTCGATAGATATTAGTGACTTTGATACTTGATCCAACAGGTGTAGACTAAAAGCTCTACTTGGAATCCCACTCTTGGCCTTAGTCCTCTTCTACCTTTGAGTGGTTCTCCTTTATTTGCTAGTCGTATTACTAATACTTTGCCACCATATGATGTGTTGTGCCTTAGTTTTGTAAGCTAGTGTTTCCAAAGCTGTAGAATCCTGTGGGAATATCCCAGGATTGGGGGGAATGAGGCTGCTGAGCCCCCAGCTACTACTTGATTGGACTGTCAGAAGTCACAGTGTATAAGTGGGATCCCCAGACAGCCTCCTTCACCTTCCCCAGATTGGCAGTTTGCTCTGGCCCCCACAACGCTGCTTGTTCCCAGGGGACATAGCAAGTGTTGGTATTTGAACTGTGCTTTGAGATTCCCTGGGGCCCTGGTTTCTTTCTCTTACTTTCCACTGGGCAGTGCTAATGACTTCAGTGGTCACAGGAGCACTAAAGAAGGAGAGAGGTGACAGGCAATGACAGTCCTACCCCTGAGGCATTTTGTAATTAGGACCAGTCATCTCATTGACTGTTACTACTTGGTAGTTACTATCGGCATTTCTAGTAAGGATAGGGAGGTGGGGTGTGTTGCTAAAACGTTCAATTTGTCAGTCATGTATATGCAGCAGAATTCAACTTGCTTATTTATATCCAGTGTTAACTGGGCAGAAGTAATGTATCTGAATTTACTCCTCCCCATCATGTGCTTTCTTAGATGCGTAGTTGGAGGGAAGTTAGTAGAACGTGGAACGAGTAGGTCCATTGCCCACCCCCTTCCCCCCGCTTCCCTCCTTCCCTCTGCTTCCCTCAATCTTAGCTCTCACTGGTCCCGTGCAGGTTAAATGCCTTATTGTGCAGAAAGTGCTCTGAGGAATGAATCACAGCTCATCCCCCAAAATTTGTTCAGCCCACGGCACCACGCAGGCAGAGCATTGGGCCCTGAAGTGGAGCCAGCTAGGGAGCACTGCCTGGAGAGGTGGGGGCCAAGGAGCCCCATCCCCACAGGGAGAGCTGGGCCCGGCAAGGGGCAGGCAGCCCTGTGTCACAACAAGAAGAACCTGATGGGAGAAGAAACTTCAGCATTGCAGAGGCACCATCCCAGGCAGCTGGGAGGTGGGAGGGAAGAGCCATCCAGATGGATGTTCTCCCCAAAACCCCAGAGCCTTCAAAAGAGTAAGGATGGTGCTCAGACAAATAAAGCCAGTCAGCTAAGGGTCCATGTGGGCTCTCAGAACATGGACAGAAACTCAGCGAGGGGCTGATCCCTCCATGTCAGCTCCCTGGGGTGAGCTGTGTTCATCCCTCTGGCCAGAAGTTTTACCCAGCAGTCCGTTAGCAGACCCTCACCAGGAAGTGCCTCCTGCTGTGGCTGCCAGCCTCTGAAAGGCTCTCTTCACACCCCGCGTGCAGCAGTGCAGACTAGCTTGTTCTCAAATGGTGCCTGGGGTCTCCAAAGGTTGAATCCAGATGATTTGGGCACTTTGCAGCATTTGATCCTGTATGAATTCAGACACCTGAATGCATGTATCATGTATGAAGTCAGAAGGGGTGTTCTGCCTTCACATAACCAACGTATTGCTGGCTTTTGCCATGGCTGTCAGCCGAAGAGGCACATTAGAGCCACCTGACACGGGTAGAGCCCTCAGGCTGGCTGACTGTGCGTTCTCCACGAGGTGCTTTCAGATTCTGCGTCATTCAGTCTGAGTGGAGCCTGAATACCAAGTACATCTGCTGATGTAGCTCCCTCTGTAAACCAGGGGCAGAGCCCTGGTTAAGATATCTTGGCCCCCAGCTATCTGAATCCTCTCATTTGTTGTTGCTTCAGCTTCTCAGCATGCAGCCCGGGATGTGGCTTAGTATGAGGGTTCAGGCCGGGAGCTCTTGTGTTGTTTTCTGTCTGTGTTGACGGCACTCTGAGTCCACGCCCTTCCTTCCACAGGGAGCTGGACGTGCCTCTGCCCGACATCGACTGCGTGGAGATCCCAGTGGACTGGTGGGATGCTGAGGCCGACAAGTCGCTTCTGATTGGCGTGTTCAAGCACGGTGAGTGTTTCAGTGATTCTGATTGGCGTGTTCAAGCACGGTGAGTGTTTCAGTGATTCTGATTGGCGTGTTCAAGCACGGTGAGTGTTTCCGTGAACATTTTCTCTGTCCTGAAAAATTCCATAGGCCTGTTGCACATCTCTCTTAGAAAGTAGAGCCTCATCTCTGTCCTCTCAGAAATTTGGCCAGATGAATGTGTGAGTCATGAAAATACAGCAAATATAAGTATCAGTGAGGCACTTTGAAAGGGTGGCCACAAGGGCTTTGTTCAGTGTGTATCTTCCTCACTAGCCTCACCGCACCATTGTGCGTGGGATTGTTCACCCTTACGGTCCCAGCCTCCGGCCTAGTGCCTGTCACGTGGTAGGCCGCGGGGTTTCTTGAGTAAAGCAGTAAATAAATGGGGGAAATGTTAGGTTTTAGCATGTCACATGTATGCAGAATTCTAAGGTCGTTCTAGCTAATCTGCATATTCCTAGTGTGTATTTTTTGCCCTATTGGTATAAAAATTCAAGAATAGTAGATGGCATAGACATCTTTTTTTTTTTTTAATGTGGTAACCTAGAGACTAAAGGGGACTGAGGTGGGTTTTTGAATAGCTTGGAAAAACTGAAATAAATGTCCTGTTTCTTCATTTCTGGCCTTGTTCTAACTACCTGCCCTTGCTTTCAGCCAACTGATAAAATGAATAATGAAAGTCCCAGATAATATCCACTGTGATGTGCCTAATACACACCTTCCCTGCCAGGTGAATTAGCCAAAATTTTGAACTGGAGAGCAGGGGTTAAAGTGGGAAGAGTTAGGTGTACTTGGCTTTCACTGCCAGCTCTGCCAGTGACTAAATGTGTGACCTTGGGCAAGTCATAAACTTCTCTGACCTAGTTCCTCACCTGTACACTGGGGAGAGTATCAAGACAACCTACCTGGAGAGTTGTTTGAAGATTAAATGAGACAGTATATGTGGGCGGCCTAGAACAGTGCTTAGTGCATAACAGGTGCTTGGTGCTGTCCACCGTCACTTATTCCTCTGCCTTTGGAAGGTTAACTCTCTTTCTAACACATGCCCTTGTGAGTAGAATTCTTCAACATTTGCAGGCCAACCTGCAATATTTACGTAACAACCATGCGTGTACCTATTTTAATGAAGAACCCTTCAAAACGTAGATTCTGGTGTTACAAATGCAGGCTTTGGGGGAGGGTCTGGTGCTGTTGAGAGCCCTTTATCAAACCACTGGGGTAAGGGAGTCAGAATCAAGGTGGCAGAGTAGGAACGTCCTGAGCTCACGTCCTCCCACGGGCATGTGGAAATTACACCTGCTTACAGAGTAGCTGTCTCTGAGAATGACCTGAAGACTAGCAGAAAAGACGTTCCCCAAATGGAGATGTAAAGAAGGAGCCACAACAAGAATCGTAGGCGAGGCGGAGGTGCAGTCTAGCCTGGGACCCACACCCCCGGGTTGGTGACCCACAAGCATCAGAGGACAGCAAAGAACGAGTGTGGACGAGGATGTGGAGAAAAGGAACCTTTGAGTACTTTCGACAGGATTGTAAATTTGTGCAGCCATTATGGAAAACGGTATGGAGGTTCCTCAAAAAATTAAAAATGGAATTACCATCCGGTCCAGCAACTCCACTTCTGTATACTTACCCAAAGAAAACAAATACACTAATCCAAAAAGATATGTTCATTGCATCATTATTTACAGTAGGCAAGATATGGAAGCAGCCTAAGTGTCCATCAGTGGGTGAATGGATAAAGAAGATGTGGTGTATATATACAATGAAATATTATTTGAGCATAAAAAAGAATGAAATCTCACCATATGCAGCAACATGGATGGACCTAGAGAGTAATATGCCAAGTAAAATAAGTCAGGCAGAGAAAGCCAAATGCTACGTGACCTCACTTTATATGTGGAAACTAAAAATCAAAACAAATGAACACACAAAACAGGTGCTTATAGATATGGAGAGCAAAATGGTGGTTGCCAGAAGGGAGGGAAGTGGGTTGGTGGGCAAAATAGGTAAAGGGGATTAAGAGATACAAACTTCTATTTATAAAATAAGTCACAAAGAATATGGTCAGTAATCCTGTATTAGCTTTGTGTGTGGGGACAGATACTTACTAGACTTATTGTGATGATCATTTCATAATGTATTTAAATGTCCAGTTATTCTGTTGTACACCTGAAACTAACATAATATTGTACATCAGCTATAATTCAGTGAAATTTTTCAAATCACTGAGGTTAGGCTAAAGCAGTGCTGTCCACTAGAACTACTACTGGTGACGGAAGTGTCCAGTTTCTGCGCCGTCCTCTACGGATGCCGCTCGCCGCGTGTGGCTGTTGAGCGCTTGAAATGTCACTAATACAACTGAGCAGCTGTATTTTTAATTTCATGTAATTTTAATTAGTTCAAATTCAATTAGCCGTATGTGGCTCCTCTGCTGGACAGTGCAGGGCTAGAACTCAGTCTGAAATGAGAAGAGGAACCATGTGACCTCTCCGTGAAGCACAACGAACCAGTCTCTTATCAGAAATGGTAGAGTCAATCTGATGATATCTAAGGTTACTTCCAAATCTAAAATTCTTCTGCTCAGTGAAGCAGCTCGCAGGGTTGCAAGTTAATAATTCCTGAGTGTTTCCTGAGCGCGCCTGTGAGACTCGAAGATGGTGCATCACCCACTCCGTTCAGGTTCTCCCAGTTGAGTGAGCTCTGGTATTCAGGGTCAGAGCTGGGGGGGCAGGTGCCGGGGAGGTGATGCATGCAGTGCCTGAAGTACCTGGTGTAATGTGATGAGCTTAGCAGACACGCTGTAAAGATGGGGAAGACTTAGCCTCTGTACCCAGTGCTGGGGGACCGGTATTAAGCCACACATGCAGACTGGCTCACTCTTGGATGGGACCAGACCCGTGTAGTTGGACAGTGACATTGGAGTCAAACCTAGGCTGGGTTGGACCAATGCCGATGCTTGGCTCCGTGGGCCCATCCTCCTTGGTGTCTTGCGTAGTCCAGATCAGATCCTGCTCCTGGCGGGGAGCTGCTCTGCTGGGTCTGCTCCAGCAGACATTCTGTGCGCCTAGGCTTAGACCTGTCCTCACCTGGGTAACACACCTCATCACCCCACGAAACAGCCCTCTCCACAGGATAACCAAACCCACACAACGTGTCTTACCAGGTGACAAGCTCCCAGATACCCAGTAGCCGATGGAGATGTGATATTTTCAGAGAGCCAAGCTGTCTGGCGTTTACTTTTCAGGGTTCTATCAGGAGCTCTCTCTGCCTTGCCTCCATGCCCTGGAGACATAGTATGAGCTGTAGAGCTGCAGCCATTTTCTTTGTTAAGAAATACACAGCTGTTCATCGTCCAAGGTTTTGTGGCTCTTCTACTCCATCCCAGACATAGCCTGCTACGACCCTGCTTAGATCGGAAGACCAAAGCCCCGGTTCCATCTCCGCGCTGACCACCGTGGAAGAACTGGCTGGAGCTTCCGCTTACAGCAAGAAGGACCCTGCAGCGAATCTGTGCTGTTGACCGCTCTTGATCGCATTAAGAAATGGCAGCCGCCCCTCTCGGGCAGCCTGGATTTATGAAATACTCATCAAGCTATGGATTTTAGTATTTCTGTTCATATTCTTATAGAGGAACTTCTAGACTAAGTGGAGAGAGGCAAGCAGCCTACGCCACCTGTTGCTCTATTTATGTCTTTATGTTGCTATTACAGCTCCTACTACTGTCTGTTCAGGACAGTTGTTAGGGTTTTCTAGGGAACTGGGTCAATCACTCTTCCTCGCCTCCAGCTTCATAGCTGGTTGAGAAATAGAAATGCCGAATTTGTCTAGACTTCAGGCCTGCACATGACAAGAAGAAGTCTGCAGAGCAGAGACTCACCCAGGTAGTAGGCACCTGGAGGGACCAGCCTGCTTCAGTCCCTGTCCAGCACAGCATGCGTGAGGGCAGGACCCTCATGGACAGTTAACCTCCCTCCATGATAAAGGGTCAGAGGAGGAAGGTTTCACCATCTCAGCTATGAGATAAAGCATCCCTCTTTTCCTGGGGAGGGGGCAGGTAGAGACGATGGCAGGCATGTCCTCAAGACAGCAGGAGCATGGTGGGCATTTCTGTTGTGATGTGAGCTGAGGCAGACCATGGGGAGAGGGTGAGAATGGTTCTTCCTACAGTGATTACTGGAAGAGAGTCTGGGCCAAACTGACACATCCAGTCAGCGGTTTGTTGAGTGTATACAGTGCCAGGCCCTGTGCTAGGTACTGAATGTATAATGATGAGTAAAAACAGATACAGATTCTGTCCCTGGGGAGCCCACAGTCTCATGAGAGAGGCTTACAGTAATCAAACAATTGCCCTAAGGAATAAGTGAATAAAGAAGAACATAAGGCCCCAGTTTCTCCTGCCATATGCCTCGTGCAGGCAGCACCTGTCATGGAGATGGCAGAAATGTCACTTTGAATTAAAAGATAAAGCACCTGCAGCTCCTCAGATAAAAAGTACCAGGTGCTGCCTACACATGAGGGCTAGAACAGCATCAACAGTGATACCAGAACAAAAACCAATATAGAAGGGAAATACCCAACAGAGTAAAATCAAGTCTGTTACTAGCAGCCAAGCCGGTGCTCATTTTAGGTACAGCACCTTACATCACCTGTGATGGGGTCTCTCTGTACATACTACAGAGTTAGAAATTGACTTAGTTAGGGGCAACATGGAAAGGGTTTTGATGATCATGAAGGAGTTTCCCCCCAAAATAATTCGTTATGACAATAGCTGTGACCAAATATTCCTGTCTCATTATAGGATTACATGAGATTCAATAAAATAACAAATTGTCGTGCATGGCATCATCAAATTAAAAGGGATATTTTTTCATCATTTTGCCTTCTGTCTGAGGTCTCTGTTCTGGATCAGAAATCCTCCATCTGTTTTTGACGCTGGGGATATGGTGAGAGTCAGTTCCAAAGCCCTGGCCAGTAGATTAGGATTTCATACTGAGTTTGTGAATATAGAGGCAACGGGTCCGTTTTAATCCAATCGACAATCACAGTAGTCCTCTTTATATTTCATCCTTTGCATCCATTACTTTGCTCAGCTTCCCTTTCTAACACATGGGATAAAATTGGACCATAAGAAAACTAGGCCTGTTCATGAGATGACAAGATAATAGGGTGTCCAGAGTTGGGGGGTTGGTGAGGGGAAGACATTGCAAAACCAGCTTGCCTGATTCCCTTGCTGTCCAAAAGACGCAAACAAGTAGGAATTGTATCTGTATCTTGTGTGTCTTCACGGACACAGAATATTTACATCAGCTTTCATTTTGGGGCGAGCACTACTTCCTCAAAGGTGTCCACTTTAGCGCAAGGATCTTCCCCGACAGGAAATCTTACAGGATCCGGTCATTTTTAAATCAGTATTTTTTGTTTGTTTTGCGTTTTATTTAATAAGGGAAACAAAATGACTGTCTAGGGCGCAAGGCAGATCTTGTGAGTTCTGACATGACCTCGTTGTTCCTCATTACCCCTGATCAGGTTACGAGAGGTACAATGCCATGAGAGCAGACCCAGCACTTTGCTTCCTGGAGAAGGTTGGGATGCCAGACGAGAAGTCCCTTTCTGCAGAGCAGGGTGTTACAGATGGGACCTCAGACATTCCCGAAAGGTGAGACGCTTCATGGGCCAACCACAGTGTGACTTGTCGCGCCACGAATCTCTGACCGCATACATCCAGCACTCTATAATAGTCTCTTCCTCACGGTCTGGCATCTCCCTTAAACCTGAACTGCCTTCCAGAATTGCTGCTTTGGTTACATCCTACGATGCCTCAGGCTTTTCCCTTGAATCCCAAACACTTTGAACCAGATACCAGTTCCTGTCCTTCCTGAGTTCCCCAAGCTGCCCACCATCCTGCCTACTCCTTAATCAGGCTCGTCTGGTCAGAGGATTCTCGGAAGAATTCAGACCTCTCATAACTTCTCATACTTGGCAGAAAGTTAAGAAGCGGTACAGCAAGTTCAGGCTTCCTGACCTTGAAGTGCCTCAGATGAAGTTCCAGTGTTGTTTAAAGATTTCATGGTCCATGAGTAAGGTGGACTTAGGAGCCACTGCTTGATGGCCGTGGCATTCAGGTCTTGTCACTGGGTTGTGCGCAAAAAAATATGGAAGCATCCCCTTTGTCGAGTTTTAATTACTTTGGGCATAACTCCAAAATGTGTAAATTCATAGGAAAGCTAAATAGCGAAAAGCTGTGGTTTTCATATGTATATATATATTTGGAAAACATCACATATATCTCTCAGCTTGTGTTTGGTAAGCTTTTGGCCTGATCTTCCCCCCAAAAGTAGCATTTCCTGGGGCCACGGGCAAGCCTGGACATGAGGGTGCACAATGCCAGGCCCCCTAACCATGTGCTAAGGCTGAGAAAAGGATGAAATGCATTTTCCATCTGTCCTTAGCTCCTGGTGAACGCCCTAGCTATTGTAACGTTCTCTGCCCCGAAGATAATAAAGATGCGTTCAGAGAGATACTAACAAATGCCCGAAGGACCAGTGGTGTTAATGTTGGGCACACGGGGTCAGGGAAAACACCACCTGGGGAGGTGCCCGAATGTGGCTTACAGCTGGTATCTTTGGGGGTGGCTGTTCTTTCTGTGGTTAAGCAATGAAGGTAGGAGGCTCCTTCTGCCCCCAGGACCTGAACAACAGAGAGAAGAATATTTGAGACAGGAATCCTTCAAAGTTGATTTTACCAGGGATCGTGAAAAACAGGTAGGCATCAGCAGTAGTTAAGCTCACAAGGGAGAAGATGTTAGGCAGCTAATCTAGGGACGAGCAGCTGATGGTCCGGAGGGCAGTGTCCTTCCTCAGCACACACGGCAGAGCTCCCTTTCAAGGAAGTGACGGCCGCTAAATGTGGGGAGCGATTCTGCCTCCATGGCATCCTACTGTGGGACCTGGGGGTCAGCACATCAGGACTCCTAGTTTGCATGGCTGTCAGCCTTAGACTCTGTTCTTTTATCAAAGCCGCTTATTCAGATGGTTCTTGATGGGCAGTAATTACCTTTTTAAAGATAGCATCATTGTTGAATAGCCGGCCTCTGAACTTGCCTGAGTAGATCATGAGTCTCGTGCAAAAGTCTCATTTGAGTGGAAGTCATTGCTCGTAGAAGTTGTAACACTGGAAAAACCAAGATTTTGAGGCCTTTGGGGAAACGGATCTGCTAATATTCTCTTTGGTCAGTGATTCTGGGGGATTTTCATGCAAGCATCCTAGTTGCAAAATAGCTTCTAAGTGGTGTGTGATGCTTTTTATTTTTTTTTTTAATTTTATTTAGAGGCAACACAGATAAAGAAGACAATACAGAAGACAAAGTAGATGGCCTCCAGAAACAAATGGTGAGTCACATGTGCTGTGTTTGTAATCCACACTATCTTTAACATCAGGAGAGAAATCCCCATCTTGGTATATTGGTCTTTGGGAACTTGATTGCATTGCTGCAGTTGCATTGCATTTTCCCCAACATTTTATTGTAAAAATTGTCAACTCACAGACTGCGTTGCCCTTTTATTCTAGTGAAACTTTTGCTTTTGAGGTGACTGTAGATTTTAGATGGAATTGTAAGATACAATACAGGGTGATCCCGTGTACCTTTTCTCCAGTTTCCCACCAGGGGGACATCTTGCAAAACTATGATACAATATCACAGGCAGGATACTGACATTGACAGAATCAAGATATAGGACATTTCCACCACCACAGAGATCCATCATGTTGCCCTTTTATAGCCACATCTGCATCCCTCCTACCTTCACCTCCTTTTTAATCCCTAGCAACCACTAACCTATTCTCCACTTTTGTAGTTCTGTCATGTTAAGAATATTACATAAATAGAGTCATACAGTGTGTAACCTTAGGGGCTTGGCTTTTGTCACTCAACATAATTCCCTGTAGATTGATCCACATTGTTGTGTGTAATGATAATTCATTCCTTTATATCACCGAGTAGTATTTCTCCCTTCATCCATTGAAAAACATCTGGGTTGTTTCCAGTTTTTCACTATTGCAAGTACCTCTGTAAACATCTGCATACAGATTTTCTGTGAACTTACATTTCCATTTCTCTGGGGTAAATGTCCAAGAGTATAATTGCTGAATCATGTAGTAGTTATATGTTTAGTATTTTCAAGAAACTGACAAGCTGTTTTCTAGAGTGGCTGTACCATTTTACATTCCCACCAGTGATGTATGAATGATCCACTTTCTCCTCATCTTCACTGGCTTTTGGTGTTGTCACTAATTTTATTTATTTATTTATTTATTTATTTATTTATTATTGGCTGCGTTAGGTCTTCATTGCTGTGCGCGGGCTTTCTCTAGTTGCGGTGAGCGGGGGCTACTCTTCATTGCGGTGCACGGGCTTCTCGTTGTGGTAGCTTCTCTTTGTTGCAGAGCACGGGCTCTAGGCACACGGGCTTCAGTAGTTGTGGCACACAGGCTCAGTAGTTGTGGCACACAGGCTCTAGAGCGCAGGCTCAGTAGTTGTGGTGCACAGGCTTAGTTGCTCCACAGCATGTGGGATCTTCCCGGACCAGGGCTCGAACCCATGTCCCCTGCATTGGCAGGCAGATTCTTAACCACTGTGCCGCCAGGGAAGTCTCTGTTTCTTAATGCTGTTAAAATATGGCCTATGGAAAACTCCTCAAGTTGGCTTCTGAGTTCTTTTGACATGATTCAGTCAAATATGGAAAGGAGGAAAACTATGAAAAATTCATACATATACATATATCCCCTCTTATTTAGATTTCCTTCACATTTAGGTCACCACAGAGCAATGAGTAGAGTTCCCTGTGCTATACAGTTCATTCTCATTAGTTATCTGTTATATACATAGTAGTGTATATGTGTCAATCCCAGCCTCCCAATTCATCCTACCCCCTCTTCTCCACCCTTGGTATCCGTAAGTTTGTTCTCTACATGTGTGTCTCTATTTCTGCTTTGCAGATAAGTTAATCTGTACCATTTTTCTAGATTCCACATATAAGCATTAATATACAATGTTTGTTTTTCTCTTTCTGACTTACTTCCTTTTGTATGACAGTCTCTAGGTCTATCCACATCTCTGCAAATGGCACTATTTCGTTCCTTTTTATGGCTGAGTAATATTCCATTGTATATATGTACCACATCTTCTTTATCCATTCCTCTGTAGATGGACATTTAGGTTGCTTCCATGTCCTGGCCGTTGTAAATAGCATTGCAAGGAACATTGGGGTGCGTGTATCTTTTTTAATTATAATTTTCTCTGGGTATATGCCCAGGTGTGGGATTTCTGGGTCATATGGTAGTTCTGTTTTTAGTTTTTTGAGGAACCTCCATACTGTTCTCCATAGTGGCTGTATCAATTTACATTCCCAGCAACAGTTTAGGAGGGTTCCCTTTCACCACACCCTCTCCAGCATTTACTGTTTGTAGATTTTTTGATGATGGCCATTCTGACTGGTGTGAGATGCTCAACATCACTAATTACTAGAGAAAAGCAAATCGAAACTACAGTGAGGTATCATCTTGTTATCCTTTTGATGTCTGCAGAATTTATAATGCTATTCCCTGTTTCATTCCTTATATTAATAATTTGTATCTTCTTTTTTTCTTATTATTCTTGCTAGAAATTTGTCTGCTTTATCTTTTTAAAGAATTGGAACTTTGTTTCATTGATTTTTCTCTGTTTTCTATTTTAAATTTCATTGATTTCTGCTCCTTATTATTCTTTTCCTTCCGGTTTTGTGTTGTTTTTTTTTGTTTGTTTGTTTTTTGGCTGTGTTGGGTCTTCGTTGCTGCACACGGGCTTTCTCTAGTTGCAGTGAGCGGGGGCTACTCTTTGTTGCGGTGCGTGGCTTCTTGTTGCAGAGCACAGACTCTAGGCACACAGGCTTCAGTAGTTGTGGCATACGGGCTCAGTAGTTGTGGCACACAGGCTTAGTTGCTCTGCAGCATGTGGGATCTTCCCAGACCAGGGCTCGAACCTGTGTCCCCTGCATTGGCAGGCAGATTCTTAACCACTATGCCACCAGGGAAGCCCCTCTGTTCTATTTTCCTCTTTTTCTAGATATTTGGGGTGGGAGCTTAGATTACTGATTTGAGACTTTTGGGCTTATTTAATGTATGCATTCAGTGCTATAAATTTCCCTCTCAGCATTACTTTAGCTAGGCCCCACGATTTTTACTATTTATTATAAATAGTAAAATTTGTTGTATTTTCATTTTCATTCAATTAATTTTTTTTTCCCTTGAGACTTTTTCTTTGGCCCATGGATTATCAGACATGTGTTATTTAATTTCCAAGTATTTGGAGATTGTCCTATAATCTTTCTGGTTTTTATTTCTAGTTTGATTCCATTGTGCTCAGAGAATACACTCTATTATTTCAGTGGTTTTAAATTTGTTAAGTTATTTTTGTGGCCCAGGATATGGTCTCTCTTGGTATATGTTGCATGGGCACTTGAAAAATATGTGTATTGTGCTGTTGTTGGGCAGAGCGCTGCATAAATGTCAATGCAGTCCTGTTAGTTGATAGTATTGAGTTCTTCTGTATTCTTGCTGATTTTCTGTCTAGTTGTTGAGAGAGGAGTATTGAAGTCTCCAACTATAATTATGGACTTGTGTATTTCTCCTTTCAATTCTATCAGTTTTTGCCTCACATGTTTTGCAACTCTCTTGTCTGGTGTATACACATTTAGGATATGTCTTCTTCGTGGGTTGACTTTGCTGTCAATATGTAATGTACCTGCTTGTGTCTGATAGTTTTTTTTTGCTCTGAAGTGTACTTTATCTGATATTAATATAGCTACTCCTGGTTTCCTTTGATAAATGTTTGCATGATATAACTTTTTCCATCCTTTTACTTTCAACCTGCCTATGTGAAATGAGTTTTCTATAGACAGTATTTAGTTGGGTTATATTTTTTAATGCACCCTGTCTTATAGTTGATGTATTCAGCCACTTACATTTAATGTAATTATTGATGCATTAAGGCTTAAGTCTGACATTTTGTTTTCTCCATTTTTTTATTCTCTGTTTTCTTTTTCCTGACTTCTTGTGGGTTATTTGAAACTTTTTTCTGATCCCTTTTTTGATTTATCTATGTTGGGTATGTTTTGTTGGGTTTTTTTTTTAAGTTTCTTAGTGGTTATTCTAGATATTTCATTACATATAATATATCACAGTCCACTGGTATCATCATTTTACCAGTTCAAGTGAAGTATAGTGTCCTTACTTCTAGTTTTGTCCCTTTATAATATAATTGTCTTAAATATTTCTTCTACATACATTTAGAATCATATCAATGTTATAATTTTTGCTGCAGTTCTGAAATATAATTGAGAAGATTCAAGAGGATAAGGAACATCTACTGTATTTTTATTTACTTTGTTCTTCCTGGTGTCCCAAGATTTCTTCTTTCTGTTGAGAGAAATTCCATTAGCTGTTCTTTTAGGATAGGTCTGCTGTTGACAGTTCTTTTATTTTTCCTTCATCTGAGAATATCTTAATATCCCCTTCATTCCTGAAGGATATTTTCACTGGATATAGGATTCTGGGTTGACAGTTCTTTTCTTTCAGCTCTTGAAAAATGTTGTGCCACTTCCTTCTGGCCTCCCTGGTTTCTGATGAGAAATCTTCTGTCACTCAAGTTGTTTTTCCCCTTAGGTAAGGTGTGTTTTTCTCTGTTGCTACTTTCAGGAGTTTTTTTTTCTTTCTTTAGTTTTCAGAAGCTTAACTGTGATTTTTGTGTGTGTGGATTTCTTTGAGTTTATCCTGTTTGGTGTTTATCATCTTCTTGAATCTGTAGGTTTGTGTCTTTCACCAGATTTGGGGAGTTTTCAGCCATTATTTCTTGAATTCCTTTTTCCTCCCCTTCTGGAACTCTGATGGTATGAATGTTAAATCTTTTGTTATAGTCCCACTGGTCCCTGAGGTTCTGTTTTTTGTTTTGTTTTGTTTTGTTTATTTTGGCTGTGCCTCATGGCTTGCAGGATCATAGTTCCCCAACTGGGGATCGGACCTGGGCCACAGCAGTGGAAGTGCCAAGTCCTAACCACTGGACCACCAGGGAATTCCCTGTTTAATGTTTTTTTTCGATCTGTTTCTCTCTGTTGGTCACACTGGGTACTTTATATTTTTCTCTCTTAGAGCTCACTGATTCTTTTCTCTTTCTCCTCCATTCGCTGTTGAGCCTGTCCGTTGTGTTTTTGTTTTTGTTTGGTCTGGTTCATTTCATTATTGTATTTTTCAGATCCAAAATTTCCCTTTGGTTCTTCTTTGGATCTCTCTTTCTTTGCTGAGATCTTCTTTTTCTTTGCTGAGATTTTGTGTTATCATTTGTGGCAAGTATGTTCAGAATTCCTCATTGAGGACTGCTTTAAATTCTTATGTCAGATAATTCTAAGCTCTCTGTCATTTCCGTGTTAGCGTCTACTGATTGTCTTTTCCCATTCAGTTGGAGATCTTCCTGGTTCTTGATGTGATAAGTGATTTTTGATTGAAACCTGAACATTTGGGGTATTACATTGTGAAACTCAGGATCTTATTTAAAACTTCTGTTGTAACTGATTGCCTCTGACACCTCTGTTGCAGGGGAATGGGGCAGGGTGGGTGGCAGAGTACACCACCTTTTTACTGCTTGGTGGGAGTAGAAGTTAATGTTCCCAGTCAGCCCCTGAAGATACCCAAGGCAGGGGTGTTTCTCATTACTGTTGGGCAGGAATGGAAGTTTAGATCTCCACATGGTCTTTGCTGACACCATGGGTGTTGGGGGCCTTATTACCACCTAGCAGGGATAAAAGTCCCAGCTCCCTACTTGGCTTTTTGACACCACCCAGCAGGGGAATGGGGAGCCCTGTTACAGCCTGGCAAAGGTGGAAGTCTAGAGTCCACCTTTAGACTCTAGATGCCCACTCAGCCTCTGCTGGCATGGATGTGGTGAGCAGAAGTTTTTTCTGTTATGTTGAGCTGAAGTGTAGCACATCTTGTCTTAACATTTTGTCCATTCCTAGCTTGCCCTTTTCCTAGTCCTTCACTAGAGAGAGCAGGCTTTTGTTGTGGCTTTTTTTGTCTGTACCCTTTGTCATTTCCAGATAGCCAGCTTCTTTACTTCCAGATCTAGGATATATAAGGCAAAAAAGAAAACCCAGGAAACTCACCACTGTGTCATCCCATGTGTCCCAAAGTCCCTGGTTGGTCTGTCTTCTCTTCACCTTTCAGAGTTTTCTTAGGTTTGTTTTATATATAATGTCCAGGGGTTTTAGTTGTAAATATTGTGTGGAATAGGGAAATATGCATCTTCCCAGAAGCGAAAGTCTATATTGCATTTTACAGATGAGTTTCTAGGGCTTTGCATAAGCAGACCAAAACCTTACTAGGGCCCCAGCACTATTTGACCACATTTTCTCTGGCTTTCAGTGGAGCAAATAAATCTGTTAGAATTTCATGGGTTCCATATCCCAGAGGTTACTGTAGCATTGTCCTCGCCTGACTCCATTACTAGAATAATCTTTCTTCTCCTCCTGATCACCAACCAAAAGTTTTCAATTCTCTTCTTTTGGTTCTAGTTTGGAGAATGGTATTTACCTTGGTTTCCATCAGCTCTGATTGCTGTAACAGTAACAATGACATCACTTTCCCAAAGTAAGAAATAATTATTTTTTGAAGATATGTTTCCATATCTCCTAGTGGACTGAAGCAAATCAGCATGAAGCTTTAGACCCTGGACCTGAAGGAAGTTGGGTTTGGTCTTGACAATTAAAATCTGAGCTGTGCCATTCTGGTAGAAGCTCTGCCTAGCTTTTACAGTTACTTCCTTTGTCTGGAATGTGGGATGTGTTTTCCCATGGAAATAACTTGAGTACCAAAGAAATGAAAATAGTACCTTAAATTCCTATGGAACTTTACTCTTTCCAAAGCACTTTTCCCATTTGTTTCAGTTGATCCTCACCTCAGCCATGTGAAGTAAGAGCTTCAGGTGTTATTGCCCTCATGTGAGAGCTGGGGAAATTCAGGCCCAGGAAGTTAAAGGACGTTGCCAGATTCTCACAGCTACTAGATGATAGCGTTCAGACTAGATATTCTCTAGCTATTCTGGCTTTTTTTTTTTTCTGATCAAATATTCTTTTCATAGTCAAGAGAGTAGGAAGTGTTTTAGCTGTACATACACACCCCTTCTCCCAGCAGCATCCTCTATGAAAAGGCAGCCCCCAGACCAACCGCAGGCCAGACCCAGCTCTGAAAGCTGTTCATGGTAAAGTTCACATGCTTAACTCATGCTTACTTCAGTCTTGGAGAGATCTGGGCACTGAAGTGGGAGTTGTGGCAGAATTGGTAAAATAACTCAAGTTTCCTTATAGTATGGTTAAACTCCTCTGGGACTCCTTTTTTTTTAAATTCATTTATGAAAATAATGCCTGTATTATTTATTTTGCTCTTCAGATCCCTAAAACCTGGGCTATAGAATATAATCAAAAGCAGAAGGAATGGGGAGTGCCTTTCCCAGATTTTGAGGTGAACAGATTATAAACAGATTAAGATCGACTTCTAGTCCATGTGCTAGAATAACAAACGTAGAGGAACAGCCAACATCTGAACCAAGCCTTCTCCCCACGCCCCAGCCCTTGTACTGAAGACACTGGTTGGGTGTTTCCTTCTCCCAGTTCTGTTCTCAGGCAGATCAGCAGGTTAAGGAAGCCCAAAGAGCGTATCATCCATCACTAAGTTAATTCATCTGAATTAAACAGACCTGGGCATAGGAGGGGGCCTGGTTGGTAGATGGGAGAATCTCAGCATTGCAAGGGCCCTAACGCATGTCTGCATGGTCTCAGTGTTCCATCCCTTCTACTGCGACATCACTGTGGGGGCATACCAGGCAGGTGTAGGTGCTTCCAGGAATCCATGAAGGGAAAGGGGGAATGTGCTATCTTCCAAGGAAGCCCATTTCATTGTTGGGTGGTATTTCCTTATTCTGACCCAGAAATCTGACTCCCAGTTGGTTCCACGGACTCTAGTTTTCTTCTGGTCCTGCAAAGAGCAAAACTGTTCTTACTTTCCTCTCCGATAAGACTAAAAAATTTTGAGACCAACTAGCTACCGTAATCTCTTTAAGTCTCTTTTCAGGTGAAGTATCCTTAATTCCTCTTTCTTCTTATCATGTTGTCTCCAGACCCCTTGCTACTCTTGTGCCTTCCAGAGCTCACTGTGCTGTTGTCCTCTTCAAACGTGGCAGTTGGAGAACCACAGAATGTTAGAGGGACATGTGAGATGATTAGTCTACTCCCTTCCCCCACCCTTTCTGTTTAATACCAGTAGAGCTTTTGATTGGTAAACAGTTGCAGCTAGTCAGTGGACATGCCTTCTAAAGCAGTTAGTCAGAAAGTTTACTTGTGTTTGGGATGGTCTAGAGCCTAGAATGGTAAAGGAAATCGTTCTCTATCAAACCCAGTATGCAGGAAGGTTACTATCTCCTTTAACTGAGATAGTAATAAGTAGCGGCCCAGCTCTGCCTGGTGTAGTCCTTGTGTTCTAACCAGCAGTCTTGTCCTCGCTCTGCAGCACTTCCTACAGCAGGTGCTCTCTGTAAAAGGAGGGTGAGTTCATGTGCACAGTGGACTAGGAAGAAACTCCTGCAGGGAAACTTAATGCCTAAAATGGTCAGATCCCACTATAAGAAAAGTTCAATGAGGAACTGAACAATGACTCTATTCTTATGAGTTGAGAGATCAAGGGGTCTCTGAACTCAAATAGAGATATTTGAATGTAGATGGAGTACTTCCACGCTTACTTCCACGCTTACAAAGCACGTTTCCCCTTCAGTTAGGCGTTGTTCTTATCCCTATTCTAGACGGGGGAAGCTCAAATAGTTTTAATGAGCTGCAAAAGAAGTCATACTCCTCAGGAGCAGTGTCTGCCCGCTCACATCTTTTTCTAAATCCTTCAGTCTTTCCATTATAAAATCCTTGAATTTTGTGTTAATGACATTTGATGTGTATCTACTCTCTATTTCTACATGAAATTTATGAAGGTAGTAGGATGCTTGATTTTTCTGCAAAATGAAAACTGCTGTGGGATATTTTTTAACTGCGCCTTCACGCATCCTGTTACCTCTACACAAAGAGTTCTTATATTCTCCTCCTGGTGAACTCCTGTGTCCTTCAATGTGAAGCTCAAAAGTCACCTCTCAGATGTCCTTCCCCTACCTGATTTGGGCCATGCAGAGTTGGTGACCCTTTCTGGTTTTCCCACTGTGTTTAGGAGCACTCATCACACTACATGGCCAGTATTTATTTTATGTCTCTTGTAATGGCCAGAATGTGGGCTCTAGAAGGATAAGGACTCCATCCTTCCCACTGTCAGAGCTCCTGAACCCAGCACAGTTCCTGGCAAACAAATGTAGGAAGGCAGCTCATCACCGCTCTTTTGGCCCTGGAGTTTTGTAAGGGCTTAGAGGAAATTCCCTGGGTCTGCAGGTCTGTGCTGCCATGCCACTGCCTGCACCCACACCCAGACCAAAGAGGGGAGGCAGCCGGGCCTGGAGGAGCAGCCACAGGCGAGGGGGATCTGCTGTTCTCAGATCAGGAAACAGCCCTGCATCCTCGGCGGAGAAGTGCCACGCGGGAAGCTAAGTTACTCTTAGTGACTGACAGTGCATTTGATTCAACCAGGTGTGTCTTCAGCCCCCGGAGGCAATACATCCCCGTGGTTAGAGCTCCTCGTCTGGGGTCAGGCCTTCTAGGTTTGAATTCCATCTTCACCACTTAATAACTATATGTAGTATTAGATTATCAACCTCTCCTTCTACAATTTCCTTCTGTCTAAAAAGGGTCATTTAGTCGTTTAGAATGAATAAATGAAAAACGCACGTGAAGTACTCAGTATAGTATCTGGCCATGTACTTACCTGTAGACTTTTGTTGTTATTGCTGCTGTTGGCCACTGTGTCGTGAAGCTATCCTTAGAGAACACACTTCAGCTGAAAGAGAGAAATGCTGAAGGATCCTCTAGCAGTTGGGCCTGTGCGTGGGTATCTCCTCGGTGCCGGCTGCCGTGCGTTGGGCATTTGCTTTGTGCCAGCAGTTGGTTAAACACTTGGCATAATCAACTCATTTGTGCCCCACGATCACCCGTAAAGTACTATTGTCTCCATTTTGCAAATGAAGAAATGAGCTTGAGAGAGGTCGAAACACCTTGCCCAAGGCCAGAGAGCAGTGGACTGTCAGACTCCAAACACAGACATGCTCAAGATGGAGAAACTGCAGGTTGGAACTAACCTGTTGCCCTTACTTTGACAGTCTTACTTGTCAGCACTCTCTGGGACCCTGCCCTTGGAAATGATTGATTCATACTTCTTCTGAGATGAATATTTCTTTCAGATTGATTCACAGAGGCAGAAACTAGGATACTGCATGTTCACATGCAGACTTCAGAGGCAGGGCTTTCCATGTGCTCCCTGCGGTACCGCTCTGTCACACTCACATTAGATTGGTTATGTGACCACAAGATTATGACATCTTTTTCACTTCGGCTGCTGCTAAGCCAGGTCTTCTCCTTTCTGTCAGTGATAGAGAGGGGACCTGCCATCGAGAGAGAGCAGGAGACAGAAAGGCACTTACGGCTTCCAGAATCTTTCCTCACTTGAGGGTTTGCCTAAGGCCAACAGAAGCTGTTAGGGAGGGTGGAAAGGAAGCCTGCATGGCAGGTGTGCCTGCCTCACACCAAGCCCGGAGCTACCCCTGTGGAGTCGGTGCCCACGGCAGCCACACATCCGTTGTAATAAGGAGCATGGTAGCCCTGGCGCCTGACCCCACATCTCATAGTCTGTACAGCACTTCTCAGTCTAGAAGTGTCTATGATTACAACTTTCAGCATTATAAGGGTCTTCACGGGTACTCTAAGAATACCCAAAAATGTTCTCTATGGCAGGAAGGATGGAAGGCCTGGTTGTTGGGTTTTGCTTGCTTTTTAACTACCTAAATAGTGGGAAAGGCTGCTTTGGCATATTTGAGTGTCACTTCAGAATGGTACAGTAGATCAGCTTGAAGTTCCTTCTCTTCACTGATATTGCATGGGCAAAGAAGAGAGATTAAACTAGTGTTCTCCAATTCTAAATATGTTGCACTCTCTAAATCAGATTTTCAGCCGGGACTCTCTTTTTGTTCTGTTTTGGGCAGCTCAGTGGTTACAGTATAGGTTCTCATCAGACTACCGTGTTTGAAGCCCAGCTCTGCCCCTTGGTAGCCATGTGACCTTGGCAACTTACAGAACTTTCTAGGGCTTGTTTTCTGCCTCTGTAAAATAAGGATAGTAATACTTTCTACCTGGGGAAGCGGTGCTGATGACCAAAGGAGATAAGCCGTGTAAAGGGTTTTGCACAGTCACACATAGTTCTTGGTAACGTCAGCTATTACCACGACTCTAGTAAGAAAGAAATGCATTCAGAAAATGAACCCCTGCCCCTCTGCCTTTCTCAGGTCCTTCCCCGGTATTAGGTGCCTAAGAGAGCGGTTTGAATTTTAACTATTGCCAGTCATAGGTGTGTGTCCATCCCTCCTGAACCGAGGTGCTGCCCTCCTGGGCTGTGTCCCAGTTTTCTGTCAAGGACCAGACAGTAAATATCTTAGGCCTGGGGGCCAGTAGAGTCACATCTTCTTCACCTCCTTCTGTTTCTCCCCCTCCTGCCCCTCCCTTCCTTCCTCCTCCTCCTCTTCTTCTTCCCTTAAAAACCATTCTTAGCTTAAGGGCCACACAAAAACAATCTACAGGCTGCAGATTGCTGACCCTTATTCTGACAGAATCTGACCCTGTGCTCCACCATAGCCGAAGTCATGAATCCTGGGGTTATTCTCGCCTGTCATTCACGTCAAAAGACGCAAGTCAGAGAAACAATAAGAGGGCTTCCCTGGTGGCACAGTGGTTGAGAGTCTGCCTGCCAATGCAGGGGACACGGGTTCGAGCCCTGGTCTGGGAAGGTCCCACGTGCTGCGGAGCAACTAAGCCCGTGCACCACAACTACTGAGCCCATGTGCCGCAACTCCTGAAGCCCGCGTGCCTAGAACCCGTGCTCCGCAACAAGAGAAGCCACCACAGTGAGAATTCCGCTCACGGCAACAAAAAGTAGCCCCCGCTCGCCGCAACTAGAGAAAGCCATGCACAGCAACGAAGAACCAAAGCAGCCAAAAATAAATAAATAAAATACATAAGTTTGTAAAAAAATAAATAAAAAAGTAAAGTTGGTTTTTAAAAAATATAAAAGAAAAACAATAAGATAGGTGGGAAAATGGGTGAAATACGTGAAGGGGATTAAGAAGTACAGACTTCCAGTTATAAAATAAATAAGTCACAGGGATGTGATGTACTGCATCGGGAATGTAGTCAATAATATTAGAATAACTTTGTGTGGTGACAGATAGAAAGTACACCCATGGTGGTGATCATTTCTTACTGTATAAAGATACCGAATCACTGTTTTACACCTGAAACTAATATGATGTCGCAAGTCAACTTTACTTCAGTAAAAAAAAAAAAAAAAGTAAGTTTTTGTGTTAAAAATGGAGTAAGTTGAAGACTCGCACTGTCTCTTCGCCCACACCCAAACTCCCACATGCTTTGTGTATAAGGAGCCTCTGAAGGTCCATTCCTGGGACCAAGAAAGGCTTCGTAAAGGAATCCATTAGAGCCAGGTTGACATATACTCCAACTTGGATAAGCTCTGTGCCTGTGATATTACTTCAGATTCTGAGCCTCAGATCATGATTTTAATTTTAAATTCCTGGAGGTTTGTGCCATCAGGTCTCCTGTCTGGAGCAGTCATGTTTTAGGAAAATAGCGTCTATTGCTGTGAAGTAAATGAAGCATAATGAACATGAGCATGACAGTTTTTCACAGTAGAAATCCAAAAATGCAGGCCCATGCTTTGTGAAATGACAGTATTAGACTGCAAGCGATGATAGTAAAGCAAATATTTAATTCTCAACTAAAAGAGTGCGTGTAAAATGTAGTTGCCAGGGGAGCATGCCAGTTCATCATTCTTAAAGCTAATTCTCTACGGGCAGAATCATTCCACACAATTCCAGGGGGGAAAATGCTTATTTTAAATAAACTGCTTTCTGGCTCTTTTAAGACTCTGTGCATAAGTAAGCTTTATTCATCAGGGACCACCTTGATCTTTGAGATGCTCTTGGGCAGGGGATGTCTCTTGTGCATCTTTATTCCTTCTGTGTAGGGACTGGGTTTCTGAGTTGGTCTCTTCAGAGCTGCAGTTGTGCTGACGGCATGACTTCATTTATCCCTAGGAGAGTTCCAGTGATGGAGGTGATGGCATTTTTGGTGAAAAGAAGGATGACAGCCGGGCAGGTGAGACTGTGTCCTTCTGAAGGCAAAGAAAAGTAAGGTCCCTGTTTGTAGTTATCCTGGAGTTCATGTGTAATAAAAAAGAAAAAAATGCTGTTTTTTAAGGAGGCTCTTTTTAAAAGCCAATTAAGTTGACCTTCGTCAAACTCTGCGGGAGTCACACAGGGAGCGGTAATGTGGCTCTGGCCAGCTTTCTCCACCTGGCACTGAATTCAACAGTGAAATGAAGTCAGGATGGAGTCTGAGAGATAAAAAGGAATCGTGGTTTCAGTGATTTTTTTTTTTTCTTTTGAGAAAAGTTAAGGGTATTTGGTTTGTTCTCTTGTTGGTTTGTTTTTCTGAATTCAGACTTAACGGAGGCTTTGATGTTTAGAAGGCCCAGCTACACAGAAGCCTTTAGTTCTAAATGGAGATGGCCACAGAGCATCCACTTAAGCCGATGCCTTAGAGCAAGGCCCTTGAGTCAGTTCTGCCCCCACAGACAGGCACGTTTGTACTGGAGAGAGAAAGCAGAACCCACTGTACCTAAAGTTGCTTCTAAAGTACAACTGCAGCCCTTCCGGCTGTGCCTAGCTCCCGAGCTGATTGTTGAACAGCAGCTACTTCCACTAAGTTACTAAGTCAGCTTTAGTTTTCTTTAAACGAAAGGGAAGAACAGCAACCAGAAAACCCAGTTGCCTTTGTTTTAGTTCTGTTTGTAAATACTAATATCCTCACTGATGTTTGAAGCCCAGGATGGCTCCGACCCAGACAAATCACCCTGGCCAGTTTCGTCTGCACTCACAGCTCGTCTCCGACGCCTGGTCACCATTTACCAGCGCTGTAACCGCAAGGAGCTCTGCCGACCTGAAATCCTGGGACCAGGAAACCAGGGATACTGGGTCCAGGAAGAGATGTTCCGGAGGTCCTCAGAGATGGATCTCATCAACAAGGAAGCCCAAAAGAGGTAAAAGCCAGTGGCCAAAAGGGCGTGCTGAGCTGCCCAATGGGTAAAGGTGACAAAGGGAACCCAACAGCTGGAGGGCAGGTGTGTCCGGTGTTCTCGTATGGAGCCAGGTTGTCTCTAGAGTGAATTAAATCCAGCCTCCAACTGCAGTGGTGTTTTCGTGCTGACTGGGGAGTCTGGTGATATCTAGGACACCCTCTGTTCACAGTTCCCAGACTTGTGTGATTTTCCAACCTTACCCTCTTCCCTAAGTTGGACCCCAGTCTCTGGGGATGTGATTTAAACACCACACTAGCATGTATCAGATCATATTCTGTCAGCAGCAAAGTGAATAGTGTGCATTGAAGTTGTCTTATTGTAGCCAACAGTCCTTATCGAGCCTTTGAGAACAATAAGTACCATAAAATGCCAGCCCAGAAGGAAGGAGTTACTTGCCCATCTGAGAATTAAGGCAAAAATGGCTGCCTAAGGCCAGCACAGGCTAAGAACGATGCCAGGAGAGCAAATCAACAAAGCTGCTGTTCTTTGAGTCTTTATATCTCTCCGTCCTTTTGATGTAACATCCGGTGAATTGAAAGAATGCCACATAGTGAATTCAATTATTGATACTTCTGTATACTCCTGGCTTTATGAAATTTGGTAATTCAGGGAGTAGATTTCTCCCATCTAGCTCCAAAGAGAGAACCAGAGCCCCTTCTTCCCTGCTTCTCACTCTTCCACTGACCCTCTCACCCCTCTCCTAGCTGAGTACTGTGCCCAAGAGCCCCTGGTGAAGACTACAGTGGTATATAATAATCCATGTTCCTTAAGTCATTATCTTAATCCTGCAGGATATAAAATCTAGAGAACCTTCATGTCCTAGGAAAGATTATCGTCGTGGGCAACCTGCCTACGTAAGACCAGGAAGGAAGCCAGTGTGGGATGGGAGTCAGGGAGGTGGGTGGCTGAGGGAGTCTCCTCCCCGCTCTGGACCAGTTTCTCCCTCTGTAAAATGAAGGAAGTGAATTTAAGGGCTTGAAAGGTCCCTCCAGGATTCTGTGATTCTCTGTTGTCGTACGGCAGAATGTTTAAGCATATAGGGTGCTTTTAAATTAAAATCTTTATCTCCCACAAGAGGAAATGAACTAGGTAATTTGTAAAATGAATGAATCAAGGGGACTTGCCTGGTGGTCCAGTGGTTAGGACTCCATGCTTCCACTGCAGGGGGCGCAGGTTCAATCCCTGGTCGGGGAACTAAGATCCCGCTGCTCAGGATGGCCAAAAATGCTGTGCAGTACGGCCAAAAATAATAATGAGAATAAAATAAAATAAAATTGGCGAAGTAAGGTCTCAAGTACGCACACATGATTTGAAGGTGGCGGTAGAGGCTGAGGGGCTGCTGTGTTATAAGCCCCTCCACCCAAGTCAACCTGAATAAAAATAAACAGTAAAATAGACCCGCTCTGCCTGCTCTCTTGACTTCCTGGGCTCTCCCAAGTAGGTGCTCAGTAAGTAGTTGTTGGCTTTTTTTAACTGAAAAAAAAAAAAACAAGAAAGAAAACAGCTCACTCTCCCTCTCTGATTCCCTCTCTAGGTGGACTAGGAGAGAGCAAGCCGACTTCTACAGAACAGTGTCTTCCTTTGGTGTCGTTTATGATCAAGAAAAGAAAACCTTTGACTGGACGCAGTTTCGCATCATTTCCCGTTTGGACAAGAAGTCGGACGAGAGCCTGGAGCACTATTTCCATAGCTTCGTGGCCATGTGCCGGCACGTCTGTCGTCTGCCAGCCTGGAAGGATGGTGGTGAGGACACTCTCTGTCACTGTATCCCAGGTGGGACAAGGAGAGAACGTGCTTATTTTCAAGGTACAGAGTTAGGTATAACTATAGACGCGGAGCCGACGTGAAGAATTCAGGTAAAGACCAGTGGGTTTTCACAAATCCACGGACTTCTAATCGGGTCCACCCTCATAAAATAAAATCTCTCTCCCAAAATGATGTGATTCCAACGAAAATTGAAATTCGGATTAAAATGTCACAGAAATATTAAGAAACTACTATTAATTACCTTTTCCAAAGTATGCTTTTTTTTTTAAGTCTCATAGAGAATTATCCTACTATGAGCTTTGCACTTCCCTTAGATTAAATCTTAAATGTTTTCTCATGTGTTGACTTGTAGCTATGGAAAACTAGTGGCCGTCATTTAAACTCCCTGGGCTCCACTAGAGACCTTTTCTAAGAAATTTCTTCCTGGTTGGAATTTGCAGCAGCTTCCTCCGCGTCCCTCTTCAGTCTCGTACTCATAGATTAACTCGCTCTGGACCGTATGACTGTATTCTGGAAAAATTGAAACAAATGTTGAGCCTATTCAGTGTGGGTTCTGGACTGGCGGCAGCATGTACAGACACCCCACCTTCTGCCCGCGTGTGGCACACTTAGGCTGTTTTCTTTAAAGCCAGGGAGCTGCATAGATCGGAAAGATCTGGACCTTGGAGTCATGCTGACAAGACCTGGACTGGAGTCCTGGTTCTGCCACCTTGAGCAAGTTAGCTTATCTGAGCCTCCTTCCTCATCCTTACACAAGGATAACGATGGTATAGCATAGAGTTCTTGTGAGAACTAAATAACAGCCGTAAAGTACCTAGTTAGAAGGTACCTAGTCCTCCTTATTGACCGGGAACTAATATTTCCCGAACTGGAGTTTTCAGGCTCTTCTTTCACCTTCACTGGTCTGTCCGTGTTTCATAAAAACCTTCCCTTCTCTTTCAGCTTTTCAGTTTAGTGGGGCCACTAAGGCCCTGCCTTGCTGAGGACCCAGGGAGTCAAACTATAAGATCAAAGATGCAGGTGCTCAGGTGGGCAGGAAGTGTCCAAGGGCCACCTTAAGTGACAGGCTCTGTGTTCACCTTTGCAGGCCCCCCAGATCCCAGCATCTGCGTTGAACCCATCACTGAAGAGCGGGCCGCGAGAACCCTATACCGCATTGAACTGTTGCGGAAGGTCCGGGAGCAAGTGCTGCAGTGTCCTCAGCTGCACGAGCGCCTTCAGCTCTGCAGGCCCAGCCTCTCCCTCCCCGTCTGGTGGGAGTGTGGAAAGCACGATCGGGACCTGTTGATCGGCACTGCCAAGCACGGGCTGAACCGCACCGACTACTACATCATGACCGACCCCCAGCTGTCCTTCCTGGACGCCTACAGAAACTATGCCCAACACAAAAGAACTGACCCCCAGGCTCCAGGGAGTTTCTGTTGCCTTTACCAGACCAACTCCAAACTGTATGAATCTCTTGCATATACTCAAATGAGCAGGACTTCCGAGTCCCTGGAAAATGAACCTGAGAATCTAGTGAAAATAGAAGGTAGGGATGATCATCTTGGTCCACCTCGGGGCAGCTTATCTGACATGACTTGTGAAAACTTTATTTCTAAAGTTCAGGATGTCATTTCCATCACCCATGATGAGAGTCTACTGCCTGAGTCCTTGGAGAGCATGATGTATGGTAAGAAAGCACTAAGCCAGGAGCAAGTCTCTTTTCAGGAGAGCCCAGGTACCAATACCGAGTCCAGACAAGATGCCGTGGCTCTCGCAACAAGCAGAGATGGCAACTTCCAGCCTGGTGGCCACGAGGCAGAAATAGCCTCAGGCCCCTCTTTTATGGATACATTAGAAGCAGGAGTAGCTCAAATGAACATTAAAAATGGAAAACATTTGCTGGTGTCTCTTTCACAGGAAGGGGAACTCTGCTGCAGCGAGGCAGGGCAGAGACCTGAAAGCCTTGGGCAGCTGGAAACCAAATGCATAGCCTCCCCTTCCTTGGACCAAGGAAATGAGAGCGGGTTTGTTGACATGTGCAATCTGAGTGTCTATGACTCCAAAAGAAACCTGTCATCAGATCAGCAGTTAATTGATTTATTAGAATGCAAAAGTTTAGAAAGTAAATTGATTTTGGGTCGGAACCACAGTGATGAGGAGGAAGAAGAGGAGGAAAATGAGGAGGAAAACCTAGACCTGGCCGCAGGCACGCGGGAAAGGCCAGCGGTGTCGCCTCTTACCGAGCCCACTGCTCGTATGGCAGGGGAGAAGAGCCACAGCGGCTTTCTTGTGGACGAAGCCAAGAAAGGAAGCCTGGCGGCCAGAAGCCAGCATCCTGGACCGCAGGGCGCTTTTCTTCCCGCAACCTGTCAGTGTCACTGCAAACACATGGAGAGGTGGACTCACGGCCTCGAGAATGACCAGTTTGAAGTGGAGAAACCCCAGGGTTACAACCCAGACCCATACAAAAGCAAAGCCAATAATGTCACAGTTGGGGGCGAGCTCACTGCTGTTCCGCCAGAGCTGTTTCAGGTGAAGCATGAACTTTTGAAAGAACCCTGGAAAGAAAGTGCAGAAGGGAAACAAGGTTTCCCTACATATCTGGAAGGGAGTGAACTCAAGGCGGAAGACGTGGATTTTGAGAGTAAAGATGATTATGATAGAGACGGGAACTGCCAGAGTCAAGGTACAGTGCGTGGGATCTTGTATTTTGGATAAGCCAGTTCTCGCAAGACAGGGAGGGCGCGTCGGCGGGGTGTTAAGGGTTTTACAGCTTCTGGAAGGGACCTGCTTACACTCACCGTGTTGTTTAAAAGCGAAGGTCACAGGCCTTGGTCTGAAAATGAGGCAGAGTAGCTTAACTCTGATCATTCCAGAAAACTGAGGATGATTGTAGGCAATCGTAGCACCTTGGCTGTGTCAGCTGCGTGATTTGGGCAGGGGTTGTGTGCTGTTATATGATAGATGCCAGATACAGTGTTGAGGGGAAGGAATTCGTTCTTCCACCAGGTAAAGTGCTACAAAGTGGGTTAAAGTAGAACAGCCAGGGAACGCCAAGAACCTGCAGTTTAACGGAGGTGCAGGTAATTTTTCAGGAACGCCACAAAAATACAAATAACCGTCATCTTTATTAAGGCGAGCAAAGACAGCGCCGTTTGTTCACGTGTATGTCAAAACCCTGTGTTGTAATGTCGGTGCATTGGGTTGAGATTCCTTTAAGTAACTCAACAGAAATAAGAATAACCAAATTACATGCCACTCAATAAAAAATGCAGATAGATTTGATCTTTTTAAATAGGGAAATCTTAGGTAATGAAGGGATTTTAAAATGTTAATCTAGGTGACCCTGAGATTTGTATATACTTTGCAGGGATATGAATACAGTGATTAGAGATCCTGAGCAACAACAAATGGGTCTTAACTTTTTCACTGTTGTCTTTATGTCATCAGACCCAAGAGGACATATTAGGTGAACAAAAGATAGTTCTGTTTATCCTTGTCAGAAAAACAAAAAATACCCTGTAGGTGCCTGGCCTGGTGCCAGGGGCCGAGTGATGTTCAGGGATTCAGGCAGGCCAGCCCCTCCCCGCAGGACAGTGACTTCATCTAAAGAGGGAAACCCTGCCCTGGGTTGTCCCACTTCCTTTTTATTTCTGAACTCCCACCTTTGGTTTTAGCCTCGTGATAACTTGGGAAAGGTTTTGAACCCAAATTAAAATGTACACGCCAGCTGAGGACATAGAAACTGAACTGAAAGGAGCTTCATCAGCCTGTGGCCCCAGCCGACCCAGAAGGAGCCAGCCCAGACCTTGCCCCAGGCCACGAAGGGTCCCTGCCACGTGTGGAATTACATGTATACATTGCTCTTGGAACTCTGTTGTGGGGAAAATCAGCGAGTACTCAGTCCTGGGCAGTGTAGACAGTCCAGTGAGGATGGGCTAGAGGAGAGCTGTGCTGGCCTGGACTTCCTCTGGTGGCCGTGGCTTCCGGCTGGGCTGGGCTGGGAGACAGCAGTGAACTTGATAGGCTTTGGTGAGCATCGCGCACGCTCGGCCGGGGGCGGGGGGTGTCCCTAGCACCAGTGCTTTTAAAGACGCTTTGACAGGCCCCAGGGGTCTCCTCCACACATGAGATGTGGGAGAGGTGAGGCAGAGGGGGTTGCCCTATTTCTGAGGACGGAGCTTGGCCGCTGAAGGAGCAGTAACTGGCACAGCTGTCAGGGCCAGCGCCCGGGCTCCTGGCTCCTTCTCCAGGGTTTTCCCTCACACAGCATTCCGCTTTTTTCTTAAAATTTAAGTTCAGCTTTTCTGCTTAAAGCCTTTCAGCGGTGCTCCCCATTGGATCTAGAATAAAATTCAAATTTTCTGTCCTGGCCTGCAGAGCCCAGCATGTTCCCGATGATCCTGCCCCTCCGCCTCATCTTTGTTTTGTACTTTTCCCCACTGCCTCCTCATCTTCCTGGGGGTCTCTCCTTTGACAGGTCCTCTCTGCCAGCCTTCCCTCCTACCAGTCGGTTTTCCCTCTTATTCCCTATCATGACACCTTGTCTCTTTCCCTCTATGGCCCTCACCCTGGTTTATAATTGTAACTAATTAGTGCATTTTCCCAACTGTCTTTCCCTCATAGAGCTGTAAGAGCCTAGAAAGCCAGGGTCACATCTGTCTTATTTATCCTTGAATCCCCTGGCCTAGCAAGGCCCTGCTCCTGGTGGTGGGGGGGGGGGGGGTCTCTATGGCCCCCTGGGAGACTTGTTGCACAGTCAAAAGTGAGACCACCACGTTTCAGAGGATAGACGTTCCATGTCATTTCACCACGAAAGAGGTTCACAACTTTTCCTTGACATTATGCTACACACAGTTCATTCCCTGTCATCTCCGTTAAGTGGATCTTTGAAGGTCCATTTCACAAGTGATAGTAAACATTCACCACTGAAGACTGAACGAATGAGTGGCATTTCCATTTCTTTCCATCAGTGAAGTACTTTAAACATCCTAGGTTTCTTTGCATCATTTTTTATATAAATCAGGTCTGTTTTACCTTCGTTGTAAGTTTCAGGACTTTTCTTCCTTCATCATTAATACCAGCCTCTTGCTGTGTTACATTTCCTACACTATCCCCACTTCTGTATCAGAGCATAATGTTCACTTTCCTCTCATCCACTGCACCAAATGGGAAAGCCTCTTTGCGGTCCTTCATCGTCGTTGTTGTTGTTCGGTTGTGGATGCAAACTCTTATTGGATGACTTGCATGGGTAGCCCTAGAGCAGGTCGTGCCTTTATGGCTTAACCGATAGAGTGCTTCTGGAAATAGAAAGTATGGTAATTAATAATTCAATTAAAAATAAATGAGCACACACTGGGCTAATTAAAAAACAAGATCAGACTTCCTCATCTTTCAGATCACTAGTATCTCCCGAGCGCCTAATTCATTTTTTTAACCTTCCTTCCTAGATTATCCAGGGAAATACTCTGAGGAAGAGAGCAAGAACTCGACCTCGGGCATCGTAGGGGACCTCAGGGACAACCTGCAGGAGGCACGGGCTCCCACCATTGCGCAGCTGCTCCAGGAGAAAACCCTCTATTCCTTCTCCGAGTGGCCAAAGGTACCCAGAGCTTGCACACTCCACCCAGAGCATCCTCAGCTTTGACGCCTTTCCTTTAAACCTTTTAGAATATTTCTGAGAAACAGACTCAGACAAATGTTTAGTATCTTTAAAAGATACTAGTTATGTGACATTAAAGATACATGCACCTAATTAGACCATAAGACAGAAGTGTCAGCTTATCTTCGTATTTACAGCGCTGTGGCTTTTAATCTTCGTTGTCTAGACGATACCATTTCTTTTTTTTTTTTTTTTTTTTTTTTTTTTTTTTTTTTTTTTTTTGCGGTACGGGGAGCACAGGCTCCGAACGCGGAGGCCCAGCGGCCACGGCCCACGGGGCCAGCTGCTCCGCGGCATGTGGGATCTTCCCGGACCGGGGCACGAACCCACGTCCCCTGCATCGGGAGGCAGACTCCCAACCACTGCGCCACCAGGGAAGCCCGATACCATTTCTTTTAAGACTTGTAAAGTGAGTCCATTTGTGTGCGCCCTTTTCTAATCAGTTCCTTCTGGTTAAAAAACTTGCCACTTGATTTCAGGGGATTTTGTGAATTTGGGTAACTTGGTACTTATTCCTCAGAGCTTTTGTTCTTTTTCATAGGATCGCGTGATAATTAACCGCCTGGATAACATCTGCCATGTGGTGTTAAAGGGGAAGTGGCCCTCCAACCAGCAGTATGAGCCCTCGGCCGCGCTGCCCACCCCCGTGTTAACCAGCGGCGCTGGTCCCCGCAGCAGCCTTTCAGAGCCAGAGGCATCAGAACATGTCTTCAGCAGTGGCGCAGCGTTGGTGGCCCAGATGCAGAAGGTGAGGCTGTAAGAATGTTCTTGACCTTGAAACAAAGGAGGAGGACGCTTTGCACTTCTTAATTGAGTCATTTATTCAACAAATACTGAGTGGATAGGAATTTTTTTCTTTCTTTTTTTGGGGGTCAAGCCATTAGTGTTCATTGAGGAATCTGGATTTTATCCTGTAGGCAGCAGAGGCTGTAGTTTTGGAGCAGGGAAGTGCGTGATGAAAGTGTGTTTGCAGCTCAACGGGAGTGGTGTGCAGCTTCATGGGAGATGGGGGTCAGGGAGGGGCTGTGCTCCAGGGCTGGGAGGCAGGTGGGCATCTGAGGAAGAGATAAGTTCTAGACCAGCTTAGTGGCAGAGTGGCTCCAAAGAAAGGGGGGGAGTTGGCTGGCATGTCGTGATGACTGATGACTATATGAGGAAGGGGAGGCGTGAACAGATCGGGATGTTCAACACTTGAGGACTGAGAACGGTGGCAGCAGATAGAAAGGAGGGGAGTCAAAGCAGGCATGAGTTTTATTTGTGGTTTATAAACTCAGAGGTCAAGTTTAAGGACACGTGGTTATTGGCACACTAGCTCTCACTCTCAGCTGCACACTGGACTCCGCTGGGGACCTTGAGAAGCTCCAGATTCTGACTGAATTGGTCCAGGGTGTAGACTCGATATTGGCTTTTTTTTTTTTTTTTTTAAACTTCCCAGTTGATTCTGGTGTACAGCTGAGGCTGAGATTCCCTAAACTATGATCTTGCAATTCCAGGTGTATAGTTCATGGACTAGCAGCTTTCACAGCATCTGGGAACTTGTTAGAAATGCAGAGACTCTCAGGCCCGCTGAGGTTGAATCTGCATTCTAACAAGCTGTCCAGGTGATTTAGTAGTAAAGTTTGAGAAGGTTTGAGTTGGAAGAAGTTCTGAGAAGGTGATTACTAGCCCCAAGGAAATGGGGCCTAGAAAGAGCTGGCATTCAGCCACAGAGGTGGCGTTCAAACCTCTCTTGCCACATGTGTGTGTTCGCAGGAGAGCTTCTTGGCTTCGGTGTTCACAAAGGAGGAACAGAAGCACAGGCGTCCTTATGAGTTCGAGGTGGAGAGGGACGCAAAGACCCGGGGCCTGGAGCAGTTCCCCGCCACCCACGGGCACCCCCCCATCGTCCTCAACGGCTGGCACGGAGAGTCAGCGATAGACCTCTCCTGCCCATCGGAGGGGTCCCCGGGGGCCACATCCCCTTTCCCAGTGAGCGCCAGCACCCCTAAGATTGGGGCTATCGGTTCACTTCAGGGAGCCCTTGGCATGGACTTGTCTGGGATTCTGCAGGCCGGCCTGATCCATCCAGTGACTGGACAGATCGTCAACGGAAGCCTCAGGAGAGATGACGCTGCCACCAGGAGGAGGAGAGGGAGGCGGAAGCATGTAGACGGGGGCGTGGACCTCATCTTTCTGAAGGAGCCGACACTCCAGGCGGGGATCTTGGTGGGTATATGAGCCACTAAGTACAAACACTGACCCCTGTACACTGAGCGACAAACCCTTTTTCCTCAGACACAACGCTTTTTGATTATGGATCTTTTATCCCTATTTCAATTGTCCTGCTTATCTTCTCGTCATCAGTTGCTCTCAGTCTCTTTTAGAAATAGGTATTAGTCCATCGAGGGCCCTTAACCTGCATGCAACCTGGAAAAACGAACCAGGAGGTCTCACCATTTCACACAGTAACAGCCCAGCCTCCAGTGTCTCGGAGCCACTGGTGATCCAAAGAGTAAAGCAGAAACAGGGCTGTGTTTGCAACAACGTTGTTCCAGGTCAGTGGGCTTTCCAGGAGCTGGGATTTGGGAGTCAGGACGTCCTGAACATTAATCCTGGCTCTGCTGCTTGAGCTGCTGGCCACCTTGAGCCGCCCCCCTTTGCTCCTCTGTAAAGAGGGGGCTGCAGCTTCTACCACAGAGGGTCGCTGTGAGGCTTCCTGAGGTCACACTAAGGTGTTCTCAGCTCAGAGATCCTTGTAAACAACAGAAAAGGGCAGAAACTGCACACCTGGTCCAGAGGGGTCCCCTCAGACTTTGTTTAATGTGTCGAAGACCACTGACTTCTCTCTTTGTATTTTGATTTTTCCCATCTATTGAATTTTGAGCTCCGAAACAGGAATCACGTTTCATGTTTTCTTACTTGAAAAGGAGTAATAACGAACAGTACTTATTGAGTGCCTTTGCCAGGCACTGCATTCAGGGTTTTACATGATTGTTCTGTGTGATTTTCACAAAAACCCTGTGAAGGTGTTGTTACTATTCCCATTTTGGAGATGAGCAAACTGAGGCTTACAAGCGTTAAAACAGTTTGCCCAAGATTATCCAGGTGGTAAATGGCAGATCAGGGAACCAAACCAAGGACTTGGTTCTCTAGAGCCAGAGAGCTCTGCTGTATCACTTGGTATATGTTTCCCTCTTCGACTTCCTATATAATTTGGGAAGCTGAAATGGCAGGTTCTTGCCCTGTCCAATCCATAAGAAGGTTGTCCCATTTTTTAGAGGTGCAAAGCCAGTTTTCCTGTAATGATTGTAGAATTCCAATGGAAGAAGTGAAACCTTTTTCCTTGGCCTCAGAGTATTTTGAAAAATTTATTATGCAGATATTTATTCAGCACTGACGTTGTACTTTATCAGCAGACCCCATATAGGCATTGGGAATACAGAGATGAGTAAGACAGGCTTTGGCAGTGCTGAGAGAGAACTAGGTAAGGCAGCTGCAGCATGGTACTTTCTGTTGTGGGAAAACCTGTGACGAGTGCTACGGGGGAGAGGAGCAGGGTGGCCAGTGTCGCCGGGACTGTCAGTGATGGTGACAAAGGCGGCAAGAGGGAACCTGAGCAGACAGGACGGTACGGAAGTCTACCGCGGAGACGAGAGGGGAGAGGAGCCGTCGGGTGGAGGGAACGCCCAACACGTCAGTGCTTCTGTGGGGACTTCGTAGTCAGGCACAGGCAGAGTCATGTTCTGGCGGGAAGATGCAAACAGCACCATATGTGTTTTCCTCTCAGAAACTAGTTTTCATTCTGTCGTGATGAACTGCACGTACTTGTCTTCCCTTTGTCCAGGAGGTCCACGAAGACCCAGGGCCGGCCCCCCTGAGCACCTCACACCCTCCTGAAGGGCCAGTGCCTGCCACTTCGACCCCAGAACCGGCCCCGGTAGCCGGCAGCCAGGCCGAGAAGGCCATTCCCAGCAAGAGCCTGCTGGAGTGGCTGCGGCAGCAGGCAGACTGCCCCCTCGAGGTCCCTGGCTTTGGCGCGGTGAGTGTGTGTCGGTGCCATCTCTGACGTGAAGATGCTGAGGGGGGCCCAGGAGGACCAGGAAGCCTGAGAGAAGTCGGTGTCCACTGAGGACATCATTGTAAAGTGGAGCAAAACAGTTTAAATTCTGGTTACGTTTTCCAGTAACAGAAATTACAGCCCAGATCAGAATGCCATGCCGGAAAGTAGACGTGGAAATCTTACGAGGACAGAACTTTCCCAAGCTCAGCCCTCCCTTCCCCCAAATGATCACATTCATGAGCTCACAGAGAATTCTTTAGGTTGCATAAGCGCTGCCACTTCGTGGAAATGTTCCTGTGTATTCTTTTCAAGTTACTGCATCGCCGCTTTGAGGTGATGGGTTAGTTTCAGTTACTGCTCGGGAACTTTTCCTCAGTTCCTCTTACTGCCTCTGCCCTCAGTCCTCCACACTAAGAACCTGGAGGAGAGGGCTCCTGAGCGCCGAAATCTTCTCTTGGATTTTTTGTTTCTCGTTTGCTCGTCAACCCCACCACCACCTTTGTCCTGGGTACATCTCATTAGTAAGACATGGCAGGAGAAAGCTCCCAAGGAAAGGAGAAGGATGCATTCACAGATGCACACCCTCCAGAGACAGACGAAGCCCGCCAAGTAGGGAGCAGTGAAGAGGGAATCCGAGACAGTGATCGGGAGAAAGCGGAGGGATTAAGCGGTGCCCTGGGAAACTGGTGGGTCAGCCAGGTGCTCTGGTCTGGAGGGCCAGGAGGCCCCCACAGGAGACTTGTCTTCCGGCTTGCTGCAGGAACACTGTGGCTTCAAGGACAGAGCCTGGCTGAGGGCCAAGGGGCCGTTCCCTTCAGCCTAACCTGACGGGTCCTGTGCAGAGGGCCATGAGCGAGAAAATAGCAAAACCAGCTGAGAGGCACCACCCTCATCAGAAGAATCTGTGGCAGAATGTTTTGTAATGTTGGTTTCCATTTACCTCCTAGAATTTTTCAGACAAACCCAAGCAGAGGAGGCCACGCTGTAAGGATACTGGAAAATTAGACGTCAACTCCCTGAGTGGGGAAGAGAGGGTTCCTGCCGTCCCCAAGGAGCCAGGCCTGAGGGTAAGGAATACGGACCTCGCGGTGGAGCCCGGCCTTACAGACTCAGAGAGAAAGCTCCAGCAGGGGAAGGCGGTAGCCAGGCGACCTTACCAGGGGGACCAGGAGCTGCACAGGAGGGTGATAAGCAGTGATAAGTGGTGTTGGGGTGTTTTCACCAGCAGCATGGCCTCCGTGGTCGTTTGTTTTCAACCTTTACCTCCGAAACTTTTGGGTTAAGTCTGTACTTAAACCATTCCCAAAGCCTGATTCCCAACCCGCTCCCCCTGCCCCGCGCTCCCCCCACCGCCCCCAATTTAGACCGTTCAGGGAAAAATACCTTTTAACCCTTATCAGGAGTCTGTTTCCAGCGTTTAACGAACTTCATTACTGGAAATTTTCATTTTCCAATCAAAGTTTTTCTGGCCACCATTTAAGACATTTCCTCCTATTCCATCCTCGCTGGCAATGAAAAACAGCTGACTCCAAGCGTTGCCCTCTTCCTATTATAGAATCATGAGCCTGGAAGCGACTTCAAAGACATCTGCAGATACTTGTAGTGGAACGAATCTGAGTTAATTATAGTTTACAGATGACTACAAATTTGGAATAGAAAACTCGTAACCTCTAGGGGGCGGTAACATTTCAACCTGAAAATGTGTTGAGCTTGGGCAAATGATACACAAATGTGCTTTTAACCTCCTCAAAGTGCGCTCTGCCCAAATAGGGCGCTTCTGAGGATCCTCATGGGGCTCTGCCCTTCCCCGGGTTGTCCTCTGAACTGGCAGGCTCTCCTGAACGCCTTCCTTAGCGCTCTGCCAGCTACGGCTTTCCTGGGTATGAATTCCCTTCTTAGGGGGATTTCCTGGATGCCGTTTCTTTTTTTAATTCCAAGAGACCACCCACCCTAGTCATTTCCTGCTCGTTAATGTTCCCAAGGAGCTTGTTTCTGATTTGGTCGCCTGGAGGGTCACTCCTCCAGCAGCCCGACAAACACTGCCCTCGCTCATCCCCACAGGCTGCTGTGACCACCGGGGAGGATGGCTGGGGCCCACTGCTTGTTAGAAGGTTTGTCGCGTTGGAAAAGCTGCCCTTTGCCCCCCTCTCTTGCTTTATCCTCTGGAACCCACACCTTAGGCCCGCTCGTGCTGTACAGACTGATTCCGCATCGGTTCTCATCCCTCTGTCTCTCTCGGCCCCTCGCTCTCCTTTTGTCAGGAGACAACCCCAGTCCTTACTTGGTGGAGTCTCTGACCTCTTGGTTTAAGGACGTGGTTTCCCCCTTGACTTTCTCATTTCTTTCTACATGTCTAACAATTTCCCTCACAATCTCTGGAAATTAACGTTCATCACTCCCCTGCAGACGCTGACCCCCTGCCAGAAAACTCATCTCTGAGCTGTCCTTATGAGCCAGCCTCTTACCAGAGGTGTGCTTTCCCTCCTTTGTTAAATGAACTCAGGCCCTGCCTTGGGGTCCTTTGCCTGCAGTAAGGCCTGAACAGAAAGCACGCGTCTGCCTGGTCCTTGGGACCGGAGCCTCTGGGGTGTGCTGCCCTCTGTGTCCGTCCCCTAAACACCTTACCATTTCTCCTAGAAACACATTCAGATCCCGCAAGGAACTTCTTCCTGCCTTTAGCCTTTTCTGCCGTGTGTGCAGCCAAGCCCCACAGACAGCATCACACAGGCTGCGGTCAGGCCGCGGGACTCAGCTTTAAGAATGCCCCCTGGGGGACTTCCGTGGTGGCCCAGTGGTAAAGAATCTGTCCTGCAATGCAGGGGACCGGGTTCGATCCCTGGTCGGGGAACTAAGATCCCATGTGCCACAGGGCAACTAAGCCCATGCGCTACAACTACTGAGGCCACACGCCTCAACTAGAGAGCCCACGTGCCTCAAACTGTAGAACCCATGTCCCCTGGAGCCCACGTGCCACAACTAGAGAGAAGCCCGAGCACCGCAACGAAGATCCCACGTGCTGCAACTAAAGATCCGACACAGCCAAAAAAAAAAGGGGGATGCCCGCCCGGTACATAGTGGTCGCTCATCGTTAAATGTGTGTACGCACACGCACATGCCTCTTATTTTATATGTGAAGTTATGTTTGTTTTACATACTTGTGTGTAGTGGGGGTTTTTTTTGCTTGTTTCTTGCTGAGCCATTCATTTGACAGTAAATTGCAGAGATGCCATGTCACCCCTAAATACTTAAGCATGTGTCTCCTGAGAATGTTTTCCCCCATCACTATTACCACCATCACACACGTCATTATTAGTAATATGTTGTAGCTAGCCCATATTCTGATTACCCTACTTGTCCCAGAAATGTCTTTCAGGGCTAGTTTCTGTTTTGCTTTGTTTTGTTTTTAGGACTTTTAAACCAGGGTCCTCATACTGTGTTTGGTTGTTAGGCCTCTTTCCACTCAGGGAATGTTTGTTGGCCGAGCCTACTCACCTTCCTGGGAGGAGTAAGTAGGTTTTGGTCACCACCTCCTTCTCTGCCTCCGCCCAGGAGTTAAGTTTTAGAGCTGGAACACGCAGGCTTTGGAATAAATGCTGCCGTGTATTGGTGAAGAAAGATGTTCTAGGGTTGGAGTGCCCGTGTGGTCATCCACGCCTGCAGCGTTGCTGAGCGTCTGCCCCTTCTTGTCTGCCTCTCCTTGCCCTCCCCACACCCTCCCCAGGAAGAGGAAGCAGGTCAGTTCCCAGGGTGTAATTACCAAGAAGGAAAGCTGCCAAAGCCCGCCTTGCCCGCGGTGTGTGGTCGCCAAGCTGCTGGGAGGGGTGTCGGCTACCCCCAGGGTAGCAGCCACGGGCTGGCTAGGGTGATGCTTGCACCCGCAGGAAGAGGTGGGGCCGACTTCCTCTGCCGGCTCGCCGCACTGTTCTCCTCAGCCGGGCCTTTCTGCTGCTGCTCCCCCGCTCTGATGCAGGGCAGGCAGCCAGCCTGGGCCTTCCGGGCAAGTTCCCGGTTCTGAAAGGGCCCAGCGTTGTCTATATCAGTGGTTCCCAACAAGGGTGGGGGCATCCTGGTACCTGAGGAGTGCGACTTGAACTTGGTGAGCAAGGCCACAGGGACCAAAGGTCCTGCAGGATGCAGGTTGCCCAAAGTGAGCTCTCCAGCCCCAGATGCCCTGATGAGCTCAAAGTAAAGCATGTTAAAGAACATCTGCTTTATATATAGCAGATTGTTTGAAAAGAAGATGGAAGCGTTATTCATCAAGCTCGAGGTTCCTTTTCTTCCCAACAGAAAGGCTTCTAAGATTGAACAGGCCCTCCCACTGGAGAGTAATGAGGAGGGTGAGGATGAGCATTTGGGAGTATAAAGGGAAAAGACACAGCTGGGACCTTCCCCTGGCTCTCGGCTGTGGCTGGGCTACAGGGAACAGGTCTTGGAAAGCCTGTTAGTCGAGTGGTGGTTACCGTGGCCAGGCCCTGGGCTGAGATGGGCTTCCCAGCAGGGGCCTGAGGCTGTGGTCTCCAGAATGAGGCAATCTGCACTGATGGGCTCAAGATATACCAGTGAGAAATGGTACTTTTAGCCTGGCTCCGTCCATCACATCCAACCGTCTCTCTTTAGAGACAGGAACCAGCAGGAGTAACTCCCCAGGCATCATCCCCAGACCCAAGCAGCAGCTGAGGACAAACCAGCTTTCAAAGTGCCGGTGGCTGGTCACGTGTGAGAATCAGGTGGGCTAGGGCCACAGGGCCTGGGTTCTTGCTGCCTCTGTCACTCACCAACTGTGCCCTGGGGGCAAATCCTGCCCTTCTTGATTTGTGAGAAAGGAAGGTGACTAAACACAGCGGTTCCAGAGGTTTCTCCCTCTTCTGCTTTTCTTTTTTTTTTTTGGGCCACGCTGTGCAGCTTGTGGGATCTTCATTCCTTCTCAACCAGGGATCAAACCCAAGCCCTCGGCAGTGAAAGTGCAGAGTCCCAACCACTGGATTGCCAGGGAATTCCCTCTTCTGCTTTTCTAAAGCAAGGCCTTTTGAGAAGACTTTTCTCCTCAAACAAAGTTCACCATCGTAAAGCTTTTTGCCCATGATGACCTGGTTTTTCTTTAATATTCTTTGGGAAATTCTTCGAAGGACAAATACAAGACCTCAAAGATAGCATTATTCCTGGGGACTTGGGAACACTCAAGTGCACATTTTTCACGTGTGTATGAATCTCTGAGCTCCCTGTAAAATGGCTGTAGCAGTAGTAGCGACTCGTAGGGTGGGCGTGGTGACGAACTGAGATCCTACACACAGAGCCTGTCGCCCAGCGCCCGACACAGGGCAGATGCTTGTTTCGCGTTACCGCCAAAAAGAGCAGAGAGCCGAGAGCCCTGCCGCTCTTCCGTATCACCACCCCCTTCGTTAGCACCTCCGAGGGCCAGTTTCCCTCACTGCTGAGACCCTCACTACTGAGAGGAGCAGCGCATCTGAGCCACTCCTCATGTCGGGGCAGATGTGCACACATGTGCACGCAGCCCGCTGAGAGCTTGACCCGTGTCGCCCACTCACCTGCCGCTGTGACTGCCTCTTAAGCAGAGACCCGTGGCGTCTTCTGAGGATCTGACTTAGGTGCCATTGTCCTCTCTCCCCCCACAGCTGGGGGCTTAGGTCAGGACTGAGATCTTCCTGCTCCCAAGCCCCATCCTCCTGCCCTGCTTTGTGGCTTCAGTTAAAAACCGCCCTGTGTCAGGAGGGAGGCGAATGTGGGGTCTGGCCGAGGGGTCGCAGCCGCAGGCCCCGACCGCCAGCCCCGGCAGCACACGCGCTCCGATCAGGGTGAAGCAGAGAAGACTGGCACGGCCCTGTGCAAGGATGACACGGGAACTCATGAAGTTGTCCTTTTCTGTATTTTACACATGAAACTACTGTAATATTATGTCAGTTATCCCTCGATAAAAGAAAGTCTCGACTAAGACTTGAGGTCTCTGGCAGGTTCCAGCTCCCAGTGCTCCGGCAGCCACTCCGCAGGGCGGGCGCCCCTCTACCGTGAGCACAGTGGAAGCGACTCGGTGGTTTCAGGCTCTCAGCCTCAAGGGAGAGGCCCTTGGGGCACAGAGCTGTGCAGCTCAGGGTGGGCAGGCGGACAGGAAAGGCCGGTGAGGAGCCCCCAGCTGCTCACCCGCCATCCAGTAACCTTCAGCATCTTGTGTCTCTTCGTCCTTTTTCAGGGGTTTCTCCCGGGAAACAAGTTCAATCACACCCTTCCTGAGCCTGTTCTCCGAGACTCAGGCCCCCGCCGGAGGGGCAGGCGGCCCCGGAGCGAGCTCCTGAAGGCTCCCGCCCTCGTGGCGGACTCCCCCTCCGGGATGGGGCCTCTCTTCATGAACGGCCTGATTGCCGGGATGGACCTGGTCGGACTTCAGAACATGAGAAACATGCCCAGCATCCCCCTCACGGGGCTGGTGGGGTTCCCGGCCAGCTTTGCAGCGATGCCCACGGGCGAAGAGGTCAAGAGCACGTTGAGCATGCTGCCCATGGTGCTGCCGGGGATGGCCGCCGTGCCCCAGATGTTTGGGGTCGGGGGGCTCCTCAACGCCCCCATGGCCACCACCTGCGCCTCGGCTGTGCCAGCGCCTTTGTCAAGCGCAACGAAGGGTAGCACGTCGGCGGCTGAAAAGACTGCAGAAGACCAGCCCAGCGGCCGTGATGTCAAAACGGACACGCCAGCCGAAGACAAGCCCGGTCCTAGTCCATTTTCCGATCAGGCCGAACCTCCAATAACTACGAGTAGTCCTGTGGCTTTTAACCCGTTTCTCATCCCAGGAGTGTCCCCCGGACTCATTTACCCATCCATGTTTGTCTCCCCCGGCATGGGCATGGCTCTGCCGGCCATGCAGCAGGCCAGACACTCAGAAATAGTAGGTCTGGAGAGCCAGAAGAGGATGAGGAAGAAAACAAAAGGGGACAACCCGGACCCCAGCCCAGAGCCTGCACCCGGGTTGGAGAGGGAGCCGGGCGGTGCCCAGAGCTGCCCCGAATCCAGGGCCCCCGCGCCTCCAGAGAGAGGACACGCAGCACAGGCCGGCGAAGGGGGCCCCCAAGACTCTAACAGTGTCACCAATTAGAACTTTTTCATTGAAGAAATTCTTATGACTTGTAAGTTTCTTATCCCATCAAGGTTTGTTACTTCCCTCACTTCACTGTCATAAGAACCTGTGTTTCCATAAGTACTATTACCTACCTGGTTTCCTGTCTGAGAACTATGGTAACAGATGTTAATAGTCACAGGGTCTTGCCACGTCATCAGCTAAGTGTCGTTGACCTAGTGTAGGAGGCGCAGAATCCTCACTCCGTTACCCAGTCGTTCATTCCAGCAATCGTAGTTAGTGCAGACGTGGGGACACGCCCTGCCCCCTTCTCTTCCAAGTTTCCCACTTATTTGAAGAGGAAAAATGGCAAAGGAAAACCATCTAGGGATTTACCAGTGAAGAAGGGCCGAAGGAGAGGCAGAGAGCAGCTCTTTTTTCCATGAGCTGTGCTGAATGGGAAGAATGTGTTGGGGAACCAAAAAGCACAGAGGAAGAAGTGCTGGTGCATATTTTTTAGTTAAAATATTTCCCAGTTTTATCATGATTACTAAACGAGTAGGATAGGCAGAAGTATATAATTAATGGTTGAAACCACGTATGTTCATTTCTTTCTAAAACAGAAACCTTACTGGTAGTAACACCTTTGTGGGTTTTCAGGCACCTGCAGCAAGAAGAAATACCGATGGGGCATTACTTGATACATACGCATCCCCCCTCTCCCAAGTTAACAGGGGGTTCTCAGTACGAGAGAGCTGTACACACCTTGAGCCGTTGCCGGCGACGATGGGGGTGGAGGACTGCACACGACTAGCTGTGCCCCCGCCGAGGCCTCTTAGGGACTGCTCTGGCCACTGCCAGGCCTCCCGGCTCCTAACTTCACGCTCTCCTTCGCCAAGAATCAGGCTCTTTCTGGAGCCTGCAAAGCAAACAGTCCCTCAACACTCTTAGACTCGCCAGGGTTTGAGGTTTGTACCACCTCTTGGAATGCGACTGTGAAAAGTTTTTTTCTGCTCTCCAGATTTTTCTCTACTCAGTTTATGTTTTACAGTCGGACCCAGATCCCAAAGCATCAATTTAGTGGAGACCGTGTTGCAAATTAACATTATTCCCCCTTCTTCCTCAGCTGCCCAGGCCAGGCCCGCAAGAACCCGCCGGCCCCAGCAACCCTCACCTGCTTTCCTTCGCCCTCCCACGTGGTCCCTCCCTTCTGATGGTGTCACTTTTCACCCACAGTTCACACTCTGAGACTTGAAAGAAGCTCGTGGTTCAGTCCCCAGGGGCACAGGGCTGTGCAGGACCGTCAGAAATGTTGGAAGTGTTACTAGTACCAGTTTCACCTTTTGTTGTCACAATTTACTGTATTTTTTACTTTTTCTGTTACAGTTTTGCTATAATTTATCAGAAGGTCCAAAAATTTGACATAACTATTTCAGTTTGCATTATTTATTTATGATGCTTTTGTCATTGTCTTTTATACATTTGGGATTATAAATTATGTAAATGTCAAAATGAGCATCTCAAAGAAGTCTGTTAAATCGTGGCCGGAAAAAAAAAAATCAATCAGCTGTATTTTCAAAAATTGGAGTCCCAGTTTTATGAATCAGAGTTATAAATCAGAAATTCTATAAACTGATCATATAAGAAGAAAGAATCCAGTAATTGAACAAATTCTATTTAATGACATCTTTGTAGCATAGATGATCTCTAATGCTGACAACAGATTTCTTAGAAATGCTGCTCTCTCTATTTAACTAACATTTTGTTCAGTTTTGCCTCCAGTGGAAGCAGAAGAGGTTTTTTCAGCTGTTAAATCCTGAAAATCAATATAATTTATTTATGTAAAAAAAAAATCACTCAATTGATATATTTTTTGAACCTTTTAAGTACTAATTTTCTTTTTATCAAGTAGAAAAAAACTGTATTTGCCCTAAATCCTTAAAATACAAATGCTATAAAAATTCATGTATCTTGAAAGCCTTACTGCAAATGAGTATTATAGACATCCAGCAGAGCCTGGGTTTTCTTTGTTGTCGTTGTTTTGTATGGAAAAGCTGCTTTCCCCAGGTTCCACTTAGAGCCTACAGTAGGTCACAGGGTTCAATATGGATTTGATTTAAAAACCCACCAGCATGCTAAATCCCGTGTTATATCTTATCGAACCTGTATGTTAACTCTCTGGGTGTTTAGGCTTCTCTTTGACTGTTATTGTGTCCCTGTTTGCAAAATGAAAATGACACTCTGTGGATTATTTGCTCTGTAAGGCATAAGTGCTTCTTATGATTATTTTGACGTTTCCAAGAGCAAAAGCCAAATTTAAACTCTCTTCAGCAAACTTGAGCCTTTTCATCTAATTCCATGTCACTCACAGCCATAACCTTCCTGGATCATTCTTCACCCCATGTCTTACATAATAAATTGTCTGTGGTCTTGATCCTGGATTTTAAAAAAAAAAAAAGTTTAAAAGTCACATTTCTATTTGAGGACTTCAGTGGCACGTGGATGTCTCTTGCTGCCTGGGCATTTTTATGAAGGCATCATATGCACACAGGAATCCACTGTCTTTCCTAGGTGCCCAGTTTATGCTGGGCACCCTGTTGGGGGCTTGTTAAATATCGTTCAGGAGGGTTGGCTTGATTTATCTCTTGAGCTACCAGAACACCGAGTTAAAACAGATGCCGTAGAAGGGGGTGCAGCACCGCACCTGCTCCCCAGACTTGGGGCCTGAACGCTCGCAGCTGATGCCTCCACTCTCTTAAGCCCCATTTCATGGGCCCCACCTCAGGTCACACACCTGGGGCTTCAAGAGGGAACCTCTGTGGGTTGGAACAGGCCCCAAAACACAGAAATGCCTCTCCGTAGCCGAAGTTCTTGCGGCGTGTTAAGAACTTCGTGATCCTCTGCTTTGGGTCGCTGTGTCAGGAGTCATCAGTGAGGCTGGCAGGGAAGTGCCAGAGTCTCGGTGAGGCTGAGCCTGAGGAGCCCCACCTGCCTCACCCTTGCTGGGTCTCTTGCTGGTACCAACAGGTGGTGGATGGACAGCCTGGAGCATGGGTGGGCCATGGTTCCAGAAGGCCTGACGGACCTCTGCTACAGCTTGCTTTGTAGATCTTTAGATTTGTGGAGCCCTCCTGGGTGGAAGTAGTAAAGAGTCTTGGTTTCACTCTTGACCTCCAGGCCTGCCCCAGTAGATTCTACCTCCTCGTATGAGGGTGGGAGAGTACAATTCGTCATGTACGTTGGGCTCGTGGTTTAATGTTTCGTGCGTGTTTACCATAAGTGACCTCATTTGTCCTCAGAGCATCTTGGTTGCTGGGTAGAGGGATGCTGGCGTCCAGTCTGCCTCACGAAAGCCAACGGAGAGGCTGCAAAGCTATCTCAACCACAGAGAACAGAGCTGGGATAGACAACCCCCCAACCCCACCAGCCTGAGGCCAGGACACTCCAACCTTTGTGATACTTAGTCTGGGACCCCTCAGCCTCAGAGACCAGCTCTGACTGAATTACGCTCGGGAAAATTGGCACCGGGAAACATGGAACAGTTGTGTCATACCCCCTGGAAAACCTTATGCTCTATTCATTTATACCTTAAAATGGTTTCTTGCAAGAATTACTGTTCATTGGCCGGGTCTAGAGACCACAAAAGGACCTCTTTCTCAGGTCAGCAGTGGGGTTCACCCAGCTCAGTGACTATCACCTGGGTTCTGGACCGTGGCTACTCAAAACCCAGTCTCCGAGGGACAGGAGCGTGCGGGCAGGTCCTCAGGACACACGGCTTGTGCTACCAAGTGGCCGGCATCGTGACCACCCTCGTAATCCACGCTCAGCGGGGTATCCATGGGGTAAGATAGGAAATAAGGGAAAGGGATGAATGAAGTACCGGCTGCCATGAGGAAGGTGTTCCCCGCCATGCGTTTGGAAATGACTGAAGTTGGTGCTGTGGAAGCCCATCCTGGTGTCCCAAGCTCCCAAGGTCAAAAGGACAAAGGGAGCAACTAGGATGGGGGCGGGGGGAGGTGAGTGGAGGCCCTGGAAGAGCTGTGGTTCCCCTGGCCGAGGCAGGAGCAGCATTCCCACCTTCTCTGCTTCAGTTTCCTCTGTAGAACAGGGCTAATTATAACTTGAACCTATAGGGTTGTTGATGGGGTTGATGGAAATGATAAATGTCAAGTGCGTGCAACTGCTTGTTATATTTGAGTCATGTAACTTTACTCCTTTTAAATAGCTGGGGAGGTGAGGGTTGCCAGTCCCGGAACGATAAGATAGTTAAGTTAGGGGTGTAGCAGGGGGATTAAGGGTGAGGAGAATCTTGCTCCAAGCCCTGAGGCAAGTACAGAGTAGATCTGTGGTTGGACTCAAAGCACCTGCAGGAAACAGGTTTTCTGACTGCCTCTGTCCCTATGACCCTACACACAGGAAAGAAGGGGCCTTTTTTTTTTTTTTTTTTTTTAATGTGGTACGCGGGCCTCTCACTGTTGTGGCCTCTCCCGTTGCAGAGCACAGGCTCCGGACACTCAGGCTCAGCGGCCATGGCTCACGGGCCCAGCCGCTCCGCGGCATGTGGGATCTTCCCGGACCAGGACACGAACCCATGTCCCCTGCATCGGCAGGCGGACTCTCAACCACTGCGCCACCAGGGAAGCCCAAGAAGGGGCCTTTTCACGCAAGCCCGTTGATCAGAGTGAACTAAAGGGGTGAGGAGACTATTGTGGGGCTGGGGGACAGGGCAGCTCCCGGGTCTGCGTAGCCTCCGTTGGGGTAGGGTTGCCAGATTTAGGGGAAAAAAGACACCCAGTTACATTTTAATTTCAGATAAACTAATATTCTTGGTACACGTATATCCCGTGCAATATCTGGTAGGTAATTATGCTAAGGTGTTTTTGGTTTATCTAGATTTCAAACCACTAAGGGACCAGGCATCCTGTTTTCTCCGGTCCCTTAATGTAATGATGCACATTTACTAGGAACTTCTTTGAGTGGGGCTTGTGCTTTATGGCCATATTCCCACTCCCCACAGTAACACTGAGGTTACACCCATTTTACAGATGAGAGAACTGAGGCCCAGAGAGGCTAAGTAACACCCAATCACCCAGCTGATAAATGGCAAGGGATTTGGGGACACAGAGAAACCAATTCCAGAGCCATAAACTGGCCAATAATGGAGTCAGGGTGGGCATCTAGTCTGAGGCGTGGAGGAGAGGCTAACCCTCAGTGCAACTTTGTAAAACAGCAGTACACAGGGATGATGAGCAAGGGGAGAGGGGCTGATCTGGCCCGTGCGGCCCCCTGGCTACAGTGGCCAGCCCTGAGGCCAGAGGAGCCAGGTCACCCAGGAAAGAAGGCATTTCCTTCCCATCCTGCTGTGCGAGCCTGGGGGCGGTCATGGCATCTGGGTGCTTGGACTTCCCAGCCTGGGTCCAAGGGGAGGCATCCAGCCTTAGAAGGTGGAAAAGAAGGCTGGCAGGGGGTTGTGTAACTGCTCAGCCAGAAGGGCCTGGGGGGAGGGGAGGAGTCCTCTGAGGCTAAGAGGAGAGAGGCAACTTGGCTTGCGGGTAGTTCTCCAACCAGGGATTGAACCCATGCCCTCGGCAGTGAAAGCGAGGAGTCCTGACCACTGGACCGCCAGGGAATTCCCAAACTGTACTTTTTTTTTTTTTTTGCTGAGGCAACTTGCAAACAGACCATCTCCAAAGGCCAGAGCCTCATTTCAGCCCAAGCTTTGACTAAGGACCTGGAAAGCAGGACCAGAAACCCCAACTGCGAGAGCTTCGGTCTGGCTTTTTAGTGTGAAAACTGCTCGCCTCTCACCCTAGGGTGCCGTCTGCGCCCACCAGGCCCTGGTGACCTTCCTCCCCTCCCCCGCGAGGCCCAGCCTCGCGTCCGCTAAGGGTCCCCAGCACCACCTCCCTCTGCCTGCTCTGCAGCCCACTGTGCCAGGCCTCGACGCCCATGATCTCATCCGAAACGTGTTCCCCAGACGAGGACGAGGCCCAGGTGGTTGTCACCTCCTCCAGTGGCACCGTGAGTGGAAGGACAGCAACCTAGAAGGGCGTCTGAATCCAAAAGCGCAGGCCCCTCCCAGTCTTCCTAGAGCACACAGCCCATCGCCTGGTTTGGTACAGCCCACACGCCAAGAATGGGCTTTTATGTTTTTTAATAATGGAAAAGTCAAAAGAATACTATTTCACGACCCATGAAAAGCACACCAAATTCAGGTTTCAGAGACCACGAGGTTTCCTTAGAGCACAGCCACGTTCCTTTACGTACTGTCCAGGGCTGGCTCCACCCCGCACAGCGGGCTTGAATGGCTGTTCCAGAGCCACGTGGCCTGTAAAGCTGTGGCCCTTTACAGAAAAAGCTTGCAGACTCCTGTCCTGGAGCATCCATTGTATTCACAGATTCAGTGCAAAAACCAAGTCACTTAAAGTATTTTTATATTAATTCAAACGTGGTTTTGTATAAATATGAACCATACACTAGTATAGAAGAGTGACATCTACTTCTGAGATAAAACAGACTTCAAAGAAGTGCTGGACTTGGGGCCTGTCTCGAGTTTCCGCCTCCAAACCCCCAGGGCATCCTTTCACTTCAGAGGGAAAGTCAGAACCGCCTGTTCTGCCCTCTCTCTCCTCCACGCCATGTCCTATTTGGGGCAAAGAGGAAGGAAGCGAGAGGACAGATGTGAAGCTGCCAGCGACAGAGAAGGAATTTTTAGAGAAAGGACCCAACAAGGGCAGGAAGACGCGTGTTCGGAGGACACAGGCAGAGGGAGACACACGATGTGGGTTAAGGACCAGAATGCAAAACCACCCACGCCGTGGGAAGGGGCCCCCAGGACGGTCCTCCGTCAGGGGCTCTGGGCTGACTCTGCAGTGTGGGCTGAAGATGGGCCTGGCGGACGAGCCAGCTTGGGTCGTGGTCCCACCTGGAGCTCAGGCAACAGGAAGGCCAGATGCGGGGAGCTGAGTGCAAGGCAGCAGTGGCTGGAAGCCGCCGGCGGGTGCCCTGGCCAAGGCTCACTGGCAGCCACATCCTGGAAGCCGAGTTCAGAGGAAACAGGAAAGAGCAGCTGGGACCAAGTCTCTGCAGGGACAAGTGAGTTCCCGTCACACACCCTCCCACGTTGTGACTAAGGGCAGCCGGCACACCTCAAAGGGCCCCAGCCCACGGCCAGCTCGACCCTCTTGTGACAGAGAGCTGGTGAACTGGCCTCCCAAAGGCACGGGGCCCTAGGACACTGCCTGGGGACTTCTGGCCCGTCCTGCTGTGCGGCAGGCTGGGCTGTGCTCCGGACACAGATCAGATCAGGCACCACCCTGCTGCTGGGGGCCTCAGAGTCTGGTTGGGGGACAGGACTGACCCACAGAACTACCGAATCTGCCGGACGTTGCCCTCTCCTGACTCAGCACCAGGCAGAGGGACGTGAGACACTGAATGGATCCAAGGCTCCCCCCCGGCCAGCATGGATCGTGCATGGGGAGCGTCTGCCGGGGCGCAGACGTGGGCGATGACAGGGGGGAGGGCACGGGAGGGAGGAAGTGCCGCAGTTTTCAGGGGAGGAAGATGGGCGATTCGGATAATGACTTCCTGGTAAGTTGGACATCAATGCAAGTGGGCAAAAGTGTAGAAAGGAGTTTTAAAGCTGTGCCAAGGGTTTACCTAGAATAAGTCAAGCCCCGTCCGCCTCCATCCTTTTTTGGGAGGATGACTCTTGGGTGAAGAGAGCCATGCTGGGTGTTTTTCACAGTGATGGAAAAAACAGAGAGCTGTGGGCCTGTGTCCCGACCTGAATGGCCATGCCCAAGGAGAACTAAGAAACAGGTATGCGTCCCTCTGGGGAGACCTCAGTGGCTCATGGGCTGGCCCTTTTATTCAATATATTGCAGTGTTCGTAAACTCGCATGCCTCCCGGGTGAGGCAGGTGACATACACGAGTGACATAGGCCAGAGTTAAGGCAATAAATTTAAGATTTAAGACTTAAATGTAAGACCAATGGCAACTGGAAACCTCTTGCCCTGACTAAGGGGCAGCGGCTACCAGCTGCAGCCAGTTGGTACCATAGAGGAATTGGGGCTCTGTGTTGCCCGATACCGTGATTGTTTTTCAACAGAGGATGGAAATTCAGATATTTGTATAGAATCCCCAGATTTTTAAGTGTATGCAATAAGTTCAGATTTTCAGAAACTCCAGGGGCAGACAAATGTCTGTTGACGGGCTGGATCCAGGGCGCTGGGAACAAGTCTGCTACCTGAGCGATGGCAGAGCCATGGGCGCTGTCAGGCTCCCGATACAGCCCCCAGGTGACATGTGAGAAAGCAGAATCAGGATGTGTTTTACGGGAGGTGACTATCCTGTCCCCCACTGGGGTGTTCAGCTGGCTCTCAGAAGCAGGACACGAGGAGAGGCTCCGGAGTTCACGTCGGTGCAGTGCTGGCAGCTAGCAGCCCCCGGAGGACTGAGCTCCCCCCACCCCGAATGTCCAGGAAGGCACTGCAGTCGCACATGGGGGCAACCCTGGGGACCTGCCAACATCTGATGGGACCCACTCCCACCCCCTGGACTGAAGCAGCCATGCGAAATCTCCTCAGTCTCATCACTGGGCCCCTGGAGCTAGGGTCCTGGCTGGGTGCGTGTGCCTGTCGTGTTGATACTTGGGCTTCACCCTTCTCCGTCCCCCAGCGCATGCAGGTTCCTGAGAATCCTCAGGGTCTTAGAAAGAGTGAGTGATCTCACCTGCGGCCACCTTGCAGGTGTGAGTGGGGGAGGAGAGCAGGATGGGGGAGGGGTCCAAGCCAAGCTTGCAGGCAGTGATGAGAGGAGACTGGAGAGGTGTTAAGCCTCAGTCCTGGCTCCAACCGAGAGGAGGCCCAACCAGGAGAGCAAGATCCTGGTCCCACGGCCCACCCCTTCCCCCATCCCCACTCTAGCTCTGATCCAGGCTTTTCCATTCACAGATCCCAAACGTTCCATGCTGGCAAAGAGCCAGGGGGGCTGCCAAATCCCCAGTGAATGCCTTCGGGGGGACTGGGGTGGGGGGGTGTGCAGACCTCTCAGGTGGATCATAGGGGCCTGAGGAAAGCCCCCAACCCCAGTCCCCGGGCCCACAGTTGGGAGACCCTCCAACTCTCACAGCGGTCCCTTGTCAAATCTACCCATCGGGAAGCAAGCTGTGTGTCCCTAGGGAAAGGGCCCTCAACCTGTACTCCTGGCGTGCTGTGCATCCGAGAGACAGCTGGAGGGCGGGGGGCCTGGTGAGGAGTTCCCGCCAGCTGAGCTCCTGTGGCCACTTCCTTCCTTTCCCTAGACAAGTTGGAGATGATTAGCCTCCATTCAGGGAGGGGATGCAGACGCAGCCCCCCACCGTGGACTGGGGTATGGGAGGGTTTGGAGCTGCGCTCTCAGTACACGGCCCACCATCCCGAACAGGCCCAGGGAGCAGCCATGGTCCACTGCCCGCCCCCCGGCTCCGCTGGCCTCGGCACCCCAGCCTCGTAAGCAGCAGGAGTTGGGAGATGAGACATCCATCCAAAGTGGCACTGTCTCTGCCCATTCGACTATGGCGGTGCAATGTTCTTCAAATCTGACCTTGTGATTTGGGGTTCTCGATTATTCTTTGCGCCCTCTGGCTCCCCTCCCTTTCGTGCTAAGCCAGTCAGCGGGTCTGTGCTCATTTCTCAGGGATTTGATATGACAATGAGCAGAAAAAGAAAAGAAAAGGAAAGGAAAGGAAAAAGAAAAAAAGAAAAACAAAAATAAAAGAAAAGGAAAGGAAAGAAAAGAATCTCCTCTTGTCTTTTGACTTTCACAAGCAGCCGCCGGCCTGGACACAATGGGACAGGTAAGAGCAAAGCATCCCATACCGCCCCTCGCCCCATCTAGAAAAAGATTCCTGAGGGCAAGAGGAGGGTCTGTCAGTGGGGACCGGCGGGGAAGCTCCTGGAGCCCAGCTGGCTCTCGGCAGCAGGATGCGATGTCAGCCCCGCAGACCTCTGGCCTCCTCCCTGGGGGCCCGTGGGGCTGCCCTTCCCGCGTGGCTGTGGCACCCCCAGCAGCAGCAACACGTCCCCATGCACTGACAGTGAGAGTGGCTGTCGCCTGTGCCCCGGGCTTCACTTGGGGTCAGACCTTCTTGCCCCCATTGGACACCCCTCCTCCCAACACCCAGGACACCAGCCAGAGCCCTGCGCCGATAGAGGATGGGGCCTGGGTATCGGTGGGGGGAGAGCAGTGCAGAAAGCCCACCCACCCACTGTGCTCTGAGGGGCTGGGAGGAAGCAGCCCAAGGGCCCCGCACCCCAAGTCAAGTGGGTGCTGAGTAAACCCCGCCCTGTGATGCGGGGGCTGCTCGAACGCCCACTGACCGACTTGGAGCCCGGCGGCTGTGAGCTCTCTGCAGGCCAAGAGCAGAGAGCACAGCCAGGCCACGGAGCCTCCCTGCAAGGCCGAGAGAGAGCGGGAGCAGTGCCCACCTCCCTGAGGGTGGGAGGGCCCAGAGTTTATCCACAGAAGGGTCTCTGGGGGCAGCAGGATTCTCGGAAGGGACTCAGTTTCTGAATGGCCCAGTGCACCTCTCTGGGTCTCTCCTTCCCTGTGCTCAGTGGGATTCCTGGGGCCCCTGCCAGCTCTGCTGCCCTGAGATGATGTGTCCCTCTCCCTGTGGGTGGAGGGTCCTCAGTCTAGGCTCAGCCTCAGGACTCGAGGCCCTCTCTCTGGCTGAAGCTCCGTTGACTGATGCTTCCATTTCCTCCTGGGGCTTGGAGCGGGGGTCCTGAGGCCCCTCGGCAGGGTCTCTACCTTCCTGTTCGGCTATTCCCCAAGAGCCTTTTTATAGAGTTCGGCTGGGATCCAGGGAACTTTGGGAAAGTATGTATGGGACAAGCCAAGCTGTACTAACCTGTCTTCCTCCTGGAGCTGAAAGGGGCCAGGTGGTTCCCAGACAAACGCAGAGGCGAGCTTGCGGGTGGGGAGGAGGCTTGCACACGTTCAGGGCGGAGGTGAGGGTGGGGAGGCATGGCCAGGGGCAGCAGAGATGGGGGCCTGCTCCCAGGTGTCTTGTGTAGACACACATGAAACACACACACACACACCCAAAAGTACTTGGTTACGGACTTGGTTACACAGCTCCATAGGCATGCAGACATGGACAGGCATGTGCTGTGTATACAGAAATATGCACAGGCACATGTACAGACACTGCAGAGACGTGCGCAAATGTGTTCACACATACAGACCCGCACACACACATATGCACGTGCATACACACAAAGGATGCATATTGAGAAGTTCCAGGCCACACCTAGGAGGAGGGAGAGGGTCTGACCACTCTGATGACCCAGCTCCCTCACACCCAGCACACACACACACACGCGCGCGCGCACACACACACACATGCGCACACACACACACACACCCGCGCGCGCACACACGCACACACACACACCCCTTGGGAGGGAACCACTTCCTTCAGAGGAGCTTTTGGACTCAGGGCAACATGAAATCAAGACCTCATGCTGGGAAAGAAGGCGCCTTTGTGTGCTGGGATGGGGCTGCAGGAGCAGCTGCAGCTCCTCCAGGATAAGGGCCAGGCCCACTCCGTTCTGTTCCTCACCCCCGGGGAGGAAGGTCAGGCGGGGCCAGGGATGGAGGGCGGAGTGGGAGCGCCAGCAGGCCCTGCACCAACCCTGGGTTACTGTCTCAGAGCCCAGAAAGCCACTCCGACCCCCAGCCCTGGTCTGGCCCTGTCCCCAGAACACCCCGTGGCTCTGCCCCCAGGTCTGGTGCGATGCTGACCCAGACCAAAGCCTGGCTCTGGCCTCAGGCTCCACGCTCGCCTTGTGCCAGTGGCCTTGCTCTTTTTTTAGCAGAGTGATAAAAGGTCAGCCTCTCGAGTTATAAAGACGTGAGGTTGAGTCCTGGCTCTGCCGCTCGCCAACGGGATGAACCTCATTTTTTTGAGCCCTAAGTTCAAGCTCTTGTTACCGTGCTCAGAGCCTGGAGGCACGTCCTCTTTGTTGATCCCTCAGAGCCTGCTGCCCTCTCTGTGTGTTTTATCTCCAGGCCCGGGCCGTTGGGCTGGTAGAGCATCCTGCCAGCTTCTGTTGCCCAGGCCCAGGGAGGAGGGCAGAACCCAGGCCCAGTCCCTGGAGCTGCCCCCCCTGAGCTCCTTCCTCCCTTTGCCCGCCTGCCTTTGTGGTCCTTGCCCCCAGCTGCAGGCACCCGGGCCCCCTGCGAGCCTCCTTGTCGAACTCTGAAGGTGCCTCCGCCTCCTCCCTGCTCCCCCGCCCCAGATCCAGCCTGCCCCCTGCTCCTTCCGAGCTGGGTTCTCTGCAGGCTGAGCCTCCAGCGAAAACAGCCCCGTGATCTAACTCAGTAGGATTCAGCAGAGGGAGACCCAGAGGTGACTTCGGCACCATCTCCAGACACTGTGCCGGGACTATCTCCAGTCATTCAGTCCACAGATATTTACTGAAGGTCTAGTCTGTGCCAGATGGTGTTCCAGATGCTGGACATTCAGCAGTGGACAAATAGACAAAAACCTCCGCCCTTGTGAGCTCACGTCCCAGTACCATTACCATAGCGCACACTGTTGGGGGCCTTGAGCGCCACACGGTCCCCCACGTCTACCCTGAGAGCTGTAATCATCCCACGCGCACAGACAGCACTTCCTTCCTGTGACACCACAAATCTGGGGCATGTCACTACCATAGCTCTTTCTGTCCCCTCGGCCACCCTGCCCCGAGACCATGGGTATCTCAAGGGGAAGGGGGAGCCTGGCATAGATCTGGTATGAAGCCATGATTGTCGGACTCAGCAATGACTTTCAGTAGTTCAAGTGCTTTCAGCTACCACTGCCCCTTGGTGGGTGTCTTTCTTTTGCTCTAACTGTAACTAGGCACCTCTCTTTCAATGTATTTTTAATGTGTTATATAATTGTGTATAATTACATAATAGTCAAAGGATCTGTGTCCCTATTGTTAATAAAGTTGTTCTGTTTTAGGAAATGACTTACCCTGAAGCTCAACTAACCTAGCGTGGGGCGTGTCAGGTCAAGTGCTCTGCTCTGTACCCGTGGTACGATTCATCTGTTCGTGCAGTATTAGCTGAACACTTGCCCCACGGCAGACCCGGAGTCGCGGAGCGGGAGCCCGGGGAGACCCCTGTCATCTAGCAGGGGACCAGGACAGGTAAGCAGAAAAGCGCGATTAGGTGGATGGAATGATGGGCTGGTGCTGCAGGAGCCTGAAGTGAGACCCCTGGGAGGCTGGGTGGATCAAAGATAGTTATGCAGGACCGGGGACATTGAGCTGAGACTTCAGGGAGCCGTTGGGTGTATTTTTCCGATAGAGATGAGAGAGGGATGATCCAGACAAAGGCGCCAGCATTTGCAAAAGTCATGGAAATGGGAAGTGCCTGACGTGTGTGAAGGAATGGGGAAATGTTAGATGTGCTGGGCGGGGCAGGTGTGTGGCAGGCTGGGCTGGAGAAGAAGCTGGCGCCAGATAGGACTGTGGATGCCAGGGTGCGCAGGGAACCCCTGCCACATGGAGGGCACCCAACCTGGCCCCAGAGCTGCTCCACTGAGCTCTCCCTGTTCCCATCAGAAGGAACCCTCTGGCTCAGCCTTGCCGTCCCCACCTCCACCTGCCGTCCCCACCTCCACCTGCCGTCCCCACCTGCCCTAGGAAACTCAGGTTTCGCTGTGGTCAGATTCCCTCTATTCTTGGCTTAGGTTAAAAAAAAAAAAAAAAATTATGGGTGGGAATTTTTGTAAGAGCTCTTTATATATTGAAACTCTTGATTCTTTGTTACGTAGCTATCTTGTTTTTTTTTTTTTTTTTTTTTTGGCAGCAGTTTGACCTTTATTTTGTTTTGATGGAAAGAAACCTGACATATTTTTGTTGTCATATTCATCAATCTGTTCGTTTGACGTTGTCTTAGAAAATTATTGCCTATCCTAAAATTGTATATGGATTAGGATTCTTTTCTGGTTTAACTTCCAACATTTAAATCTTTAAGCCATCTGAGGTTTATTTCGGTGTAAGGTAGGAATCTAACTTTATTTTTTCCAAATGGTGAGCCAGTTGTCCAGTCCTGTTTAGTGAGTAATCCATCACTTCTGCACTGGTTTGTTTATTTTGTTCAAAATTCATTTCCTCTCTTCTTGATTTTGAAAGTCATACTTGTAATCTAAAAATTAAAAAAATTTTTTTTGTAATTTTAAAAAAAGAGGAGTAGGAGGAAGCAGAGTAGTCCAAATGTCATGGAAATGTATGACATAAAAGGTGAGAGCCCTCCCCTGGACTCAACAGTTTGTTATATATCATTTTATTATTAGTTTTATAACACTTATTAGATTTCCCTTTAAACAGAGAAGTATAAAGGAGAAAACCCAAGAGGAATCAAAATCTCTAGATAACATATACTGACATAAAATTATGCTGACATTAAAAAAAAAAAAGAAGAATACATAGTAGGGTTGGAAAAGTCAAGCCATCCTGAAAGATACAAAATGAAAAATCAGGGAATTCCCTGGCGGTCCAGTGGTTAGGACTCTGTGCTTTCACTGCCGAGGGCCCAGGTTCAATCCCTGGTGGGGAACTAAGATCCCGCAAGCCTCACAGCATGGCCAAAAAAAAAAAACCCAGCACCTCTCTCACTCACTATCCTCCCACACCAAGTCCCTTGCCCCAAAGGTAACCAGCTACATTTCCTATTTGCTTTAGTTTGAAATGCATTTCTTTACCACACTCTGTGTTCATTTGTGGATGGGTCTATTTCTGGACTTTCAAGTTTCCCTGCCGTTTATCTCTTTGCTATTCTGGTGCTGGTACCATACTGTTTAAGGTATTAGAGTTTCACCATATGTTTTAACAGCTGGGAGGGTAAGGCCTCCCTTACTGATCTTCATATACAGGGATGTCATGATTGTCTTGGTCCGTTCTGGCTGCTCTAACAAAGTACCATAGACGGGGTGGCTCAAACAGCAGACATTTATTTCTCATGGATCTGGATGTCTGAAGTCTGAGATCAGGGTGGTAGCATGATCGGGTTCTGGTGAGGCCCCTCTTCTGGGCAGGCAGTCTGCCAACTTCTCACTATGTCCTCATGATGCAGAAAAGGGGCAAAGGAACTCTCTGGGGTCCCTTCCGTGAGGGCACTGATCCCATTCATGAGGGCTCTAACTTCTGTTACAATTATCTCCCAAAGTCCCCGCCTCCTCATGCCATTACATTGGGGGTAGGATTTCAATACATGAATTTGGGGTGAGGAGACACCGACATTCAGTCCATAACAATAGCTATTCTACACTTATTTTCCATGTCAACTTTATATTGTAAACCTCCCCCATTTGATTGAAAATTTGTTGGACTTGCATTATTTTTATGGGTTAATCTGGGGCTGGTTATCTTCTTTGAGAGACTGAATGTTCCTGTCGTGAGTAAGGGCATGACTGTCTCCTGAGACTACATTCAGGTTCTCTGATATTTCTTGTTCAGGATCTTGAACCTCCCTCCTCAGGGCACCTTAATCTTCATCCACGGGATGCTATAGCTGCCGCCCCCTGAGAGCAAGAGGACTTGGGGGGCTTGGTCACTGTCCTCTGGCACCCGAGGGCCCTCAGGTAGAAGAGGGAGTAGACATGCTCGGCAGGGCTCCAGGGATGGACCTTGGACCTCTGGGGGGTCACACAAAGACCGCCTTTGGCTCCACGAAAGGAAGAATGTTCTGTCTGTTGGAGCTGCAGGGCCACGGAACGAGGAACAAGCCACCAGGGGAAGTGGGGAGCGCTTCACGGATGACACTTTTCCAGTGTTCCAGGGAAAATGTCGCCTGTGCTGCCCAAGGGCTTGCTGGGTGGGTGGGGGGAGTGGTGGGGGGAGGGACGCTGGGTCACAGGGCCCAGCCCTTCCACTCTGACCAAGCAGGAAGGTCCAAGGCTTCCCAGCACCCCATCTGTGCCCCTCACCTTGCTTCAGTCTCCACAGTGACCCCTCATGATGGGATGGTGTTAATCAACTTCACCTCCGCGGACAGTGAGGCTAAGCAAGGCCAAGAGACGTAACCAAGGTCACCCGGCGGCACTGGTGTGACTCGGATTCCCGAGCACATGCTCCCGCAGGCCGCCTTTCTGTGACTGTTCCCCGGGGGCCCCTCTTCAGAGTCAGGGCTGACCAGTAGGAGGCTGGATCATGCTCCCCACCCCACCCTCAGTCGGGGCACAGCTGCCGGGCAGGTGAGTGGCCCAGTGGGCAGCGGGAGGCACCGCCAGCTCCTCTCCCATGCCTGGTCCTGCACGTACGTCTGCCTCTCTCCCCCGGGCAGCTCTCCGCTTGGCTCTCAGTGTCCTCCGGGGGCCAATGGGCTTCTTGATTCCAGGCTGCACATCTGGAAGTTGATGCTATTAAAACAAACCCCATTATATAACAAACAGACATCTGGAACCCGTTAACGCCGAGGTTTTAGAAAAAGAAATTGTTTTGGATGTGCTCTCTCCTAAGAACGTGGCAAGGAGCCCTCACCCTGGCTGTCCAGGAACCTACCGGCCAGGCGGCTCCTCCCGGGCCCATTTCTCAAGGTATCTCAGGCCAGGCCAGAGGTGGGCCCGGGGAAGAGGCGGGGACAGACTCCGCCCTACCGGCCCGGCAGCTTCACTATCTCCTGAGGGCTACGGCCTTGGAATGCTTCTTTCCAATTTCATTCAAATATTTATTCAGCACTTGTGTACCTACTATGTGCTGCTAACTCCCTATCATTCACATGCCCACCCTAACACCCCCCCACAAGCCTGATTTCTCCATGATGGCTCAAGAAAACAGATCATGGACTGCCCTGCGTGCTAAACAGCCATGCTTTAACAGCTCTGCACCTCTGTTTCCTCGGACGCGGAGCCTGAGCACCTAAGCTAGTCTCCGGAACTCCCTAGCAAGCACCCTCGGGCCTCTCCCTGGATTGTTGTCCTCCCCTTCCTCCTTGGACTAGGTGGGCTGGGGCTAAAATATTGAGGGGGAATTCATCCACAAATGATGGCATGGGGCTGTGGTAGTTCCCTCTATGAGTGGACCTTGATCTAGCAATGAGGATGCTTTATGAGAAATGTCTGGCTAATATTTTCAAGTGGAAATTTTATTCTTTTAATATTTTTTCCCCAATATTTTGTGATGAAAAATTTCAAACATACAGAAAAGTTGAAAGAACATGAACATGAACACCCACATGAAACCACCGCCTAGATTCTGCAGTTGTTAACACACTGCTGTATCTTTCCATCTATTTACTCATCAGTCAGTTCAAAAGCAGTCTACAGGTACCACTATACTATTCCTCTAAACACTTGCATATCATTAACTAGAAATCAATATTTGTTTTTGGTTTTCTTTGAGGTGAAACTGACATTCAATGAAATGAACAAGTCTGAAGTGTAAGATTCCAGCAAGTCTGACAAACGCAAATACCTGTGTGACCCAAACCCCTATTACCATAGACAATTCACCATCAGCCCCAGAGCGTTCACCACAGCCCTGCCCAGTCAAGCCCCATGCGTCACTCCTCCCAGAGACAACCACTGTGCAGGTTATTCTCACCGTAGATTAGGTGTTATGGGCTGAACTGTGTTTTCCCAAAATTCATATGTTGAAGCCCTAGCCCCAGGACCTCAGAATGTGGCTGTATTTGGAGGTAGGACCTTTAAAGAGGTGATGAAGGTAAAATGAGGTCATATGGTGGGCCCTGATCCAGTATAGCTGATGTCCTTAGAAGAAGAGATCAAGACACACATATGCACATGAACGGAAGAAAGACCACATGAGGACACAGGGAGAAGATGGCTATCTACAAGCCAAGGAGAGAGGCCTCAGAGGGAACCAACCCTGCCCAAACCTTGATCTTGGACTTCTAGCCTCCAGAACTGTAAGAAAATAAATTTCTGTTGTTTAAGCCTCCTAGCCTGTGGCAGGCCTAGCAAGTGAATACATCAGCTTTGCCTTTTCTAGAATTTCATGCACTATGTATTTTGTGTCTGCCTTATTTTACCCAGCATAAGGCCTTTGGGATTCATCTATATTGCTACATGAGTAAGTACTGTTTTCCTTTTCGCTGCTGAGTAGTATTCCATTATATAAACATTCTAGTTTGTTTAGCCAGGGCAATTTATTTTTTAATGACAGAAGAATCGTTTTATAACGTTTCTCTCTATTGTATGTTTTTTTGTTTTGTTTTGTTTTGTTTTTGCCGTATGCGGGCCTCTCACTGTTGTGGCCTTTCCCGTTGAGGAGCACAGGCTCCGGACGCGCAGGCTCAGCGGCCATGGCTCATGAGCCCAGCCGCTCCATGGCATGCAGGATCTCCCCGGACCTGGGCATGAACCTGTGTCCCCTGCATCGGCAGGCGGACTCTCAACCACTGCGCCACCAGGGAAGCCCTATCGTATGTTCTTTATGTCATCCCAGCAACAGAGAAGACGTTCCACAGCTAGCCCTACTCAGCAGGGAGCTTTAGAACTATATGCGAAAGTCTAATCATCCTGAAATGTATATAAAACACATGATACTTCCTGAAGTGAAAAGTTCTTAGAGATGAGATTAAAGAAGTGGTGCATCATTTTTATCTCAGTGAACGCAGATGAGCCCATTCAGAATGCAGTTTACCTGTTTGGTTAATGACACTGGTTTTGGTGTCGGGAGCTTCGGGTTTGAGTCTTACTTGCTGTGTGACCTTGGGCAAATCACTGAGCCTCATTTTACTCACCCAAGAAAAGAGGCCAATGATCCCATCCCTAAGGATTGCTTGAAGACTGAATGAACTAATGAGTTCAGGGTGTTCCCAGTGGCTGGAAAGACTAAGGACTTAGGAAGCGTTCCCTGTTGTGATTTGTCCCCACTCAGCAGACGTCAGAGCCAGAACTCTCTCGCGATAGGGCAGCAAAAGTAGATTTCTAGGCCACAAAGGGTAGAAAATGAGCTTCCTGCACTGACACATATAATAGCTGAGACCCAGGAGCAGGGTGGTGAATACCATACCAATGTCAAATCAACAAGCTGCTGAGGTCGATTAGGCTGATGCAATCACCGCAGATGTGATGCTTTCAGAGTTTCATAAAACACACTCTGAATTCTGGAATCCAAAAAGTGCTTCCAGCATGCGCAAGTCTTACACATGTTTGGCCATTTCTATTTCTTATTTTGTTCTGTCTGAATGGGGCAGTTCAAAAATTTGTTTCACTTGGTCATGATTTTTTTCTAGGGAAGTGGAAGTTTAAATCTGATAATCTAGAAACCCATCTTTTATAATAGATTTTAATTGAATATTTTCCTTCTGACCCAGCAGGAGAAATACATAATCCAAATGGCTGTCATTTTATTTTATTTCCGAAGTTCTTTTTCCTCCTGAAAAAAAATTTATTTTTCAACTTTTAAAGTCCTTAGGAATTATTTTTTTGGTGTAATTTATCCGCTCTGCCCCAAGTGGTTTTGAAATGTTCATAATTCCTCTCAGATGATCTTTTCTGGCTTTTAAAGACAAAGAAAATATCTATAGTTTCACTTTGAAGCTCTTGAGAAAAAATTCCTGGGAGCTTACCATGTGGTAAAGGAATTTAAAATAAAAAAGATACATTCGGATTTGGAAACAGGGCTGTCAATTGGACCCACCGATTACCTGCAGGATGAGAAGGATCATTTACTACAACTTCCTACGCCCTCATGGGATCTCAGCGTTGTCCGTCACCCATCACCGCTGCAGGTGTGTTTAAGAAATCCCCTTCCTCCTGCACGTTTCATGAGCACCCTGCTTCCAAAGGTTTGCAAAACTCTTTTGGTAGGTACATCACGCTATGCCAAACACAGAACTGAGAGCATCTGACAGCCTTTCCTTTCCTCACAAAACTTACTATCACCAGACCCCAAAGATGTACAGAAACCCCGCAGACTTTCTGCTACCAGCCAGGTTTCTTGGCCTTCCCCAATCAATAGAAATTGACTAGAGGCCAGACAAGAAATTCATACAAGGCTTTGTTGGGGCCCCTGCTGCAGCAGATGGGAGAGCAATCAACAGGTTCCCTTGCTTGTTCTCCTCCTGAGGGGAGGCAAGCTTATTTCTTATACGGGGTGAGGGTAGGTGTGTGTCCAGGGGTCGGGCCAGAGGGGCGGCTTAGGTGTTTTGCCCACCCCTTAGAGGGTGGTGTGTGCAGGGGGCATGCGCAGTACCCTGCTTTTGCTCCTGACACGCTGTTTTTGCTCCCGGGCTCTTCAAAATTGGCAGTTGGGTTTTTTGGTCTCTTTGTATCTTTTAGGTCCAGAATTTGCCCCAACTGCTCATGCACGCAGTTATTTTTAGTCCCAAACAGCTTCTTTGTATTTTGTTGCTGGAGGAGAGGTGTGTCCAGGTGCAAGCACTGCTGCAAAGGGGCCCACGTCCCAGCAAAGGGTCCCAGGTCCCAGCCTGTCGCATTTCCATACCACTCAGTATCCACACATTCAGATGTCCTCTCATAGACCGAGTAGTGCATTTTATTCAAGTCAATTCCATTTGGTTGCTTTTTCTTTTTCTGATATATTTTTATAACGCTGCACAAGATGATTGATCCCAGTCATCTCTTCAACAGCCATGAAACCCGAGAACCTCTTTTTTTTTTTTTTTGAGAACCTCTCTTTAATTAAACCTCCTGGATTAGGACCGCCCTCCTTCCCAACTCCAAAAGTGCTACTACAGCAGAGCTCAAGGTCAGTCAGCAGCCAGGCGTGGCCAAGAGGGCTGGCTCCCTGCGGGCTGGACAGTAGGGACCCACAGCAGAGACAGCCTTGGGTGAGAATCAGGTCTGCTTGGTTCCAGGAGAGGGCTTGGATCCACCAGAGAGCCGGGGCCGGCAGCTTTGGGTGCTCCTGGGAGGACCTGCGGAATCCCTCCCTGTCCCTGGGGACACAGAGCAGTCCCTTCTGGGGCATCACAAGGCACAGCCAGCCTGTCTGTTGGACCTGAGCCCTGGGGGTGATTAGAGCTGCAACGAGGCAAGGGGATAAACTTCCCTCTTGGTACTGCATTTGCAGCATCTCGTACGTTTTGGTATGTTGTGTTTCCAGTTTTGTTTGTCTCAGGATATTTTTTTAAAATTCCCTTTTGATTCCCTGCTTGACCCAATAGTTGTTCAAGAGTGTGTTGTTTAGTTTCCACGTATAAGTGAATTTTTGTTTTCTTACTGTTACTGATTTCTAGTTTCATTCCATTATGGTCAGAAAAGATGGCTGGGATCATTTCAGATGAATGGATAAAGAAAATGAGGTCTGTTCCTACCATGGAATATTACTCAGCCTTTAAGAAGAAGGAAATCCTGCCGTTTGAGACTTGGATGAAGCTGGTGGGTATGATGCTAAGTGACACGAGCCAGACAGAGGAGGACAAATACAGTATGATCTCACTTATATGTGGAATCTAAAAATGTTGAACTCAGTAAAGCAGAGAATAGAATGGTGGTTGCCATGGGCTGGGGGGCAGGGGGGAGATGTTGGTGGAGGGGTGCAAAGTTTCAGTTACACAGGATGAATCAGTTCTGGAGATCGAATGACAGTGTATGACTATAATGAATAATACTGTATTCCGTACTTGAAATTCACTAAGAGAGTTGCTCGTAAGTGTTCTCACCACCACCAAAAAAACTGCGTGAGGTGATGGATGGATTAATTAGCTTGACTGTGGTAATCATTTTACAGTGTATACATACATCAAAACGTCACGCTGTATACCTTAAGTATATACAGTTTCTATCTGTCAATTATATCTCAGTAAAGCTGGGGAAAATGTGGAACTTAATAAATTTTATATTGAAGTTTGGGGAGAAAAACAAAGACAAAGAGAAAATAGGCACCCGAAGGAAACCAACAGCCGGGAGTAAGAGCCTGCAATTTGCTCAGAATCACAGGAGTCAAACCACAACCTGCACAGCAACATGAAAAAGAAAAAACAATAAGAGCATTAAAAAAATATCAGATGTGAAAGAAAATACTTTCTTGAAGTAGGAAACATGATTTTAAATTTAAAACAAGTTGGAGGAGAGGATGAAAACCTGGGAAACCAAATGGAAGAGAGAACGCAAAACACAAAGCAAAAATAGCAAACAGAAATCATGCAGGGAAAACCCAGAGCCTAGGAGGAGAGAGACCCAGGAGACATCATATGGGAATAATACAAAGCCTAGAAGGAAAAAAGCAACACATGGAGGAGAAACCATAATTTTAAAACGAGAAAGAAATTTTTCCATGGTTTGAAGACAGACTTGGGTTTGAAAGGGCTCGTGGAGTTCCAGGCAGGAATGATGGAAAAAATCAGACATCTAGGCATAGCCTGGGAAGATTCCTGAATTCCATGATTAAAGGGAAAACTCTTATGAGCTTCCCGAATGAGAGAACAAGTTAAGAGAATCGGCCTGGAACCACACATTTTTAAAGTTAGAAAAGAGAAAAGCATCCTGTGCCAGCCAAGGTGCCCTTTACATACCTGGGATAGAAGAAGCTCAAAGGTCCAGAGACTCTCCCTGGACCCTGTGGAAAATGCCTGACAAAGGAATCTAATCAGGTAATAAAAGAGTCAGTTTGGAGATGAGGTGAAGAAAGGAGGAAGCCATCCATGGTAGCTGAGAAGCTACCGATTTATGTATAGTTAGCTCCAAACGGATAATGACAGATGAGATGGAATTTGTAATATAAGCACTAAATAAGTTAAGAAACAAAACAAAACAAAACAGAAGAGAGATGCGATAAGACCCATTGCTAACCTACAACTGAAAGTGCTGAATTACCTTGACAAAAGGTAGGAGTTGAGGAGGGGGGAAAGGGCCAGCAAAAGCATTTAAAATATTTCTTATTGGGTGGGGCAGAAGGAAGAAGGAAAAAAGAGACCCTGGGTGGGAGGAATTGATCGGTACTTTGTTGACATATAATAGAAAGGGTTTTTTTTTGTTGGTTGGTTGGTTTGTATTTTATGAAAACCAGAAAAGGAAAGGTCAGGACCGTGGAAGGCAACATACAGTAAAGCTTCCAAAATGAGAAAGCAAAAGAGGAAAGACCAGCATCTATTGTCAGTTGTTCCATCTGTTCCTTTTTTTTTAATTAAAAAAAATATATTTTATTATGGAAACTTCTAAACACACACTACAAGAGAGAGAATAAGACAAGGACTCTCCATGGACCCACTCCAGGGTTCAATACTCATTTTTTTTTTAAGCTGGGGATATTTGATTATCACAAACCCTGTACCATTTCAGTTTTTAGTTTTCCCAGCAGTTTATTTAGAATTTGCACACTTTTGTAGAAACTGGCACTCCTCCTCAATGATCAAAACATTTCTTCTCCTTTAGTTCTTACTCTGATCTCCAAGAACTCCAAAAGTACAATCGTCAGAAAAAGACAAGGCACGATCTTTTCCTGGTAAATATTTTAGCTTCTTCAAGATTGACTTTTTTATGACAGAAAACTGGCAAACACAAAATGCTAAATCTTTCCGATTTCCAAGATTTAAAAATCCTGAAGTTTGCACAAAACTTGTGGATTTTTTGGACAGGCTATATTAACCCGTGTTTACCTTCACTAAGTAAGTGACACTTGGCTTGGAATGGTATCAATCACTCGACTTTGGTGCTAGGTGTTAAGGATTCTGGAAAACTCTGTACCATCACTTAACTCCCTGGATAGCCTCTAGATCCTTGGTGGAAAATGACAACAGACTGCGCTTAAAATAATCACAATTACCAAGAAAGAAACCACAGCCAACGTTGGTTAAGATGTCAAAAAGTGAAGAAGAATGAAAAATGTTTGCAAGCACAGAGCTAGGCAGGCCAGGCGGGTGGGCAGGCTGATGACACCAGCCAGGTAGGAAGGGCCACGGAAATGCCAGCACCAGTTGGGTTGTTCCCAAACGTTCCTATTTTCCTTTGTTTTTTCTTTTCTTTCAAGTTGAAAACCTGTGGGGTTTTTTGGTGTTTTTTTTAACATTGCCACAAAACATATAGCAAAGCCGTGTTTACTAATTTACACACCTGGTTTCAGGTACTTTTTGAAGGCACTGCCATGTTTCTGCTGATTCTAAATTTGTTTTCCTCTGGGAACCTGGGTGAGGGAGCACCCAACCTTTAGGCCCTCAGGTCCCTCCTCCCCGGATCTGCACTCACAGCCCGGGATACACCCTATGAGCCTCGGTTTGGGCCCCGCCCTCCAGCTGTGGAGGGCTGTGGCCGGTGGAAAGTCACGGGGGCCTGGCGGCCCCTGCACACCCTGTGATCCAGACTCTCCAGGGCCCTTTCCTTGCCACCCTTCCTCAAACCTGCACTTCTCGTTGGCCCTGCCTAAACACTCCTCCATCCTCACCCCACATCCAGGGGGAGAACCTCAGCTGCCATTTAGCACAAGGAGCCCCTCCGCCTCTCCCCGCTGCACCTGCAGGTGCCCTGCTTCCCGCACCCCCCTGGCCCTCCTCTTCCATCCTCTTCCTTGGGCCTGGGTCCTGTCCCTTTGGGGGCCTCGCTCCCCTTCCTCTGGGCCTCCAACCTCTCCCTCTACCTGGCTCCTTCCCCCACAGGCACCGTCTCCACCCCTCACCCCTTCATCCTGTTTCAGCCCAGCTTGGTCCAGGCCAAGGGCCCCACTGCCCTCTCGTTTGGTCAGGAAATCCAAGCCCTCACTTGTTGCTATTCTGAGTCTCCTTCTGAAAATGTCTCCCCTCCTGGTCTCAGCTGGCATCTCTCCCCACTCCCCACTTTCAAGTTCCTTCTGCTCCTCTGACCTCATCTTTCTTTTTTTTTTTTTTTTGCGGTACGCAGGCCTCTCACTGCTGTGGCCTCTCCCGTTGCGGAGCACAGGCTCTGGACGCGCAGGCTCAGGGGCCATGGCTCACGGGCCCAGCTGCTCCGTGGCACGTGGGATCCTCCCGGACCGGGGCACGAACCCGTGTCCCCTGCATCAGCAGGCGGACTCTCAACCACTGCGCCACCGGGGAAGCCCTGACCTCATCTTTCTTATCTCCTTCACTGACTCTTGTTCCTCGGTTTTTACCTTAAACGTCCCAGCTTTCTTTTCACACCACACAGACTCCTTTGGAGAGGGATCTCTTCATTCCCGTGGTCTTAACTTTTGCCAATAGTTAACTTCTCTCCAATTTTGGACCAACCAGATCAGGCAGGTTATGAACCTTCAATTTGTTTTTGTTATGAAAACTTTTTCGTGGGGGTGGGGGGGAAGTCTTCATTTCCCCCTGTGTTAGGAGCCATCAGCCCCTTCCGGGGAGGGTGCCCCTCCCCAGGACAGAGTGTAGCCATCTCCTACCTCCTCCTGGGAATGCCACCCGCCTGGACCTTGGGTGTCTGAAGTCAGAGCCCTCCAGGTGGGGGAAACCACTTTTTCTGTTGCTGACGATTTGGGTTCTGGATATGATGGGCAATCATGGCTCTTCCTTATTATGGGAAAAGGAGAAGGAAGTTTGGGGAGGAGAGAGGGAGGGAGAGACTCGGGGGGAGAGCGGGGAGAGGGGAAAGGATGAGGACACAGTGACCCAAAGCAGAAAGGGTGGGTGGTGGTAGAACACTTGCCTGGGAGGTGCCAGCTCAGTGGGACAAAGGGCGGCTCGGGGCCTCAGCCAGCTGCCCAGGTAGAAGGAACCCTCACGACCTCTGACCTGGTGACCTCTCCCCCAGTATCTGGGAGGAGTGAGGTCCCCAGGACCACTAACTGGCCACCATCCATGTGGGATGGTGTGTATGGGGGGGCTCTGATCTTGCCCTAGGGGCACACAGCCCCCCACCTCAGCTGGGAAGGAGCAATGGACAAACAGGACACCCAACTCCTCCAGGGCACCTGCAGGCACCTCCAAGTCAAGGTGACTGCCCTCCACACTTTTGTCTCCTCTCTGCCCTTGTCACAGCAAAAAAAGACCCCCAAGCCAGAAAACTGGAGTCCTCCTGGAGCCCCTCAAAAGTCACTGAGGCTCCCTGTTCTCCTAATCCTCCCGGACGCTTTCCACTCCCTTCCATCCTTTTTTTTTTTTTTTTTAATTTATTTTTGTCCGCGTTGGGTCTTCATTGCTGCGCACGGGCTTTCTCTAGTTGTGGCGAACGGGGTCGACTCTTCATTGAGGTGCGCGGGCTTCTCATTGCGGTGGCTTCTCCTTACAGAGCACAGGCTTTAGGCATGCGGGCTCAGTAGTTGTGGCTCACGGGCTTAGTTGCTCCGCGGCATGTGGGATCTTCCCGGACCAAGGATTGAACCCGTGTCCCCTGCATTGGCAGGCGGATTCTTTTTTTTTTGCGGTACACGGGCCTCTCACTGTTGTGGCCTCTCCCGTTGCGGAGCACAGGCTCAGCGGCCATGGCTCACGGGCCCAGCCGCTCCGCGGCATGTGGGATCTTCCTGGACCGGGGAACGAACCCGCATCCCCTGCATCGGCAGGCGGACTCTCAACCACTGCGTCACCAGGGAAGCCCTTGGCAGGTGGATTCTTAACCACTGTGCCACCAGGGAGGTCCCTCCCTTCCACCCTGACTGCACGCAGCAGTTCCGGCCTGCGCCCTTGGTGTCAGCACAGCCTGCTGCCCTGTCCCCCTCCCATCACCCACCCGGGGACTCCATGGCCGGTAGGTGAGGGAGACAAAGGGGGCATGGGAGGAGGAGGTCTGAGGGAAGGGGCCTGCAATTGCAGACGCACTCAGTAGTGGTTGGACCACATGGGCAGTGATGAGACGCAGCAGGGGAGGAGGGTGCCCTAATCCCAGCACAGCCCCCGGACAGCGGAGGGGAGGGAGGGATAAAGTCCCACCGTGGGAGCCTCCTGCCTGGCCTTTCCCAAAGGAACTGGGGCTGCCGGCCAACATCAGTGCAGCCAGGAATGTGGGAGCCCCTGGCTGCGGAGGCTCAACCTGGGGAAGGCCCCATTGGTCACATGGTGGGTGGCAAGAGCAGGTGTGTGGGCCGCTCTGGCTGGGGGTCAGAGAGGTCAGACCCTGGCTGGAAGCCCTTTGAATAGTTGCCAGAGGTACTGTCTAGCACTAAGTATGAAACAGGCAGGGAGACAAAGCCTGGGACCTCGCAGTGGTGCTGGCCCATGACTCTGACCTTGGCCCTGACCCAGCTCTTGGAAGCCTGGTAACTCTCCCTCCAAATGCCTGTCCTCTCTTATCCTCAGCATCTCTTGCCTGGACCACCACCTTCCCCACTGTACCCTCATGGCTACAGGGGGACCCACAGTTCATCCACTCAGCAAACACAGGCAGGAGGTGGCACCTGCGGCACGGACTATCTCTTGGGAGGGCAGCTCGATGCAGAAAGACAATGACCGTGGCACGTGGGATTCACATTTGGATTCACAGGGTGAAGACCAAGCATCTCTGTGCACCACCCCCAAGTCCTCAGCCTGAAAACGGCCCTCCCCATCCCAGAAACATCCCCTCCAGAGAGCCCCACTCTCATTGGAGCTCACGCCCCACCAGGGATTCTCTTGCCCCTCCCCCTCCCCAGGTCCCTCTCCTGGCCTCCCCACCAACCCACCAACCCCAGGCTTCTCCCGACTCTCGGCCACCTCTGCCTCTCAGTCCCAGGTGCCTTGAGCACAGAGCCTGGGGCCCACCTGTCTGTGCTTGCAGCAGGGAGCCGGTGCACAGCAGAGGTCCCTGCGTTAGGAATTAAGGCAGAGCAGGTCTGAGATCAGGGCAGTGTCTGGGTAGAGGTCAGGTTCTGCCTACCCAAGCATGAGTTTTCCATGGCAACGACCACCCCTTCCTCCCCGGCCTGGCTCAGCCTCTCTGCACCCGCCCATCCCATGCCTGCCTCCTCTGTAAGCAGTGGTAATCCCGTGTGGTTTTTACTCTGGTGTCCATGAATAGGAGAGAGAGGAAAGCAGGCCAGTCTTCCCAGGGCCTTGCATCCGCCCCGCCAGCGGGAGCAGCTCCCGGGCCGCCTGCTGGAAGCAGGCCAGCTTGCCATCCACTCCCATCGGCGCCCACCTTCACCGAGGCCTCCTGCTCAGGACAGCCTGGCTGTGGCTGCCCTGTGGCCGCACGCGGAATGCAGACCCCTGCCCCGTACGGCTCATGACACCCTCCTCTCTCCCCACGCTTGACCACACGTGGTCACCCAGCCCCACCCTAACGTGCCGTCTGACGTTTGGTCTGCCTGGCGCCTTCCAGAATCCTCCCCACACCCGCAGACTGCAACAAGGCCTGTCAGCTCTCTGTCCTGAAAGCCTTTGGGATTCACCCCGTTCCCCCCGCTCCCCCCACCCAATCCCCCTCCCCATCCCTGTCAGCCTGGTGGTTGAATGTTGCAGGCGCTGCCTCCCTGGCACCCTGCCTGCTCAGAGCAGTGGTAGCCAAGGGACATTTTTGGAGGCAGTTCTGTATGTGTCGTTCCCCTGCCGTAAAGTCCAGACTCTTTGGGGGGGATTCAAGGCCCCTCTTTTCTGGCGCCTGCCAGTCTCTCTTGGGGCCGGGCCCCCCACTGGAGCTCTGCCGGGCTCCCCAAACCCACAGGCCGTCTCCTGCCCCCAGGCCTTGCACATGCTGCGCCCGCCACCTGGATACTTTCTCCCCACAGTTGATCTCCGGTGGTGGCTGTCTGTGGAGATGTCTCTGATCCTTTCTCCCAACTCTGGTCACTTCTTCCTCTGCGATCCCATACCTCCCTGTGGTGCTTGACATAATGAGTATCACATTCATTATCCCTCTCTGATTGCAGGGCTGTCTCCCTGTCTTGGGTTGGGTTTCCCAGAAGCACAGCTGGAAATAGGGATTCAGGAACATGAGATTTATGAAGGGAGGCCTCCCAGGAGAAATGCATATGGGAGGGAGGGAGGGAGGGAGGGAGGGAGGGAAGCAGGAGAGGGAAGGGGCAGAGCAAGAAGGGGATCCCAGGTGGAGTCTAGATGTGGCCTGACTGGGGGGCAGGGGTGCTCTGGGATATAACCACACGGCTGGACTGTCCCCTTGAGGTGAGGAGGCCAGCCCGCCATATCCCTCTATCAGACAGTCACTGGCTGTGGGATGGGAGGGTTTGGAACTTCCCAGGGGAGGCGGCTCTCATTAGCCAATAGCAATCTGCAGGAGGGGCAGCTGTGGGCATTAGGCATTAGCAATGGGCGTGGGGGGTGGGGATTGTGAGTGCTGTGGCCAGGGACAGGGGGTCTGGCAGGGTACCACCAGCATCCACCACACCCCCGTCAAGTGAGACCTCTCACAGATTCTGAATGAACGAGGAGTATGTGGATTCTTGACCCATCCAACCCTGACCTTCCCCAAGCCCACAGCTGCGATGTTGTCCTTGGAGGTCCCGCATTTCAGTGAGTGAAAGGTGTCTCTGATGTGCCTGGCTGTGCAGATGGGGCCTTTAGCCAATGTTCTCAATTAGTCCTCGTAGTCGACCGTTTTACAGATGAGAAGACAGAGGCTCAGAGGGGTGAAGTGCCTCCGTGAAGGTCACGGGACTTGTGATTGGAGGTCTGATCGACTCCCCGTCTGGTTCCTTCCATCAGTGTGTGAAAGGCCTCAGAGCTGAGCCCCTCCTGCCCACCATAGAGACTAGTTCCGGGTCATCTCTCAGCACCACAGCCTGGCTCAGCTAAACCCAGGATCCCCAAGGGCCACATCTGGCATTTGCAATGGTCGGGAGGCCCACACATGTATTTTGCATATTATTTGCATAATGATCGCATCTGGTTTGCATGTGTCCATGCTGAGGACCCGTCAGCACTGCACAATTTTTTTTTTAAAAGAAGATGTTGGGGGTAGGAATTTAGTAATTTATTTATTTATTTTTGCTGTGTTGGGTCTTCGTTTCTGTGCGAGGGCTTTCTCTAGTTGTGGCAAGCGGGGACCACTCTTCATCGCCGTGCGCGGGCCTCTGACTATCGTGGCCTCTCTTGTTGCGGAGCACAGGCTCCAGACGCGCAGGCTCAGGAGTTGTGGCTCACGGGCCCAGTTGCTCCACGGCATATGGGATCCTCCCAGACCAGGGCTCGAACCCGTGTCCCCTGCATTGGCAGGCAGATTCTCAACCACTGCACCACCAGGGAAGCCCAGCTGCACAATTTTTAAGTTGCTTCTAAGCAGCTCTAATAAGTCCATCACCTGGGCTTTACTGAGTCCAATTTCCCTGATTTCTGGACTCTCTCTCAGGCCCTCACCTTGGGGCTGCATAACTACCCACTCCAGGTCCCAGAGAGGCCATGCTTCTGCCCAGCTGGAAGGGGTCACTCCAAACTCCTGCTCTGAAACGCATGTGGATTTGACAGTAACCTCTTTTGAAGGTGTGGGTGTAATCAAAATGGCAGCTGGGCTTTGAGCATGCTAATGTTTATGTTGAGGAGAGAGTGGGCCCGGGTAGAGCCTTGCTACACAGCACTTCCAAAGGTGCCTCACGTGCAGCAAGGCTGAGCTGCACAGGTGGCTTGGGGAAGGGCGAGGCGTGCTTCTCCCAGTGGCAGGGGCTCATCTGCGATGGGAAGGGCTTGTGCCAGAAAGTCAGCAGTTTCAGTGCTATTTCTGTCTCTTTCAGGGGAGCTACATTCCAGAAAATTTTGTGAGGCTCTCAATGATCTTATGTGGTGGGGCCTCAGTGAAAAAGGAGAGCACATCCTGAGGCAGGTGGATGGAGCCCGAAGAGGGGAGAGGAACCGCCTCAGATTCTGAGAAGTGCGTGGAGGCAGGCAATGGGATGCCAGGCTCCACAGGAGCTATGTGTGAACTCACCATCTGTCTCACTGCAGCTTCCTGGGATCCAGTCCCTCGTCTTCTCTGCCCTTAGGACACAGTTCTTCCTTCTGCCCCAGGGAGGCTGTGGAAGAAGGAAGGAAGCTCCAGAGTCTGGAAGAGGTGCCCACTTGCGCTTGCCCCCCTGAACCCTAACTGCAAGACTACACTCATTCCTGTCCAGGTTTATCTTGTCATCCTGATGGCATCCTCCATTTTTTTCCTGAAGAGAGAGGTGGCACATCTGTCACCAGTGGCTAATGAAAGTTGGAAAAATCTGCTTCTGCACGTGTCTGGAAGTGGACTGGAGTAGACAGAATGTGTCTGGATATGGCTGTGCATGTCCCTGGGAACAGAAAGCCTGATCCTGTGTGTGGCCCCTCAGCCCACCTCCATCCAGGTGCGGAAACTCCAGCCCGAGGGGGGGGAGGACACGACCATCTGTCTTCCTCCCTTGCCTCTGGCCTCCCTAGGTTTCCTGTCTGGCAGATGCAAAGTAGCCTCATCATCTGTGGGGGGGCGGGGGAACCTCAGCCGCTGGCTGGATACAGCCAAGACCCCAAGCATCTCCTCCACCCATGTCCTCCTCCCCTACCAGGATGTGGCCCCAGTGCTGGCTCCCGAAACTGTTCCAATTAGAGAGGGAGCGTGGTGTTTGATGTCAACCACCTGGGGAAGGGGGAAGCGGGGGTCCATCTGTCCTTTCGGCCCTTTGTTATGTGGGCTTTTCCAAGTTCAGACAAGGCCCAGCCTCCTCCCTCTGAGTTGTGGGTCCCACATCTGGGTTGAGGAAGGGAGTGAGAGGAAGGGGTGGGACCCCTTGGAAAAGGATCAGAGCTCTGGGGCAGGGAGGTGGGGAGTTTTTTCCAGAGCCGGATGGGCAGTGCTGCCAGGCAGTCAGAACCCAGCCTAGGGGGAAGAGCCAGGCTCTGCTCATCTTCCACTCAGATGTCTCTCACTTTCTGAGAAGTAGAAATTCAGTGGCTACAAGATCAAGATCATGTTATGCGTACTGTGTGTCTTGCCCAGTGAGATGGACGTCTTTGTTAAAGTCTGGAGCACACTGGGTGGATTTGTGGTGGAGGATGAAGACTGTCTTAGGCTTCATTTGCTGGGATCAGAAACCCACTGGAGCTGGCTCAAGTGAAGTGGGTTATGGAGGCAGACAGAGGAAGCCAGTCACCAAATGGCAACTCACCGTACTTCTCCCTGAGTGCATAGCCCCTCCACTCTGCCCCATTCTCCTCCTGCAAGCTCTCCTCCTCAGCTTCCCCATAACTCCCACGGAGCTATGGCTACAGGGTGCCCTGGCCTGTCCTCTCACTAACCCCTCAGGGACCCTGTAGTGGGTTGAATGGCGTTCCCGCAAAATTCATGTCCACCTAGAACCTTAGAATGGGACCTTATTTGGAAATAGGGTCTCTGAAGATGTAATTACTTAAGATGAGGTCAGACTGGATTAGACTGGGACGTAAATTCAATGACAGGTGACCTCGTAGGAGGAGAGGACCCAGAGACACAGAGAGACGAGGGCCTTGTGAAGAAGGCCATGCAGAGACAAGAGAGAAGGCCACGTAAAGACAGAAACAGACATTGGGAGATGCAGCTACAAGCCAAAGAGTGCCAAGGATGCCAGAAACCACCAGAAGCTGCAAGAGACCAGGAAGGAATCTTCCCTGTGGCCCTGCTGACACCTTGATTTCAGACTTCTAGCCTCTAGGATTGTGGAAGAATACATTTCTGTTGTTTGAAGCCACTATATTTGTAGTAATTTGTTACAGCAGCCCTAGGAAACAAATAGAGTCTCCACCTGGAAGCCGGATCGCCCTCAGCCTCTGCGTTTCAATTTCAAAACCCAGGAGAGAGAACAATTGGCCTGCTTGGCTCAGGTGTGCGCCGGCCTCACCCCTGCTCCAAGACCCGCAAGCCAGCACGGCTGGGAGAGGGCAGGGGTGCAGATGTGGGCTTCAGACCTGCCCTAGTCCAGCACCCCTGATAGCATCGCTTTCCCCAAAGGGTGTGAATTCACGTCTCAAAGTCCGGTTGGAGAGAGGCCTCTCCAGGTGTGCCTCAGAGTTCTGTGCTTTCTGCACACCTGTCTTTACTTGGGGAAAGACCCAGGTGGCTGTGATCATCTGTGTGGATAAGATCAAGCCAGGAAGAAGCGGCAGTCTGTTGGAGGACAGAAGCAGGATTCGAAAGGCTTTTTGCAGCTTAGAAAGCCAACAAGATGACATTGAATGAGGATGGCTGTAAAGGTCAACTCTTGGGTTCCGAGAGTCAGTTTCACAAGGGAAATATGGAGGAAGCCTGACTTAACAGCAACTCCTTGTGAGAAAGACCGAAAGGTTTTCTTTGACCAGACGCTGAAAATGGGCCAGTGCTGCAGTCCAGCCTGCTAAGAGCTTTAGTTGCACAAGGAGAAGCGGAGCACCTTTGGCGGGGCTGGAGGGGTGACAGGCGTTCAGGACTCCGTGCAGCCAGAGACCTGAGAGAGACAGAGATAAGATGCACTCCACCAGGAAACCAGAAGGACAGCCTGGCCACCAGACGGATTGCGGAGGGTTCTCGAGCACAGAGGGGCTAAGTTGTCCGGGGAGGGGTAGGCAGAGTTATCAGATGTCCTGGGCACCCTGGGACAATGACGCTGCGGGGAGGCAGAGCTAGCCAGCAGGGATGATCTGGGGCCTATTCCAAGGAAGTGGCTGCGAAGGTGTTGCTGGCCCGTCCCCAAACACGGTCATCTCAGCTTCAGAGCCCTGGGCCGCGGTTCCCGGGCGCACACGGGTTTTTAAGAGCAGTGTGTCCAGCGGGTGGGCGTTCTTAGACGGCCCCGCGTCCAGGCCGGCCCCAGGGTTCTGGCTCTGCTTCTCGCCCGGGTGCACGCGGGAGACAGTGGTGGATGGGTGATGGGTGTGTTTGGGGGGCCTCCCGGGGTGCGACAGCCTGCGCCCCTGCCACTCCGGGGCTGCTCTCTTCTTAACCTCTCGCTCGCGGGCGGCCCCTCGGGCGTCAGCTCGGAGCTGGGGCGGGGGGCCGGCGGCGGAGAGGGGGCCGGCGGAGGAGAGCGACGCGGCCCCAAGTTTATGCTAATCAGCGCAGAGCCCGCCTCCCGCCTCCCCTCGGCGGCCCCAGGCGCGAGCAGCGCCGGCCACTCGGCGGGACGCAGCCGCCGCGAAGCGCCAGGCGGCCGGGCCAGCGAGCTCCGGGGGCCGCGACCGGCGGCGGGACCCGGGCGGGCGAGCGGCGGGTGGGCGGGCGCACACCCGGCGGGGACCCGCGCGGGGCCAGGTGGAGACCCGGGGGCCGCGATGGGTCGCCGCCGCCTGCCGGTCTGGCTGTGCGCCGTCGCGGCGCTTCTCTCGGGGGCGCAGGCCAAGGGCACCCCGCTCCTCGCGCGGCCCGCGCCGCCCGGTGCCTCCCGCTACAGCCTCTACACGACGGGATGGCGCCCGCGGCTGCGCCCGGGGCCGCACAAGTAAGCGCGGGCCGCTCCGCGGGCGGGAAGCGGGAGGGATGGGCCCGGGCGAGGCTCCCACCTGCCCCGGGCGCGCGCGGGGGCCCCGGGCACCCCAGGACGAGCCCCCGCCCGGGCGGGCGCCCCACGGTCCGGGGGCCTGCGGGGCTGGCGAAGGAAAAGAAGCCGAGGGGGCCTGGCGCGGCGGCTGGGGTACTGGCAGTGCCCGCGGAAACCTTTCCAGAGAAGTAACATTTTCCAGCTGCTCTGTGTGCAGACTCCGGGCGCAGTGGACCAGGTGGAGGGAGAGGAGGGAGGGAGGGAGGGAGGGAGGGAGGAACGGCGGGCGGTCCGCGACACGGAGCACGCGGGGCCACCCCCATCCCGTGCCAGGGCCTCTCACCTCTCCCCTGCCCCGCCAGGTGGGAGATGGAGGCCGTGCACCCGGCGGCTCGACCCCTCCCGTGCTCAGCCTGGACCCCTGCGACCCTTTGGGAGGCCCAACGTGGCTGGGCGGCAGAGCTGGTGGGGGCTCCTGGGTCCTGGGCCCGTGTTGTGGCTCTAGAGCCCCATAGCAGCCCGCAGGTGGTCGGCTTATGCCAGGCAGTAGCCTCCCTAGCCCTTGTGTCCTCCCCTGCCTCAGCTTCTGGTCTTTAGTAGCTTCAGGTGAGTTAGGGCCTCTGCCTGGGGTGCTAGCTGAATGTGAACTCTAGCTGAGTTTGAGAGGTATTATAGGAGGAGTGTACCCAGCCCATGGCTGACACTCGGTAGGCCTGGGCACATCAGAGCAGGCTTCCTGGAGGAGGTGGTACAAAAAGTGATCTGAGAGGGAGGAACCAGAAGCAAAGGCAGGAGTGGGAAAACTACAGGGTGGGAGTCAGTCGGGAGGAAAGATGGGAAGTGTGGTCTCAAAGGCAGTATGTTGGGATCTCAGAAGCTTCAATGCCGAGATGAGGAGTTGAGAGCCAGTGAAGGAGTTGGAGGAGGGTGGGGAGTGTGGCAAGGCTCTTGAGGGGGATCCAGGGTGGGCCTCTTCCCCAGGCAGGGAGGCAGCTGCACTGGGCTCCTGGTTCAGTACAGCACTTACTTAGCCCAGTGACCAGCCCACTGGCGAGGCTGGGATTGGAGAGACCAGCAGTGGGGCAGGACCCCAGGCCAAGGGCCCTGGATCCCAGGAACAAGAAGAAGGGGCAGAGGAGAGATGGGAGTCTGGTCTCCTTCCTAGGCCCACAGCTGGGGGAGGGGAGGAGTAGAAGCCTCAGTGGGCCTGGCACAGGCCAGATATTCCAAGGATGCCATTTCCCCCTGCAGGGCCCTCTGTGCCTACATTGTACACAGGAATGTGACCTGTGTCCTACAGGAGGGAGCGGATAACTACATAAAGGCTGAGTACCGGCAGTGTGGATGGGGGCCCAACTGCCCCGGGACAGTCACGTGAGTGCACCCCCATCCCACCGACTCAGGATCCCTGGGCATAAGCCCCAGGCCTGCCTTCAGCTGAGGGTAGCAGCCAGCCCCACAAGGGTTGTAACTCCTTGGACTCCAAAGAGCCTACCCCTGCCCCAACACAGGCCATTTGGAGGGGGCCGGCGGGGGGCCAGGTCAGGCTTGGTTGGAGCCCCCAAGGGGACCCAGGGGAGGGCTCCCAGGGGAGAAGCAGTGCAAGGCAAGGAAGAAGCAGCAGAGGCACAGGGGGGTGGCTGGGGACAGGGGAGAGCAGAGGATCAACAGCAGCAATGGTTGATCCCTGGGTAGACCCAGGGAGGGTTGTGGTGACCGTGGAGAAGGCAGGCCAAGGGTGAGAGGAGGGAAGCCAGACTTCTGGGGCTTCAGCCAGACAGGTGGGCTGTGAGGACGTGTTGCATGCAGGTGTGATGTACTTGGAGACGTTCAAACATGTGTCTGAAAACAGACCTGTTTATTCCCATGTGTCAGTGGGTAAACAGGTACACGGCTGAACAGGGGAGAGAGTACACGTGGTGAGCTCTGCCCTGCACCCCTGGGCCTTCCCTGCTGTGCTCATAATCAGAGGTGCCATTCCGCCAGCTTCCAGGACCAGAGCTGAATTCCCAGAGTAGGCCAGGAAGGAGGGGAAAGAACTAAGTGGCCCCCAGGTAGGGAGTGGCCCCCAGGCAGTGTGAAGGGCTGCCTGCCCCAGCTCCAGTGCTGTACCCCTCATCCACCCAGAGGGAGGGGCTGGGGTTTTGTCAAAAGTTTTCAAGGTACCCCCAAAGCCAGAGTGGAATTTCTGATGGCAGTATGAGCCACAGGGTGTCCAAGTGGTCTTGGGAGTCTTGAGGCTAAATTCCCACTAGCCTTTCCCCAAGCAAACAAGATGGGGTAGGGCTTCTACCTGCCCCCTCCCCTAACGCATCTCTGAGCCTCTGCAAGGCCTGCTTCCACCCTACCGCCTGTCACCTTAAGCACAGAAGAAGGAAAAATGCTGATGGTGTAGTGAAGCTGGGAGACATCTAGACCTTCTGCCAGTGTCTGGAGTGGCCCTGGACCCCAGCCAGGGGGCAAGGTCACTCGCCAGGAGGCAGGAGCCTCAGCCCACAGGTACAGAGCCCTGCCCTCTGCCCGCCCCTGGCCCAGGTACCGCACAGTGCTCAGACCCAAATACAAGGTGGGCTACAAGACAGTGACCGACCTCGCCTGGCGTTGCTGCCCCGGCCTCGCTGGAGAAGGCTGCCCCGAGCATCTCACGGACCACGCGGCCGCCCCACCTCAGCCGGAGCCTGAGGCCCAGGTTCCCTCGGGGCAGGTGGGCCCAGGCCCCAGGCCCCTTCCTTCTAGCAGAGCAGCCTCCAGCCCCCACGGTGAGTCTGCCCATGGAGACCCTCGCCAAGGTGATCGGTTTCTGGGGACTGACACAAGCTGGCTGAGCCCGATCAGGGCTGGGGAGGGTGCGTCTCGTGTTGGACGTGGGGGTGAGCCCCTAGAGCCCCCTCCCACAGCTGGGGGAACCATACCCAGCAAGGCTGGCTCAGACCAGAAAACCTCTCGGGTGGCCTGGCAACAGGACGAGCTGAGAGAGCCAGGCCAGTGATGACCCTGGGGTTCTCTCCTCCTCTTTCCCAGGAAGGAAAGGCCCAGGGCTGTTTGGTGAACGGCTGGAACGCCTGGAGGGTGATGTCCAGCGCCTGGCACAAGCATATGGTACCCTCAGTGGCCTGGTGGCCAGCCACGAAGACCCCAACAGGGTGACTGGTGGCTCCAATGCTCCTGCTGCCCCTGTGGGCTTTGGGGTCATCCCCGAGGGGTTTGTGAACCCCAGAGACAGAGCTGGAGGACCACTCACTCCTCCTCTGGATGAGATCCTGAGCAAGGTGACAGAGGTGAGCAACACACTCCGGACCAAGGTGCAACTGCTGGACGAGGTGCATGGACTGGCCCTCGGCCATGAGGCTCACCTGCAGCGGCTGCGGGAGAGCCCCCCATCTCCGCTCACCTCCCTGGCGCTGCTGGACGAGTATGTGGACCGACGGCTGCACCGACTCTGGGGGAACCTGCTGGATGGCTTCGAGCAGAAGCTGCAGGGTGTCCAGAATGCGTGCGACCTACAGGTGCAGGAGGTGCGGCAGCAGTTCGAGGAGGGCCAGGCGGCCAGCCGGAGGCTGCACCAGAGCCTGGATGGCCGGGAGCTGGCCCTGCGCCGGGAGCTCTCACAGCTGGGTACCCGGCTGCAGGGCTTGGGCGTGGCTGGCAGGGGCAGCTGCTGTGGCCAGCTGGCCTTGATCAGTACCCGCGTAGACAGCCTCGAGAGGAAGCTGCAGGCAGTGACCGAGGCCCAAAGGGGCCACAGCCCCCCCGACGGGAATGACCTCACACGGCTCTCTGCTGCCATGCTCGAGGGGGGCGTGGATGGGCTGCTGGAGGGCTTGGAGACCGTCAACAGCACAGAGGGTGGAGCCAGGGGCTGCTGTCTGGGGATGCAGGAGGGGGGCTGGGGTGTGCGTGGCTTCCACACCATGCTGGAAGAGCGCGTGCAGAGGCTGGAGGAACGCCTGCTGACGCTGGCTGGGGAGCCGAGCCACGATAGCGCTCCTGCAGGCAGATCGGCTCGCCCGCTCGTGCAGACGGAGCTGGCGGTGCTGGAACAACGGCTGGTTTCACTGGAGGCCTCGTGTACCCCTAGGACCACCCTAGCCATCCTGGACAATCTCGTGGCCGAAGTGAAGGCCTGGCAGAGCCGGAGCGAGGCCCTCCTACGCCAGGTGGCCAGCCATGCGGCCCTGCTCCAGAAGCTCAATGGCACCGTGGCTGAGGTCCAGGGGCAGCTGGCAGAAGCAGCGGGCAACTCCCTCCAAGGCGAGATCACCCTGCTCAAGGTCAATCTGAACTCTGTGAGCAAGTCGCTCACGGGCCTCAGTGACTCTGTCAGCCAGTATTCTGATGCCCTCTTGGCCGCCAACACATCCCTGGATGAGCGGGAACGCAAGGTGGAGGCTGAGGTCCACGCCATCCAGGAGCAGGTCAGCAGCCAAGGCTCGTGGCTTCGGGCCGGACACAGGCAGGTCCTGAGCCTGCGGGGGCAGCTGGAGCAACTCAAGGCCGGCGTGGCCAGTGTGGCTGGCAGGCTGAGCCGCTGCCAGGACACGGCCCAGGAACTGCAGCTTGCGGTGGGTCACTTTGACCAGAGGGTGGCGCAAGTGGAAGGTACCTGTGGGAGGCTGGGCCTGCTGGCTGCGGGCCTGGACAGCTTGGCGGCTGAGTCCCTTGGGCCCAGGGAGGGCCTGTGGGACCACGTGGACCAGCTGAACCGCACGCTGGCCCAGCACGCAAAGGACATTGCCCGCCTCCAGGATGACCTGCTGGACTGCCGGGCCCAGCTGGCCGAGCAGGTCCGGGCAGGGCAGGCCGACTAGGTGGGCTGGACAGGCCAACCCCCAGATCCCGCCAACCCTGGGGACCCTCCCCCAGAGCCCAGCCTTGCCTAGCAGTGCCTCCCAGCCTCCCCTGGCCAGCACGGATGCCATTTCAGAGGGCCTTGAAGGAACAGTGTGGGTCTGGCTCCACCTGACTGCCCAGGCACCAACTGGGCAATTCAGGACTGCGGTCAAGGCCAGGACGTCATGCCTGAAGGCCGGGGTGGCCCCAAGAGACTGCACCACCCACGGTCTGCAAATCGCTCTTCTGCAGACACACCAGTTAGCATCTGCACAGACCTTCAGGTCCGTTCTCGGACAGCAGTCTCTCCGCATCTCCCTTCGCCTGTGGACAGCAGCTCCAAGCCCTTAGAGGCTTCTCAGCCACCTGGGCTTGGTTTCTTCAGGAAGGTCGTGCCCACTGGCACTGTCCTCCCACCTGGCAGCTTCAAGGATGCTGTTCCTGAACTAAGGACCAGAGGTTTCCACCACCCTGCGGGTCCTTCAGGACAGAACGGAAACACAAGGACTCAGTGGAGAGTTCTCTTTATTCCTTTTGATTCTCTCCCAAGGTGAGGGCTTAGGCAGCCGCGGATTCCCGGAGGAAAGGATGGGGTCCAAGTGATCTGTTTGGAGACGCCTCCCACTGTAATTTATCCTTTTCGTTCCCCTCCCCAAAGATGTTTTTGGGGTACTCTGGTCCCCACGTGATCCTCTCCTTCCCACTTGGAGGAGAATCTCCCTCCACCCCAGGTTAGGGCCTCTCTCCAAAGGGTGGCCCTCATGCACATCATGGCCTGAATGAGGCCAGACCCTGCGCAGGAGGCCACAGCTGGAGGAAAAGGGCTCCAGGCCTAGTTTCCAACATCCTTGGAAAACCCCAGCCCTGCCCGGATGTTCACAAGGTGGTGAGAAATTCAGGTATGAAAACATGAGGACACAAGCGTTCGTCTGGCCTGCGTACGCCCCAGAGGCCCATCCCTGCTGAGGTTCCCAGCCTCAGTTTCCCCACAGCAGCTCGGGCCCTTCCATGGTGTTTTGCAGGTCCCTGCAGCCCCACCTTCTGGGTTCCTGACATTTGGTGTTCTGCCCCCCACTTTGGTGCCGTTGGGGGAGGGCAGGCCTGGATTAAAGCTTTTAGCCTGTCTAAAGGAATTTTCTTCCCCAAAGGCAGTAGGCGGGAAGGCTGCAGTGGGGTGTCAGCCCTGCTCCTTGGGCAGAAGCTCACTCAGCAGCTGTGCGGGCAGTGAAATGACTGGCAAAGGCTGGGGGAGGCCAGGCACCTGCCCTGGCAGGGTTTGGGGCTGTGTCCTCAGCAGGGGTGTGAGGAGGGGCAGGGATGGCAGCTGGGTATGTACTAGGCCAAGTGGGAGCCACACCCCCTCAGCCCTGGCACTGCCCTGGGATCCCCCCTTCCCAGATGTTGGGGGGGCCCTAGAGTATCTGGGGTTGGGATGTGCTGAGATAATCAGGGCACCAGCGTGGGAGAGCAGTGATGTCTGGCTCCAGAGCTATGGGAAGGGGCCAGGGCTATGTAGGGTCTAGCTTCAGAGGGTATGGTCCAGGCTCCCCAAAGTGGGTCGGGGGAAAATTTCTTCCCTGATTGTTGGCTGCCACCAACCCTTTCCTGGGCTTACAGGTCTCAAACCTCATAGGGGCTTCCTTCTTGTCTCTGTCCTATCAGGAGTTGAGGCAGGGTCCCAGGGTGACAGGGACAGATATCAAGGGTATGGAGAACGCTGCAAGGACCCAGTCACTTAATGGCTACAGGGCAGGGCCATGCTGAGGCCTGGAGCACGGCTCAGCTGGCAAAGGCAGGGGACAGGAGAGGCCACAACTAGCCCGCAGCCCCCTCCTCCCCTTCAGTGGGTTGGCCCTGCAGCATCCAACTTCCAACCCCCATGCCCTGGGACACACAGTCCTGGGGAGCAGCCAGGGCTCGTTCAGGCCAAGGTGTCGAGGTCCACAGGGGCCAGTGGCTCCCGCCAGTAGCAGAAGTTGCTGTATTCGGGGCTGGCCAAGTCTGTGCTGGGGCCACGGGCCACAGGTGGGAAGAAGAGTTCAGCCACCTCACCGAGCCGTTCGTACCTACGGGCAGGAGGCGCTGGAGTGAGGCTCAGCCGCTGCCGGGCTTCAGCCCCACCACGGCAGGTGGAGGCGTCCTTCCCGGGAGCCCTGGGCCGGGGAGGGGTCCCTGGCGGGGGAGGGGTGGCGTGGCACTGGGTCCCAGGGAGAGGCTGGGCTGGGGAGGCACGTGGCAGGGTTTGGCCTCACGTGGACTTGTGATTCTTCATGAACTCCTGGCTGAGCTCTCCTCGGGGGTTGACTGTGAAGATGCGGGATGTAGGCAGGCCGACCTGCCGGTAGGCAGTGACATCCTACAGGAGACAAGGAGGGGTCAGTGGGCTGGGAGGTGTGGAGAAGGTGGCTCAGGCCCCCCGCCCCCGCCGTGGAGGGGACACTCACATTGGGCCTGTTCCCAAAGGCGGCATAGAAGGGCTGTTTCTGGGGCAGAAAGAGCTGCTGGATGTCACTCAGGCAGGCAATCTTGAACACCTCCGGCTTCTTCTCAATAACCTCCCTGCGGCAGTCGGGGCCATGGGCAGGGAAGGGGTTAGCGACCAGAGGATGGAAGGGTGAGGTGACAGTGCTGGTGACAGGGTCTGACCCAGTGGACACCTGAGCGAGGTCTGATGCTGGCCCAGCCTGGGCTGTGCAGGGCTGGCAGTGGGCCTGTGCAACCCCCTGTTGGGCTGTGGGCTCACGTCCCATGGGGAGGTTACCTGTGCAGGGCGGTTACCTGTGCAGGGCAGAGAAGAGGCTGCTGGGAGACAGCAGGATGGGGCCCTCAGGGAGGCCACAGCCCCGCTCGCTCACCCACTGCAGGTACCCCTTGGTGAGGTCAGCCATGCCGATGGCCCGTGCCGAGCAGTACAGGAACTTGTACCCATTTCTGGGGGCGGGACAAAGGGGTAGCACAGAGCCGTCAAGAGACCAGCCATCCCCATCTCGCCTTCTGGGCTTCGGCCAGCTCAGCCCAACCCTGGAGCCTCTGCAAGGAGGGGACTTAAGAGCTGAGCCAGGGCTGAGAGGGAGAAGAAGCGTGCAGAGTCCTGAGGCCCAGGTGGACCAGGATAGGTGAGGACTTGGGCAAGTCTGTAGGCTTTGCCTACGGCAGGAAGGCCAGCAGCTAGACTCAGAGCCCGACTGCAGCCCCAAGAGACAAGTCTTTCACGGGAGAACTGAGGACCAGTAGGTCTCAGCACTCCAGGGACCTGCCCTGGTCTCCTTCCCTGGGTCCCCAAGCCTGGCTTCCCGGGGCTGAGGCCAGGCCATTCCTCCCTCCCTGGGGTCCCACCCCAGCCCAGTCCAGGCACTCACAGGTGGATTTTGTGGTAGAGACTAGTGATGCCCTGATGTGTCCAGTCTTTCCCCAGCTGGGGCAGAATGTGGCCCAGGACATCCGACCTAGACCCAGAGTGATGGTCACGCCAAGGCAGCCCCACGTGGCCCTCCTGCTCTGTGGGTGTGGCCCCGCCCCCATCCCAGGATGGCCCATCGGGAGGGGAGGGCCTCTCTCCCTGTCCCCCCTCCCCCAGCACAGAGGGAGGCGAGTCCCCAGGCCCTCCCTCTCCCCCTCCACAGCCGACCGGGTCTCACTTGGTGATGGTACCATCAATGTCTGAGATGATCACCCTGTCGTCCCATTTCCACAGGTAGATGGTGGCCCTACAGCGGCAGGTGCCCTGGTACTGGGTGGTCACGCTGAAGACCACCTCGTTGGCACCTTCTTGCAGGTTCAGGCGCCGCTGAGGCCAGGCAAGGGGGGAACTGTGAGCTGCTGCAGCTGGACGCTGTCCGCCCACCGCCAACCCCCCCAGAACTGTGGCCTTCCATCTCCATGGGCCTCCCTTTCTCCTGTTCCTCCCAACTCAAGAACCTTCCTGAGCTCAGCAGAGACAGCCATGTAGGCAGAAGGTGGCTCAAGGAGGAAGTGAGAGGTGCTGGTGGGGCCTGCAGAGCTCCAGGCACAGGAGCTTTGAGATGACGCTCACGGACCAAGCCTGGCCCATGACCCCGTCCAGGTTTCTGAGGTCAGCCTTGGGGCCAGCACTGCTCTGGGCAGAGGGGCCCCTGTGGGGATCTTCACAGGCAGCCTCCTGCCTGGGGCTAGGGTACCTGGGACATCCCCGCCAAAGAGAGACCTAGCCCTGTCCTTGGTCCAGAGATAAGGATCAGGGCAGTTCTTAGCCACAGCCTGTGACCTGGCTGACCCCGAGTTGGGTGTGAGCCCCAGGGAACCACACAGGGCAGCCACCCTGTACCAGGTGGGCCAGACTCTCCTGGGCGCCTCTCTGACCACAGAGTTCCACGCAGGAAGAAGACATGACAGGAGCCACAGTTACTCCGAGGTGTGAGTTGGGGGCCTGGGGTTGCCAGAATCGGAGAGGCTGTCATGGGCCGTTTGGTTCCTGTAGCTCCCAAAGGCAGGCCCAGAGCCAGCCAGCCCACCGCAGGTAGGTATATTAAGATGCCATAAGAGGGGGCTTTTCTAGCGAGAACATCCAACAGAGAATGGGCTGGCACGTGAAGAAGCGGCACAGAAAGCTGTCCCCGGATGACGCAAGCAGAGGCCGGCAGGCGGCTGCCACAGGGATGGATTCGGGGCTTTGCGAAACACAAGCCGTTCCTCAGCTGGGCCCTGAGGGCCTCGGGAACACCGTCCTCTCAGGCCCGCCACTCCCACACCTGCACACACTTACAATCTGATTGGAGGAGAGGCGGAGGGACTTCTTGTAGGTAGGAGTGTGGGCTGGAGGCGAGAGGGGTGGGGAGGGGGCCTCCAGAAGGATGGGGCTGGCGGGGGCATCGTCCTCACTGCTCGGGGCTTCCGTCTTCTCCCTGCGGGCCGCCCGGCGCTTGAGCCACTTCCCCCAGCCAAGGCCTTCACTCCTGTAGATGCCCACCCCTCACCCAGGCCGCAAGGAGCCTGCTGCTGGTCTCTGCCCCTCTAAGGACCCCTCCCTTTAGGTGCCACCCATTTTGGGGGTGGCAGCAGACATCAGGATACAGGCCAGCAGTCTACACCCAGAACGGTGACTGCAGAGCTGGAGCAGAGACCCGGGGTGCCCAGGCCCCAGGCCGCTCTCCACAGCTAGGATGCTGGTACCTGCTTTGGGGATGTGCACCAGAAAAATCTAGAATTGCATCGTGGCCAATCCCACCTGCTGTGGGAGGCAGTCAGCCCGTCCTTGATCACCCCCCACCCAGCCTTGGACATTCTGGGTCACTTCAGACATGAAAAAAGGAAGCAAGGTCAGCTGGGGCCAGCTGGCCCCTGGTGGAGAGAGGAAGCCCTTCTCCGCCTTCGTATGGTAGCCCTTTGTCTGGGCTGGGAGTCTGGGTACCCATTCCAGCCCTGCCACTTCCCGGCTACGAGAACTTTGGTGTATCTAGGCTTTCCCATCTGTGACATGGGGACATGTCCCAGGAGAAAGAAGAGGTGTAGAAGCGATTGCAGAGGGACAAAGACATGCCACGGCAGGGGAGGGGTTCTGGCTCCACTGCCGCTCCCACAGTGATCTTTCCCAGGCTGAGCTCCAGCTGCAGAGCCCCAGGCAGGAGATCCAGCTCACCCCAGCTGCTGCTGCCGCGCTGTGGTTTTCTCCCTCTGGGCTCTGCACTGTGGGGAGAATATCCATCTAGTGAACCCCGCCTCCTGCCTGTGCCGGCCCCGCCCTGTGGACATGACCACCCACCTCCTTGGCCGGAAAGTCCCTGCATCGCCAGGAAAACCACCACCGCCCTCCCTTCCGGGGCATCTTTTCCTTCTCCAGCTTGTCCACGGTGCTCTGCGGGCAGATGAAGGCCATGGCATTTTTTCCTGTACCACAAAATCCCACCTTACGTTGCCCTTGGGGCCCCCATGGGCCCAGAGTCTGGGGCTGACCCTACAGCAAGGTGCTACCAACATCTGGAGGCTAAAGAAGCATCCTCACCCCCATCTTGGGATTCTGAGCACTGGTTCAAGGAGATGAGCGTGGGAGAACAAGGGCCACCTCTGCCCGCCTCCACTCCACCCCAGCCCTGACCCCCCCGCCCCCAGCTCTAGCCCAGCCTTGGCCTGGCCTCCAGACCTTGTGGCTCAGTCTCCCTATTCCAGTAGCTAAAGGCAGCGCTTTGGGAGATTCTCAAGATCTGGGTCTCCCTGCATGATGCCACCAGCTGGTGGCAGGCACAGTCTCTAGTCAGTACCACCCTCAACCTCCAAGACCAACATGGGCAATTCCTAAGGTCAGTGATCTATCCCGCAAACAGCCTCCCTCTCTGCTTGTTACCGTCATTGTCTGGTGGGGACAACATGACCCTGCGAAAAATTCTGATTAGATTTGTGCTAGATAAATCCAGGGAGGGCCCAGGCCCACCTAGGAGACATATCAGCTTCCTGCAAACACAGAATGGAGAACCCAAGTCGAGGAAAACAGCCAGGGTGTCCACTGGGGCTGGGAACAGGCTGGGAGAGTTTTCCCCTAGGTGGTGGGTCTCTCTGGGTAAGGTGAGGAAAGCCAAGCATGGGGGGACCCTCTCTCTTCCCACAAGCTCTGGGTCCTTGCTCCAACCCAGAACCAGCCAGAGGATAGAGCTGAGCTTCACCAAAGGGAGGCACCAGCTGTCAACATCAGGTGAGCGATGTTGTTTGGGCAAGCCAAGCCAGTAATGATGGGCCAGACCAGGGTGGGGCACTGGATGGCTCCCAGAGGGGCAGAAGGGGCAGGTGCAGGCCAGCCCTGCACAGGATAGAGGTTCTGGGAGGGACTATAGAGGCTGGTCCTTCCCACCTCTGAGCACCTGCACATGCTGTTCCCCACCCCTTGCCTACTCATCCTTCAGACCTCTACCCGGTGGGCACTTGCTCAGCAAACCCCCTGTTGGAGGCTCTCAAAGCACCCCAGACCTCTCCTTCCCAGTTGAATTTTATATTCATTTGGCTGAGTCTTTGATTAACTGTCTTCCTATGAGAGCACGACTGTCCCCAGTCTGGGCCCGGCACACAGTAGGTACTCAACAACTGTGTGCTGATAAAGCAAGCCCCTGCAGCCCAGCCTGCAAGGGTCTCAGAGGACCTCCATCTCCCGAGACCGTCTCGCAGATCCCAAAACCTCCTGTTGAAGGCACGTCCCTGTCCCTTTGTCCTGAATTCCTTGGAAGTCAAGTCTAAATCCAATCCAAATGGATTCAGCCATGTCAGGAAACCAGGGAAGCGGGGGGTGCTTCGTCCACACGGCCTGGGGCAAGGCTTCAGAGGACCTGGGTCTCTTCTCTCAGAGTGGGTCCTGCAGCCCCAGGCCCATCTCTGCCCACCCTCCACTTCCTTGCCAAGGGCCCCCGACCCCAAGGCTATGGCCACGTCCCCCAGGAGGCCCAGGGGTGCTATAACCATTACCTTGGGCAAGTTTTTCTGGAAAGCTTGCAGGGAGAGGATCATGGAGGCAGCTACAGCCCAGTTATAATGCCTGGAGAGACAGATAGGGTGTTAGGGCTGTGGAGGGCGGGGCGATCCAGTGGCCCAGTCCCGATACCCACTTCTCGTTGATCTTCACCACCAGGTTCGGGTCGTCCAGGAGGCCGGGGTTTTGGGCGAGGTCCTGGTAGGAGACGATGTGCTGGTTGAACTTCTCTGGGCACAGAGACAGAGAGCGAGGGGTGAGGCCAGCACATCCCACGTGACCCGTTGCCCCCGCCCCTCCCGGCTGCCCCGCCTCTGCTGCTCAGGCCTCCTGCAACTTGGGTCTTCGACCTAGCAGGGCTCCTTGCTACCTGGGGTTTTGACACCTGATGGTCCCACCCCAGGCACTTGCCATCCTGGATTCACAGGATAAGTCACAGCCTAGCATGACTTAGCATTTGCTTCACGGGGTCTTGGAGATGCCCAGCGCTTGCTGGCCAAGGGTGGGCTCCACAAACCCCAGAGTCATGCACACCTCTGCTACCCCCCAACCCCGGGGTCTTCCCTCTCTTCTCCCGTCCCCTGGGCCCAGTGACAGTCCTTGGAGGGGTGGGGGGCCACAGTTGAGCATACCCACAGAGATGTCTCCGCTGTCAGCCAGCCCCCCCGAGAGGGACAGCACTACTGTGTCCGCTGTGTCCCGAGTGGGCTCTGGCTCCCGCTCAGGGTTGCAGTCCCCCAGAGACTTTTGGCTTCCGGCTTCACTCCACTTCCTGGCCCCCAGCCCACAGTCGCTGGGGACAAAGGGGCCAATAGTGACATGAATACAAGGAGGCTGGGAGGAGGGGCTGGAGCCCTCCCAGGCCCCTGATAGCCGACTCCTAGCCCCACAGGCCCCAATCCCAGGACACCCTGGCGTCCAGAACCCAGGCACCTCTGGGGGAAGTAAAGGGCTGCGTTCTCAGAATCCAGGGAGGGCAAGTCATCCAGGTAGATTTCACTGGGGTCCAGGTGCTGGCTTCTCTTCAGGGAGCCTGACAGCAGAGGAGGGGACATATGTAGACCTAACCCGTGAGGACTAGTGTTGTGATCAGTGTGCGTCCCCCTACCTTTGAACGCCTTAAGGTGGCACTGTCCAGTAGAACTTTCTGCAATGCTAGAAAAGTCCTATGTCTGCACTGTCCAGTAGGGTAGCTGCTGGCCACAGAAGGCTACTGGGCATACTTAAAATGTGGTGTGATGGAAAAATAGAATTTTAAGTGTTATTTAATTCTTTTTTTTCTTTTCGCCATGCCGTGTGGCATATGGGATCTTAGTTCCCCAGCAAGGGATCACACCACACCCCTTGCAGTGGAGGTACGGAGTCTTAACCACTGGACCGCCAGGGAAGTCCTGCAAGTGTTATTTAATTTTAATTAATTTAAATTTAATTTAAAATAGCCACATATAGCCAGTAACTACCCATCTGGATAGCACAGATGCCAGCTTCCCCTCCCAACCCTCTCCCTGGCCTCGCTCAGGACACACCAGCTGCCTCAGTTCCTAGACATGAAACCTCTCTCCCTCCTCATGGCCTTGATGTTCTCTCTGCCTAGAATTCTCTTCCCCTGGTCCTCACTCGGCTGGATCTTTATGGCCCACGTCTCAGCTCAGGCATCACCCGCGCAGAGAGGCCATCCCTGGCCACATGATTTAAATAGCCCCCGTCCCAACCAATGATTCTGTCCTGCGTCCCGCCCCCCCAACATCATGCTCCTCCTGTTATGCGTCTGTCATCTGTCTACCCCTCTGGACTGTGAGTCCCATGAGGGCCGGGGCCAGAAACAGTGCTCGGAACACAGTAGGTGCTCAAACATGCTTGAAATTCCAGAGTCCACCCAGGGGATAACGTGAGGCCAGGGCAGCAGTGGGAGGGGTCCAGCTATCACTCACCTTTCCTCCTGGAGATCCCCTCCGGCTGCCCTGTGCAAGCGGGGGCCTCCAAAGCAGCCCAGCTCCACGACTCAGAGGGAGGAGGGAGGCCCACATCCCCGGAACTCTGAGTCTTGGTTTCCTCTCTCTCAGGGGGCTGGAGAGGGGGACCCACCAGAGCAGGCACCTCCGTGTCAGGGTGAAGAAGGTGGGTGCCAGGCCCTGTTTGCAGGATTGGAATTCCCGAAGGGTCCACGCCAACCACAGAGGCAGAGGGGGTGCTGGGCGCCCCCTGAGGTGGAGAGGCTGTCTTGGAGCTGCCATCAGGGACCACTGAGGACGCGGGCCACTCAGCATTGCCCACCTTCGAGCAAACAAATGCGGGAAGACAGGGGCGGTGCGGGGCCTGCCTCCCACACCCCAAAAGGCCTCAGGGAGGTGGCCCAAGTCTCAAGTCACTCCAGTCCTGACCTGCAGGGGCCACGGAGCCGCTGAAAGGTAAGGATGGAGGGTTGACACAGGGGAACTAACCTTAGGCAGCCTCCCCCAGGCCCACTGCATGTGGGACTCAGCTCTCAGGGGGATGGGTTCGGGGGTCCGCAGCTCCAGCTCCGAGTCACTCTTGGGGGATGTTAGCCCACCCGTTGAGAGGCTGCAGGAAGCAAGAACTCAGAGGCCCCCAGGCCAGCCTGCCACCCCCTGCCGCCCTCCTTGGCCTGGGAAAATTTTTTCTGCAACACGTATTTATGCCTGTGTTGGATCCAGAATGTATAAGGAACTCCTATAAGTCAACAACAAGAAGGCAATCCAGTAGAAAAACCGAAACGAGACAATGGGCAAGGCTGTGACTTCTCAACGGGTGTAGGGTTTCCACTAAGGGTGACGAAAAAGTTGTGGAATTGGATAAGGGGTGATGGTTGTACGACATTGTGAACATACTAAATGCCACTGAATTATGCCCTTTCAAAGGGTAAATTTTATGTTATGTGTGTTCTACCACAACAAAAAAAATGGGCAAAAGACTTGAACGTCAACACTTTACTGAAAAGACACACAAATGGCTGGTAAACACAATAAATATGTTCTATGTCATTATTCATCAGAAAAATGTAAGTGGAGAGCCCTCTGAGACCTTGGCTTTGAGTCTCTGCCTGTAGCCCACCTGGACTCTCACCTGGCCTGGGGGGGCCGCTCCCCATCGGAGTAGGGGTAGATGTCTTTCGGCTGCGGTGAGGCCTCTCCTTCTGGCTGGACACTGCTGCGGGACCACAGGGAAATAAATGGTCCGTGATAGGACAGGCGACCTGGGCAGGGCATGGAAGCCTGGACATCAGGGGCTTGATGAAGCAAAGCAACTAAAGGCCAGAGAGGTCAAGGACCTAGCCCAGGGTCACACAGCATCAGCAGAGGACACTGTGCTTGAACCCCAAGTGGCATTCCTACACCCTCAACCCCCTACATACCCCGGGGGCTCCGGCCTCGGCTTTTCCAGCAGGGATCGCTCACTCCCAGTGCCTGCCTCCAGCTCCTCCGAACTAGAATCGGCTGCCACCGTGTCCTCCTTCTGCCTGGGTTTCCTCCTGCGACGCTTCTTCTTCCACCCCGTGGAGGCTGTGCCCGCGATGCTGGCCTCAGGCTCTCTGGCTGTGCCCAGGTGGGAGTCCGAAGGGAACCCAGACAGGCCCCCCCAAGGGATGGGTGATGTGCACAGGTGGGGAGGCATGTCTTCCTGTGGAGCAGATCGGGGGCAGGGCTGAGGGGTCTGCAGCTTGGGGGCAGGGGGCAGGAAAACAGGCCTGGAGGCTGGACAGAGCCAGTGGTAGCATGGCCTTGTAACTGTTGCTGGCCTCAACGTTCCCTAACAGAGATAAAGCGGCCCCAATCCCAGGGGTGCCTACACTTCTGGCAGCCCATGGCAACCACACAGTCCAGACAGAAACCTGGGCATCAGCCTCTCATCTCCCCTGCCCACATCTACCACAGCAGACACCTACTTCCCCTTTTAAGACTCAGCCAGGTGTCACCTCCTCCAGGAAGCTTGCCCTGACTTTTTTCAGCCTCAGTTCCAACCCCCTTCGCTGCAATAACCAAATAGTTCTTCCATCTGTTGTTTACATGTCTGTCTCCCAGGTTAGTCTGGGAACCTTCTTTTTTGGCAGGGGTCACCCCTCATCCAGGTCTACTGCTGTTTCTGGCCTACAGTAGAGTAGGGGCTCAATTATTAAGTTTGTCAAAACTCTAAACACCTCTACTGGCTTCTGCTGGGCCCTGCGTCCCTTCTGCAAACACCCCTCTGGTCCTCCCCCGCTCCCACACTTCCATGTACCAGCTGCCCCGAGCCGGCACCAGATCTACAACAAGCCATCTTATGCTTTCCAGTCCCGGCCATTGCTCGGCACCCTCCTCCTCTCCAAGCTGCCCAGGGAGGGCCTCCTTTTCCCCTTTCAGGGGCCCAGCTCAAGTGTCCTCTTCTGAGAAAACTTTCCCCCAAAAGCGCCAGCCCTTCCTGCCCCCATCCCTCCCCAGGGTCCACCAGCACGTCCTGACGCCCCTGCCTCAGACCCTCGCCGATGGGGTCCTCCCCACGGTGGGGACGGTGACAAATCCCCAGGCCCCGCCTGGAGGGAACACTAGTGAAGAGACAGGGCCAGGCAGGCCCAGAGGCACTTACCACATCGCTCTCCAGCTCCTGGATGAAGAAGGCCTCCCCGCTGTCCCCCAGCTTCATGTGCAAGTCCACTGGCTCCCCATTGATCTCGATGTCTACCTGTAATGGGGCGTGGTGGGATGGGGCTCCCCAGCGTCGGATCTTACTCCCATGCTTCAGTCCTCTGGACTCCCAGCTGGTCCTGGAGACACAGGCTCCCTGCTGCCCCAGAGCACTGCACTTTCTGGAACTCTCTCCCCCCAGACCTCGGGGAGCCCCCTGCTCCCCACTCTGAGGGTCTCTGCTCACCATCTCAGTATTCTTGTTTATGCCTTGGTTTCTGTGTTCCTCTCTCTCCCACAGCCCATAAGAACAAGAACACGATCCAATCTTGTCCCTGTGTGTCCCCAACCCGCAGAAGAGTGCCCGAACATTTGTGGGTAACATGAACAACAGTAAGAATGACACTTTCCTGGGCACTTCGTCCAGTGTGTTACATAGACCATCTTATTTAATCTTCACAGCAACCCCTGGCAGTACCTCCCATCATTATCCCCACTTTATAGATGAGGAAACTGAGGCTCAGAGGGGTTAAGTAATTCTCTGGGAATTACTATGAACCCAGAAGGTCTGAATCCACAACGCAAGCTCTTAACCACTTAGCTATACTGTCTCCCTCAAGGTTACACTCTCCCATTAGGATTCTGGAAGATTCACAGTCACCCCAGTGTGAAGAGGGTTTGGGCCCACGAAACCAGAACCAGAACTCAGTGCTGACAAAAATCTGTCACGTTCACCTGAGCCCCATGAAGATGGTGCCGGTTTCCTAAGAGTGAGGAGGTAATTTTTGAGTATCAGCCCCATGCCTCGCCCTGGGACAGTGTTATCACCTCTTATTTAATCACCAGGTAATGAGAGTGTATCAATTTGTTCAGGTGAGGTGACTTACCAGGAGTACACAGGTAAGGTCTCAGGAAGCTGGAGCCAGGTCTGATGGCCCCAGTACAGAAGGCTGCCCCGCTGTGCTGCTTCCAGGGGAAAATAAGGGCCCTCCTGGACCAAAACCCCCAAACCAACCCAAAACCTTCCAAGAAAATACAAAAGAAGGGAAGCCTGTCCAGAGGACACATCCCTGCCCCAGGGAGGTTTGGTTCGTGTCCTGGGACTGTAGTGACTACCCCGGCTTCCTGAGTGCGCCCTGCAGAGGTCCCTCTACCGCCATCACTCACCACCTTCTCCCGCGAGCACAGGACGCCCAGCTTGCCGAAGCGCACGTGGAAGGGCGAGCACCGGAAGGAGCCGTCCGCCTGCCTCACCACCAGCACATCGATGCCCCCGCTCAGCGTGGCCGGGTTCAGGCCCCGGTACAGCCCCTTCCCAAACACAGTCTCTGCCAGCTGCCCCACGTAGTTCATGGCTGTGCTGGTAAAGGGAGGTGGTGCTGGGACCAAGGCCTGACCCACCGGCCTCCGTACGGGGCTCCGCAGCCTGACCCCTGGGACCCCAAGCTTACAGCGTGTGGCCCTCGGGGCACCTCTGCAGATGGGCAGCAGTGATGGGGTGGGAGGTGCGCCTGAAGACGTGGGCTCTAATCCCCACCGGCCGTGGGGCTCTTGGACGGCCACCTCCCTTCTCCAAGGGCTGCTGCCCACATCTGTCAAATCAGGGCACCGGGTAAGGCCATCCTGGGCGCTGTGAGCCTCTAAATGCCATGAGTAACGATAATGACCGCAGCTCATTTCATCTTTACAACAACCTGCCAGGCTGGCCGAGCAGGTTTCATCATACCTGTTTACAGACAAGCCAGCCCAGGCTCAGAGAGGTGGAGTGACTTGCCCACGGCCACTAGTCAGGAGCCAGGGTTCACATAGAGGCCTGTGTGATTGCAGAGCCCTCGGTGTGAACCACTGGGATGGCCCAACTGTGGGGACAGGCACCCCTTCCTGAGGGGCAATAAGGGGCAGCCTCATGATAGATCAGGCCCAGGGCCCTGCTGGATAACAGGTGACAGTCCTGAAGGCTGATCTCTTTCCAGGAAGTGGGGAGGAGGGAGCCTCAGTTTTTCCATCTGAGAAATGGGTTCAGCTGTTCTGCTGCCTCCTGGTCCTAGAAGTTGGAAGGGACCTTGCTGGGCTATTGTGGCTAATTTGTGGGGGGCCGGGGTGGGGGTACCTCAGGTACCTAAGGCTCTGCCCAGTTCTCAGATGCTTGCAGTAGGGCACCCCCTGTAGCTGGGCCCAAACTACAAAATTTAAGGCTCAAACTCCAAAATTCTTCCCAGTCTCCCTGGGATATGTGGGAAGCCCGTCCATGGCCACAACCTGACCCCAGTGTCTCTAGGACATAGTTCTCAGCCCCCGACCCCTACTCCTCAGACCCACATTCAGGCCTTGGGCTGACCCCTGGCCCACCAAAGCTGCTCCTTCTTCCCCCAGCCAGGCCGGTCCCTCCAGCGCTCCCACAACAGGCAGAGCTGGGTGAGCCAGAGGCAGGAGCTGTAGCAGCCGCGGAGAAGAGCCAGGGACATAATGAGAGCCACCTCTACCCTGGCGTGGTGCCCGCCCTGCCAGCTTCAGCTCGTCGCCCCTTCCCTGCTGGCCTCGCCAGTGGCCTAGGCCCTTCTGGCTGCCAGGACCCCAAACCATCCCAGCTCCACAGGGCATTTCCCTCTGACCTTGCATCAGAACCCCTGGAGCTCCGCCTGCCAGGCAAGATCACCCTTCAAAAAAGTCAAGTGGGGGCTTCCCTGGTGGCGCAGTGGTTGAGAGTCCGCCTGCCAATGCAGGGGACACGGGTTCGTGCCCCGGTCCGGGAGGATCCCACATGCCGCGGAGCGGCTGGGTCCGTGAGCCATGGCCGCTGAGCCTGCGCGTCCGAAAGTCAAGTGACTTATCCAAACCTTATGAAGCTAATAGGCCATAGATGGAGGGAGGGAGTGATGACTCATATCCTGGTTTCCTGATTCCATACCATGGTTCCTTCCCCTCCATGGTCCCCAAACCACACCACCATTGTCTGCAGAGAGGGCCGCCCAGCCCCCAGCCCACTTCTGCACAGCCCTGTAATGCCTCACCACTCAAAATGTGGTCCAGGGCCCAGCATCACCTGGGAGCTGGTTAGAAACAGAGAGCTTCACAAACATAAGGTCCTGTGAGATTTGCTAAAGTGAAAATTTGGGATAAAAAATGAAACGCTTTGGACCCCGAAAACGTCACTCAAATTGAATACATCTTTTATCTGCAAGGCACCTGCTATGTGAGAGGTGAAAACTCCCACTTTGGTTTCTCTGTCCCTAACACCAAAGTCTGAATATGGGTCTGGGGAGACAGACCGACTGACAAGAAGAGACATGTGGTAGGCAGGGCTCTAGACCACTGTGCCCAGGAAAAGCAGAGAAGACTCCAGAAGCTTCCAGGAATATAAAGAAGCACGCATGGGAGGGGCACACCGGGAGTGGGGGCAAAGTTCTGCCCAGCTGGCAGCCCAAGTCTGAGCTATCTGCTCTGCAGAGAGCCAAAGAGCAGGCAGTGGGTGGGTGGATGGGGAGGGGGCAGAGGAGACAGGCTCGGCTCCACCTACTACTGAGCTTCTCAACTTCGCCACCCCTGCTGCTTGGGGCTGGATCATTCTTTTTTGTGTGTGTGGTACGCGGGCCTCTCACTGCTGTGGCCTCTCCCGTTGCGGAGCACAGGCTCCGGACACGCAGGCTCAGTGGCCATGGCTCATGGGCCCAGCCGCTCCGCGGCATGTGGGATCCTCCCGGACCGGGGCACGAACCGGTGTCCCCTGCATCAGCAGGCGGACTCTCGACCACTGCGCCACCAGGGAAGCCCTGGATCATTCTTTGTTGCAGGGTTGGCGGGAGTGTTGTAAGATGTTTAGCAGCATTCCTAGTCTACCCACTAGATGCCAGGTAGCACCCTACCTCCAGCTGTGACAACCAGATTGTCTCTAAACTTTGTCAAATGTTCCCTGCTGGACAAAACTGCCCGCAGTTGAGAGCCACTGAAATAGCAGAAAGAGCTGAGTGGCAAAGGGGGCACCTGGGGGCACCTGGGTCCTACTCTGATCCACCCATGGAGTACTCTAGGGCAAGTAACTTGCTGGCCTCAGTTTGCCCTTCTATGAAACGAGACCTGGATTTCTTAGACCTTCTCAGCTCTAATGTCATGGGAGCCTAGAAGTCATTCCTCTCCTTGTTCCTCCCGCCCCACGAGTGGATGCCCCCATCTCTGCCTGCTTAGCATTGTGGAGAGGGAGGGGGACTCCTGTGAGCCAAGCCCCGGGCTCCTCTCCGCTACCCGCACCCATCCCTGAAGGCATCTCCTGCCCCCAGGACCAGCTCTGCCTCCTTGGTCTGCTCCCGATGGAGGAGAGCTCCTCTTGGCTCCCCTATACCACCCTTCACCCCCAAACTAACATGGCTAAAATCAAACACTTCATCTTCCCCTGGGGAACCTGGTCAGCTGAATTCCTCTCAGGACTCATGGGTACCCCTCCCTCCCAAGCCCTCTGAGTCCTATTCCCCAATTTCCTGCTCATCTGGCCCCTCCTTTCTCCTCCAGGTGCCTAGGTCAAGGCTTTATGACCAATGCCCAGATCCTGGGTGATAGCAGCACTGTGGTTAAGGCATGAGACTGTCTGGATTCTAATCCCCTCCCTGACACTAGTTGTGACCCTGTGCAAATCACTTCACCTCTCTGAGCCTCATTTTCAGCTTCTGGAATGGGGTAACATGGGGGTGCATGAGGGATTCATGGCATGACCCGTGTAAAGCAGCAGCATGCAGTAAACGCCCACCCGCGCCACCTATAGCAGCAGCACTGTGTCTGGAATCGTGACAGCCCCACTCACCCGGGCTGGTCCTGAGGGCACGACAGGTCAGACTCCAACGCACTGCCCCTGCCCTGAGTTGAGAGTTTAGACTTCTTAACTTGGCATTCAAGGCCCTGCATGATGGCGGTCCCGCTCTTTGCTCCAGGAGGGCCTCAAGAGGTGCCCTGGCCTCAGAGCCTACTCTGGGAACATCCACATGCCTCCCAGGCCTGCACGCAATCCCACCACAGGAAAGCCAGAACAAGCTGCCCTGGTTGTCAGCCCTCAGCCTTTCTGGGCTCCCAGATTCAGGGAGGGGTGGGGATGTGGCTCTCCGTGTAGGACCAGATGCAGCAGGAGAATCAGCACTGCTATCGCCCTGGAAGGGAGGCAGCTCCACCCAGGATCCCCTGTAGCCTTCACAACTACTTCATCTGACCTGCCCAGTCTCAGGGCAGGTGGGCAAGGGTCAGACCCTGTTTTGCAACTGAGGACACTCAGTACCAGAGAGGGTGGGTGTCTTCCCCAAGGTGACACAGTTAGTCTGGAGTGAAGTTGGGGTGAAACTTTTCCCCTGAGAGGTTTTTACATCTCACTCTCTCCCGATCCCACATTCTGGATGTCCGGGGGGGCCCGCAGCCCCTGGATCGGGGAGAGGGATGAAGTGAAGCCGGCCCCTCAGGCCCGGGAACAGTAAGGAATGAGGGTCAGATGGCCGGACAGATGGGCGGGGCAGGGTGGGGCAGGGGAGGGATACCTCATCTCTGGCTCTAGTTGGGCCCTACCTGAGGAGCTGCCCACTGGACTCCGGGCCCCGGAGCTGCCGCTTCTACCTGAGTGCACAGATCAGCAGGTGTCTTCGGCTCCGCACTCACTAGGCACTTCCGGCTCCTCTAGGAGTGGGTGAGATCCCGGTTCCGCCCCTTCCACGAGCCAAGGGCGGCCTCTGCAAGTCCCAATCCGTCTAGACTCCACCTCCCAAAGAGACCCCGCCCCCGCCCAGTCCCCACGCCCAAGGGCGTCCTTTCACCTTATAGAGTGCGCGGCGAGGCCAGGCTCCAGGCTCCGCCCACTCCAGCTCCAGCCCGTCCTGCCCCGCGCTCTAGCGTTCCCCGAAGGAAAGTCCCAGTTGCCCGCCACCAGCCCCACCTCCAGGAGCGGCGGAGAAGCAGAGACTTTCCAGTCGAGCCGACCTAAACCTTCCTGGCTTTGCTCCTAGCTCGCTGTGTGACTTTGGTAAATTCTTTCCCCAATCTGACCCCACTTTTCTACTTTGTCAAAGGGGGTAGCCACCTTGCAGGGTTTTCGAGATTACCTGAAATGACTTTGTGAGGCACCTGGCGCTCAAAAGTCCCCTCTCGGGGGCAGCTTTGACTCCCCCCGCCCCAAGGCTGGACCGGACCCTCGTATTATACACTCACAGAGCCCACAGCTGTAATTTCATATTCGCTTGTCTATTTGATTATTGTCAGCCTCTCTGAATTTGAATTCCGTGAGAACAGGTCTCGTTCATCCTTACACCCCCGTGTCCAGTTCAGTCCTGACATACAGCAGGAGCTCAATAAATGCCCACTCTCCATTCCATCCAGTTGATGCCCTGGTGGAGCGGAAGCGGGGTCAATACCTCCACTGGCCAGCAGAGGACAGGCGATGACCAGCCTTCTCGCCCAGTTGCGCATCCTCTCCGCCGGCAGGCGCCACGAGGGAAACAGGTAAGCCCGGGTTGCGCGAAGATTTGAAGGATCGAGGCTTGGGCCAGGGAATGGTTTTATCCTTTGGATCTGTGGTTGGTGGCTTGTCTGTACCAAAGACGTCTCCCACAACCTGTGAGGATGGCCCCTGCTAAGAAGATGCTCCGAGAAAGGTCAGGAGGTGAGGGAGTTTGCTATAAAGAGGGCGGGAACCCAGGAAAAGCTCGGAGGGGTGGGGCACAATGGCAAAGAGTCAGGCTTAGAAAGTACTGGGCGGTGGGGAGTGAGAAGTGTCCGCTCTTGTTCTGACTCAAGATGACACGACCTGTCTGGAAGTGACTGGCCTCAGTTGTCCTTGCTTTAGCAAAAGTCATTTGGTGTCAGTCCTGAAACCAGGCTGTCTGGCTGGTATCTCAGAAGAGCTCTGATGGGACGGGAGCAAAGCTATTTTAAGGTGGCCAGAGGGCAGAGCCATGCCACAAACATGTCTGTGGAAGCATTGTATATAGCTACTATATTCAGCAGTGAAAAACTGGAAACATCAGGAATCCTTCAAGGGAGGCTGGGAGGGAAGGAAGGACAGATCAGGGGTTATGGCTACAGATGCCACAGTAATGCTACCTCTTTGAGGCTCAATTTCCTCACCTGCAAGATGGAGACAAAATCTACCTTGCAGGATTGTATTGTGGGGATTAAACAGGATGAAGTAAATCAGTGGTTCTCAACCTTGGGTGCACACTGAAGTCACTATGCCCTTGGCAAATACTGATGCCTGGGGTGTGGAAATTAAAAAAAAAAAAAAAAAAACTCTCCAGGTGATTGTAATGTGCAGCAAGGCTGAGAACTACGGAGCTAAATAAAACGCTGCACACAGCGCAGGGCAAACACTAGGTGTTCAACAATGTTTATCACATTAAAAAAAAAATGGAGTACACATTGTTTTCATTGTTCCTTCTTAGAAAAAAAAAAGTTGACATAAAGGTTGTTGCAGAAATTGGATTTCCGACAGGCTTGTTTCCAGAACAATGAATCATCTGGGATTTGATGCTTATGGTGGTGGGGGAGACAGGCAGCCTCTAGTATGACTTGTCCTAACACCCAACTGAAATGTACGAGGCAGGGACCACCCTGTTCTAGCCTGCGGTGTACATCACCATTTCCAAGGCGTCCTTGGAGCGTGCAAGCAGCATGAGCGCTTGTGTAAGCCCATTTCTGGTGTTAAGGATAGAGGCAATTTTCTCCTCTCCCTCACCGGTTGTGGGCAGGGCGGAGGGGCTTACACCACTGTTTGTTTTTTGAGTAACCCATCAGTGTAGGGGGCACTGCCTTCTTCATAGAACTTGGTGACCGTATGTTCTTTAAGTCTCAGACCCAATGATTATTTATTGCTCCCCACTGCTTTCTTGCTGGGTGAACCTGGCATGAAGTGGGAGGACGCATTCACCCAGGCCTGCAGGTGTGGCCACTTGTCATGGGTAGCAAGACTGGCTGCAGGAGTGTCTCCTCAACCACTCCTGGTGGCCCCGTTGAAGGTGGGAAGGGAAGCAAAGGAACCTGCACGGGCTCCCTGCAGGAGGCAGACTCGCAGGTTGGGCGGCAGGCAGTTGAGGTCTGGCCAAGATGGTCAAATTTAGCAAATAAAAATAAAGGATGCCCAGTTAACTTTCAATTTCAGATAAATAACAAAATATTTTTTAGTGTAAGTATGTCCCATGCAATATTTGGGACATACTTATACTAAAAAAAATATTCATTGGCATCTGAAATTCGAATTTCATGGGATATCCTTTGTTTTTACTGGTTGAATCTGGCGCCCCTATAACTGGTCAAACAGCCAAGGAGTACTCAGCACATGGGGTTTGCAACGGCCTCCTGCTTCATGTTGCCACATACAGTTTCCACCTGTCACTGCCCTGCTCCAGAACTACGTGTGGCTCCCAGCTGCTTCCACAGAGCAACTAGGACTCCCTGGCTGCTATGCTGGGCCGTGCTCTTCTGCCAGGCCAGCTGCCCTGCTTGGGCCCTTTCCCACCTCTGCCCCTTCTCATGTTTTCCCTGCCTGGCGTTTCTCCTGCCCATTCCCTGTAGTAATTGCAGACACTTACTGAGCACCTACTGGGTGCAGGCAACATGCTGAGTTTTTCATCTGCATTGTCTCATTTGATTGTCACATAACCTAGTACAGGAGGGACAGTAGTTATCCTCTTTTGCCAGTGAAGGAACTGATGCTCTAAAATGTGATTTTTTTTAAATTGAAGTATAGTTGATTTACAATATTGTGTTAGTTTCAAGTATACAGCAAAGTGATTTGGTTATATATATATATAATTTTTCAGATTCTTTTCTATTACAAGTTATTACAAGATATTGAATATAGTTCCATGTGCTATACAGTAATCCTTGTTGTTTATCTATTTTATATGTAGTAGTGTGTATCTGTTAATCCTATACGCCTAATTTATCCCTCTCCCCCTTTCCCCTTTGGTAATCATAAGTTTGTTTTCTATGTCTGTGAGTCTGTTTCTGTTTTGTAAATAACTTCATTTGTATTATTTTTTAGATTCCACATATAAGTGATATATAATATTTGTCCTCTGTCTGACTAACTTCACTTAGCATGATAATCTCTAGGTCCATCCATGTTGCTGCAATTGGCAATATTTAATTCTTTTTTATGGCTGAGTATACCACATCTTTATCCATTCATCTGTTGATGGACATTTAGGTTGCTTCCATGTCTTGGCCATTGTAAATAGTGCTGCTGTGAACATTGGGGTGCATGTATCTTTTTGAATTAGAGTTTTCATCTTTTCTAGATATATGCACAGGAGTGGAATTGCAGGATCATATGGTAGCTCTATTTTTAGTTTTTTAAGGAACCTCTATACTGTTTTTCATAGTGGCTGCATGAATTTACATTCCCACTAACAGTGTAGGAGGGTTTCCTTTTCTCCAACCCTCACCAGCATTTATTTGGCCATCTGTATGATTCTTTGAAGAAATGTCTATTTAGGTCTTTGGCCCATTTTTTGATTGGGTTGTTTGTTTTTTTGATATTGAGTTGTATGAGCTGTTTCTATACTTTGGAAATTAAGCCCTGTGTCATTTGCAAATACCTTCTCCTAGTCTGTAGGTTGTAAGACATGATTCTCTTTTCTTTTTTTTAAATAAATTTATTTATTTTATTTCTGGCTGTGTTGGGTCTTTGTTGTTGCATGCGGGCTTTCTCTAGTTGTGGCAAGCAGGGGCTACTCTTCGTTGCAGTGTGCACGGTTCTCATTGTGGTGGCTTCTCTTGTTGTGGAGCATGGGCTCTAGGCACGTGGGCTCAGTAGTTGCGGCGCATAGGCTCAGTAGTTGTGGCTCACGGGCTCTAGAGCCCAGGCTCAGTAGTTGTGACGCACAGGCTTAATTGCTCTGCGGCATGTGGGATCTTCCCAGACCAGGGCTCGAACCTGTGACCCCTGCATTGGCAGGCAGATTCTTAACCACTGTACCACCAGGGAAGTCCCAGACACGATTCTTAAAGTGTGGTCCCTGGGCCAGCAGCTGCAACACCACCTGGGAACTTGTTAGAAATGCACACTCTCAGGCCCTACTCCAGACCTACTGAATCAGAAACTCTGAGGGTGGGGCCCAGCAATCTGTATGTGAATAAACTCCCTTCCCCCACACCAAAGGGTTTCTAGTTTGCGACCTGTTGTTCTAAGACATGAAGTAACTGCAGGAACCTCCCGTCCAGGCAGAGGTATAGAGGATATAGAGGTGTAGAGGACCGCCAGGCAGGGCATTTATGATCATTCTGAGCCCCATGCCTGGGTGAGGCACTGGAGATGCTGCAGCGATGGCACAGTCTTGGTGGGGGGAGGGAGAAGGGAAAGAAGAAGAACAGACAGGCAGTCAGGCAACTGTGATGTAAGGTAGCAGGATGGGAGGGTCCAGGAAAGTTTTCCCGAGTAGATATCTATCTAAGCCTGAAAAATAAATTGGAATTAGTTAGATGAAGAAGGGTGGGAATGGTGTTACAAGTGTACTGACTAGTTTGTACAGAGGCCGGGCAGAACTACCTGGGGATAGTTCAGTCTTTTTTTTTTTAATTATTATTTATTTATTTTTTGGCTGTGTTGGGTCTTCGTTGCTGCGCGCAGGCTTTCTCTAGTTGCGGTGAGCGGGGACTGCTCTTCGGTGCCGTGCACAGGCTTCTCATTGCGGTGGCTTCTCTTGTTGCAGAGCACGGGCTCTAGGCCCGCGGGCTTCAGTAGTTGTGGCACTCGGACTCAGTAGTTGTGGCTCACGGGCTCTAGAGCGCAGGCTCAGTGGTTGTGGCGCACGGGCTTAGTTGCTCCGCGGCATGTGGGATCTTCCCGGACCGGGGATCAAACGGTGTCCCCTGCACTGGCAGGCGGATTCTTAACCACTGGACCACCAGGGAAGTCTGATAGTTCATGACGGAAGCTGTGACAGTGTGAGTGGGGGGGGGGAAATCAGATAGTGTGTTTGTTGGGGGAGGGAGTGCGGGGTCCTCTGCCCTCAAAGCAAAGGAAGAAGCTTTAATGGGTATTGAGAAAAAGCCCTCCGGCTTCCATGTGGAGCGGGCACTAGGGAAGATAGTAGGGGAAGGGAGGGCGGCGAGGAGAGACCCAGGGGGTGTCAGGCCTTCCGTCGCCCCTAGATCCAGCCTGCTTCTGACCTCCAAGGCAGCTGCAGAGACTCAGCCCCCAATAACAGCTTTGGGCAGGTGGAGTTGCAGCAACCAAGGACTGCTCCTTCCGGGGCTCAGGGGTGGGGCTGGGGAAGCAGCCCCACCAGACCCCGCCCACCACTACCGGCCCTCCCCCCATGGTCCGCCCCCATCGCCGGCCTCGCCCCCAGACTCAGCCCCTCCTGCAGCTGTTGGCTGGAGGAAGCCAGATTCTGGGCTGCGATCTGGGTTGCTTTTCCCTTCCTTGTTCTCTATCCCTGCTGATGTGGCTAAGGCTGCGGTGCTACTGGGGCCTCTTCTCCCAGGCCCTTCAGGGATAGGCTCTGGATGCGGTCAGGGATCCCTAGGCTGGAGGGCAGGGGACTTCCGTTGCTGTCCTCTACTCCTGCCAACCAAGCCGTTGGTGCCAGTCGAGGACTGGCCCGACCTGGCCAGGTTGCCTGGCAGTGTGGGCTGCGGCTGGGCAGTTCCCCGCTCCAACTGTCCTTCCCGGAAAAACGTCAGTTTGACCGAACTCTTTTGTGATCCATTTGTGATTTCTAGCCTAGGGAAGAAAACTAAAAGATCATTAACCATTCTATGAAGTGGAGCTGTGTGTTCTAAAATCCCTGCAGGACTTACCAGCTGTCCCATGGGGTGAACCTTCAGCAAGGGGACCTCTTATTTTTCCTCTTTTTATTTAGATATACTTTCTGGCCCCATTCCCCTCCATCTGGCATCCAGAATCATGTCTCGGTATGCTTTTCAATTCAAGGAGGGTCTAGCATGGATGTTCAAAAGATTTAAATTTTGTTCATAAATAGAATGATAATAGATGTCCAAAAATATTGTTTAGAGATCAGTTGATGCTGGGCCTTGAATTATATATAGATGGAGTATGTATGTACAGGAGGGTCAGGCGCAGTGTAAGTGATGAGTGAAGCCGTGGAAGTGGTGAGTGAAACCATGAAAGTGAGTGCAAGGAGATGGCCTGTCTGACCTTGAATATGGGGCAAAACCATCGGCACTGAGGAGCCCTTGATGGTCGCTGAGCAGGAGAGTGACACAGTATTGGTAGTCACTGTGCTAGATCCTTTGTAATGTTATATGCACTGTTCTGCCCACATTGTTCTCTCTACCTGGGCAGTGGTTCCCTCTCCTGTCCCTATAGTTAACTCACTTTTTAGATTCCGACTCCATTGTTCCATCCTCAGGAAAGCTTTCAGTGGCAGAGAGACTCTAAGGTCACCCCCTGTATTCCCACCTCCTGGTGTTCATGCCTTTGTGTAATCCCTTCCTCTTGAGTGTGAGTGGGGCCTTGCTTTCTTTTTTTTTTAAACATCTTTATTGGAGTATAATTGCTTTACAATGGTGTGTTAGTTTCTGCTTTACAACAAAATGAATCAGTTATATATATACATATGTTCCCATATCTCTTCCCTGTTGCGTCTCCCTCCCTCCCACCCTCCCTATCCCACCCCTCTAGGTGGTCACAAAGCACTGAGCTGATCTCCCTGTGCTATGCGGCTGCTTCCCACTAGCTGTCTACCTTATGTCTGGTAGTGTATATATGCTGTGACTTGCTTTTAACCAGTAGAATATAGCAAAGGTAATGGGATGTCACCTCCCATAGTACATTACATCATATAAGAGTCTTGGACTTCCCTGGTGGTACAGTGGTTAAGAATCCACCTGCCAATGCAGGGGACACGGGTTTGAGCCCTGGTCCAGGATGATCCCACATGCTGTGGAGCAACTAAGCCCGCGTGGCACAACTACTGAAGCCCGTGCGCCTAGAGCCCTTGCACCACAACAAGAGAAGCCACCGCAATGAGAAGCCCATGCACCACAACGAAGAATAGCCCCTGCTTGCCTCAACTAGAGAAAGCCTGCGTGCAGCAACAAAGGCCCAGTGCAGCCCAAAATAAATAAATAAATAAATTTACTAAAAAAAAAAAGAGTCTTGCTAGCAGACTAGCCCTGGAGACTCTCCTCGCTCACTTGATGAAGTAAACAGCCCTGTAGAGGAAACAAACATGTCAAGGAGCTCTGCGTGGCCTCTAGAAGCTGACAGTCAGCGAGAAGCCAGGGTCCTCGGTTCTACAGCCACAGGAAAATGAATCCTGCCAACAGCCTGAGGGGGCTTGGAAGCAATTCCTCCCCGGCTGAGTCTCCAGATGAGAACGCAGCCAAGCTGTCACCTTGATTACAGTCTTGTGAGTCCCTAAGGCAGAGACTCAGCTAAGCCATGCTCAGATTCCCGACTCTCACAGAAACTGAGATAATAAATGTATGTTGTTTAAAGCCCTAAGGTGGTAGTGATTTGTTACAGGAATAGCTAACTAATACACCTTCTGGCTAGGTTAAATTTCCCTTACATAGGCTCTCATAACATCATGTGCTTTTTCATCTTACTCTTTTATGGGAACTTTATTTATATATACCATTTGATGAATGCTATGTCTTCATGAGGGTACTTTCTGTTCATCACTGTACCCTAGAGCCTCACTTGGTGCCTGTCACTTAGAATAAGACCTGTAATAAGTATTAGTTGCATGTGTTAGTGAGTGAATGCTCTTATTTAATCTTTACTCAATCTCGTAAAGTGGGAAGCATAGTTACATGTGAAGAAAAGGAAACCAGTTATATTATATGTACTCAAAAGTATACTGAACAAAATGTTATTATCTTATACTTAATAAAATTCTGGTTGTGCATACCACTGTAGCCTAATTTTTAGTATGACTAAAGAATAAATGATTTGGGAGCAGGGTATAGATTACATGGTATGACATCCTTCATGGAGCATTGCATTTGCTGAAAAAGCACAACTATCAAAAATTGCTTCTGGGCTCCTTTGGTTTCCCCAAAGCCTTCTCATAACCCTTACTTATTCTTCTGAAATTCCTGCCCTGTTAAAAATGACAGGCCGTCATCTTCTAATGCTTTGTATGATTCTACCTGTATTCAACGTCACTCTCATAAACTTCATAAACTCTACATCTTCGGCAAGATTGGCACCTTCATTTTGCACCCTGCTTGCATTGGACTCTCAGCGGTCAAAGCCATCTGACAGCGGGATGTCAGTTCGGGTTAGAGCTCTGCTCAGGACCCTCCAATGGCTCCCACCCTCACACCTCCCACCTCTCTGCTGTGCCCTCCCACTACGCTCCCCCCAAGCACTTACTCTGCAGCCACCAGGGTTACCACCTCATGGATGTTTAAGCACACGGGCACACTCCCCCTTGCCCTGGAGGTTTCCTCTGTTCAGAAGGCTCTTTCCCCAGACATCCACGTGACTCGCTCCCTCACCCGCTTAGGAGCACTCAGATGTCACCTTTCTACCGGGACCACTCCCATGCATCTTTCCCTGTTCTGATCTTTTAAAGTAGCACTAACCACCCATGCACATGCTATATACTTGACTTATTTCTGATATTTGATGTTTATCTGTCTCCCCCTTTGAGAATGCAGGCCCTATGGAGATAAGACTCTGGATGTGTCTTCACCGATACATCCCAAGAATGGGGTCTGGTGCATAGTAGGTATCCAATAAAGAAGCCTGGGTGAGAGTCCACATCTTCGATGGTCTTGCCTCCACCTTGGAGTCTCCATCCCGTACTTCTGGCCTGTCTCTCCCGGCCTCTCTCACCGTGCTCTGGACCTTGTGCAGGTGATATGACTTGTTGCCAGTATCTGCCTGACACAGTAGGGCCTTCCTAGGGGGTCAGTGTTTGGATCTTGCTGTATCTCTGCCAAGTCTCCCACTGAATACTAAATTCCATGTTTTTAAATTTCTTTAAGGGCAAGAGAATTCAAGAGGAAGGAGCGAGGAGACAAGAGATGATGCAGGAAGCAGTAGGAGAGGGTGGAAGGGAGAAGACAGTCACGGATTTTCCTGGGGTCCCCACCCAGTCAGCTTTCCAAGCGGCTTGAGGAGCAGCCAGCACTGAGTAAGGGCTGCGTGCCACATATTCTGAGCTGGGTGCCACGTGTCATGAGCTGGGGGCCACATATCGTGGGCTGGAGGGCCACGTGGCAGAAGCAGTCCCGTTAAGTCACGGGACACACAGCCACACTGCTTTGTAAAGCTTGGTGTGTGGAGTATTTTTGTTTTTTACAACCCAGCTGTCTGTGTAATGACTTCCTTTCCTCTGCCTTGTTCACCGAGGTGTCCCTGGACGACCAGCTGAGTCACCACATTCCTTGCAGCTTAAAACACTGGCCTAAGCACAGGGGCCCAGTTCCTTCATGTAGGTGGGACCTTTGAAGGCTGCCAGGGAGTGCCTTGGAAAGACAGGCTACAGATCTCCGGTCTCTCACCTGCACCTCTCCCCAAAAACAGGATTGAAAAAACAAGTGAAAATAGAAATTCCATCTGTTAAACACTAAGGAATGGCCAAAGCCATGTGTCACACACTGAACAATTATTTGTCAGCAACCATGAAGTCTATATCAAATTGAGTGTGGGGAGGGGCGGGGGGCCGGGCACCAAGAATGACATCCATGCCTTCTGTCCTGTTGCTGCATGAAGGGTCAGAAATCCAGGTGAAGAGACTGGGAACTCTCATGCTCAGCTGGCAGAAATGGAAACTTGCTCAGTCCTTCCATAAAATAAGCAAAATAAACAGGCAGTCTTCCCCAAAAGTAAGTATGCATGGGGCAGAGAATTCAGCAATCTTACTCCTTGAAGTATGTTTTAAAGAAAGTTTGCTCAGATACATAAGAAGACAAGATAGGTGAGCAGGAGGCAGAAGTGGTTAGTAAACCATGGTGGAGGCAGACCTTGGAATTCTATACAGCACTGAGAAATGATGAGTTAGATGTACATCCAACAGCATGGATGAAACGTAAAGTGTTAAGTGGGGAAGACAGTAAAAGAGATTTAAAGTACAGTGCTTTTCCAGTTTTACTGAGTTATGACTGATATACAATAAACCCCATATATTTTAAGCGTACAATTTGAATTTTGACATGTGTAGATACCCATGAAACCATCACCACTATCAAGCTACTGAATATATCCATCTCCCCACAAAGTATGAAGTTCAACAGATGTTGAACACCTATTAAGTTAGAAAAAAAAAAGTTCAGCAGTGTGTGTAATATAATCCCATAGTTATAATAACAAAAAATGTTTAGGTACCCTGAAAAAATCTGGAAGCACGTATACCGAACTAAATTGTATTTGTTATTGGGAATCTTGCAAAAGCTGCATGGCCCCATTGCACCTTGCACCTCAGAAACGATCCATACCTGTTAGCCCATATCACGGTCTCCAGGTTTCCAGTGAAGGTTTAACACACTAGAAATTTGTCATTATGGTCCCCTAACTTTGAGTGACTTTATTAAAATGTCACTGAGGCCATCACAATGGACCCTGACAGAAGGGTGCCTGACTTTATCATTCCCCACCCCGACATCAGAGAGCTGTGTCAATAATTTCCTTCAGTTCATCTCCCAGTCATTTTCTCTTATCATCCCTCCAAACAGGAGATATTCCAGCAGTGGGCTGATTGTAGCTGAGGACAAAAGAATGATTCCTCAACTTGTTTTCAAATCCGTCTTTTGTTACTGCTCTTCTCATATCTCATAAGTACAGGAGTGGAGGAAGTCTGTGGGGGCAGGGGCATATTTAGTTTTGTCTGGTTATGGGTTTTATATAAAGGCCATCATTAAGTGTGTGTTCTTTTCTGTCTGGCTTCTTTCACTCCACATTATTTGTCAGAGTCTTCCATGTTGTTGTGTGCAGCTGTAGTTCATTCACTTTTAGTGCAGCACATAGCATTCCATTGGGTGAATATACCACAATTTATTTATCCCGTCAACTACTAATTGACATTTGGGTTGTTTCCAACTTGGGACTATTATAGATAATGCTGCTGTGAACATTTTGGTACGTGTCTACTGCTCTACCTGAGCATGTTTTTCTCTTAGGTATACACTTTGGAGCAGAATTGCTGGGTTATAAGTATGCCTTATGCTTAATTCTGAAAAATAATGCCAAACTGTTTTCCAAAATGATTATACACGTACAGTCCGCCCCAGCAATATATACGAGCTCGCCTTGTACATTCACCAACAGTTCTCACCAGCTGTTGGTACTGTCAGAGTTTGTACTTTTAGCCATCTGGTGGGTCTGTAGTAGTTGCTCACTGTGGTTCATTTTCTTGATTACTAAGGAGGCTAAACACCTTTCATGTTGTTGGCCATTTGGATTTTCTTGATGTGAAGTGAAGAGCCTGTTCTTGCCCACTTTCCTATTGGGCTATCTTTTCATTAGTTATTTATAGTAGTGTTTTTTTTTGGTATATTCTGGATATAAACCCTTTGTCAGTTATATGCATTGCAAATCTTTCTCCTCTGTAGCTTCCCTCTTCACTCTGCTAATAATGTTTCTTGATGAAAGAACCTCTTAACTGTAAAAAAAAAAAGTCCAATTTATCAGTCTTTCCTTTGTGATTAGTGCTTTTTCTGTCTTGTTTAAGAAAAGCTTTTCTACCTTGAGGTCATGAAAATATTATTGTATGTTATCTTCTAAATCTGTGTTGTTCTACCTTACATGTTTAAGTCCATAATCCAACAGAAATTGGTTTTTTGTTTATTGACTAAATTAAGTTAAATTGGAATAACGCATCCCCGATATACACCCATTCATTTACTGAGTTTCTTTTGTGTGTCAGGCCATGTTTATTGTTTTACTTTTCATATTTAGGTCCATAATCCATCAGAAGTTGGCTTTTGAGTATGGTGTGAGATAGGGTTCCAATGTCATTTTTCCCATATGGATATTAAATTGACTCAACACTATTTATTCAAAAGATCATTACCCCACACTGTTCTGCAGTGCTATCTTTATTATTAACCTGGGGTTTTTTTGGGGGGGGGTGTCTCTCTTCTGTCCATTAGTTTTTGTCTACTCTTGTGCCAATACCATACTGTTGTAGTTATTAGAGCTTTATTATAAGTCTTATTAGCTGATAGAGTAAATCTTCCCACCTTGTACTTCTTCAAGAGTATCTTAGATGTTCTTGGCTTTCTGCAGTTTCACATAAATTTTACATTAGAATCATCTTGTCGTGTTCCATATGAAAATCACCTGGGATTTCTTTGACTCTATAGACCAACTGGAGAGAATGATAGCTTTACATTATTGGGTCTTTTCATCTAATTAACACGGTATTTTTCTCCATTATTCATTTATTCTTTAATATCTATTAAAATGTTTGTGGTTTCCGCCATAGAGGTCTTACATGTTTTTTGTAAGATCCACCCCTAGGTACTTGGTTGTTTTTTTTTTTTTTTTTTTGCTATTTCAAAACTATTTTGACTCTTCTTTTCAAAAACTCTTTTCTGATTCTTGCTGGAGTATAGAAATAAGGTTGATTTTGGTATATTGATTTTGCAACCCAGAAGAGAGCCTTCATCAGAACCTGACCATGGTGGCACCCTGATCTCAGACTTCCAGCCTCTAGAACTGTGAGAAATAAATTTCTATTGTTTACAAGCTACCGAGTGCTATTTCGTTATAGCAGCCAGACTAAGACAGTCATTTTTTAGTTCTAAAAGTTTGTTTGAGATTCCTTAGGATTTTCTAGCTACACAATCATGTCATCTTTGAATAAAGATAGTTTTATTTTATTCTTTCCTGTCTTTATGACTTTTTCTTTTTTGCCTTACTGCCCTGGCTAGGACATCTAGTAAAATGTTGATTAGAGGTGGTATTAGCTGATATCCTTGCTCTGTTCCTGACTTTAGGGAGGAAAATGTTCAATATTTTACCATTAAGGATGGTGTTGGGTTTCCCTGGTGGCGCAGTGGATGAGAGTCCACCTGCCGATGCAGGGGACACGGGTTCGTGCCCCAGTTTAAGATCCCACATGCCGCGGAGCAGCTAGGCCCGTGAGCCAGGGGGCTAGGAATGCAAATTGGTTTAACATTTAAATACTACCAACCACATTAACAGCATAAAAGGGAAAAATAATTTGATCATCTGAATAGATGCTGAAAAAGCATCTGATAAAATTCAACATCTACTCACAATAAAACCTCTCAGCAACCTAGGAATAGGAAAGAACTTCTCAATCTGATACAGGGTATGTAAAAACTCTAGAGTTAGCACCATCCTTTTTTTTTTTTTTTGTGGGACGCGGGCCTCTCACTGCTGTGGCCTCTCCCATTGCAGGGCACAGGCTCCGGACGCGCAGGCTCAGCGGCCATGGCTCACGGGCCCAGCCGCTCCGCGGCACGTGGGATCTTCCCGGACCAGGGCACGAACCCGTGTCCCCTGCATCGGCAGGCGGACTCTCAACCACTGCACCACCAGGGAAGCCCTATTTCATTTAATTTTTGAAATCTATTTTCACTGAGTACAAAATTCCTTGGTTGGCAGTTTTCTTCCCCCTGTAAACTTTAAAGATACCATTTTAGTCTTCTGTCTTCTTTTTGATGAGAAGCAGGTTGTCATTCTAATTGTTGTTTCTCTGAAATATGTCTTACTTTTGCTTCTGCCTACTTTTAATTAGTTTGACTATGTTCTTGGCTTTTAGTAGTTTGACTATGTTGTGTCTAAGATGTGGTTTTCTTTATATAGTATTCAATGTATTATTTATTTGCTGAACCTCTCGAACCTATGAATATCTTTCATTAATTTTGAAACATTCTTAACTATCATCTCTTCAAATATTTTTTTCTTTCCACTATCTCTTCTCCTTCTGTGACTCAAATTACTTTTGTTTCTATTTATTTGGGAGTTTATTGGCAATAACTCTAATAAACATGTATGGTTTGTGATTTTACTATGAAATATCAGTTTGATTCAAATATATTAGCAATATTTGGCCTGTAGAGTATCTACGACATTTAAAAAACCCACAAAGTGTTAATTTTGGGCAACCACTTTAAAAAAAGAAAAAAATTTGTAAAAATTCTAAAGCCATAGAAAATCAGACTGGATATATATTTTTTTCTTTTGCGGTACGCGGGCCTCTTACTGTTGTGGCCTCTCCCGTTGTGGAGCACAGGCTCCGGACACGCAGGCTCAGCGGCCATGGCTCATGGGCCTAGCCGCTCCGCGGCATGTGCGATCCTCCTGGACCAGGGCACGAACCCATGTTCCCTGCATCGGCAGGCGTACTCTCAACCACTGTGCCACCAGGGAAGCCCTGGATGTATATTTTTAAAATTAATTAATTAATTTATTTTTGGCTGTGTTGGGTCTTCGTTGCTGTGCTTTTCTTCGTTGCTGTGGGCTGTTCTCTAGTTGCGGGGGGGGGCTACCCTTCACTGCGGTGCACTTCTCTTGTTGCGAGCATGGACTCTAGGCACGCAGGCTTCAGTAGTTGTGGTACACAGGCTCCGTATTTGTGGCTTGTGGGCTCTAGAGCACAGGCTCAGTAGTTCTGGCTCACGGGCTTAGTTGCTCCATGGCTTCAGTAGTTGTGGTACACAGGCTCCGTATTTGTGGCTTGTGGGCTCTAGAGCACAGGCTCAGTAGTTCTGGCTCACGGGCTTAGTTGCTCCATGGCATGTGGGATCTTCCCAGACGAGGGCTCAAACCCATGTTCCCTGCATTGGCAGGCAGATTCTTAACCACTGCACCACCAGGGAAGTCCTGATATGATATGGTGTTTGTCTTTCTCTTTCTGACTTACACCACTTAGTATGATAATCTCTAGTTGCATCCATTTTGGTGCCAATGGCTTTATTTCGTTCTTTTTTTATGACTGAGTAGTATTTCATTGTATATACGTATCACATCTTCTTTATCCATTCGTCTGTCGATGGACATTTAGGTTGTTTCCATGTCTTGGCTATTGTGAATACTGCTGCTATGAACATAGGGGTGCATGTATCTTTTTGAATTATAGTTTTGTCTGATTATATGCCCAGGAGTGGGATTGCTGGATCATATGGTAATTCTATTTTTAGTTTTCTGAGGAACCTCCATACTGTTTTCCACAGTGGCTGCACCAACTTACATTAGAGGGCAGCATGTTGAATCTTGGTTCTGTGGTCCAATGTGGGAAAACGAGGAAGGCAGGCTGGGCCAGACTAGGGCTAGGGAAACAGAACCAGCCACAGATATGGGCTGTCCTGACTGAGGTGGTATAAGGCACAGGGTCTAGAAGGTAGAAGAGGGGAGGGGAGAAGCCAGGACTGTAGAGAAGCTGCGAATGTGACTGGGGATGACTCTGTAGTCCAAGGCCTCTGTTCACCTGGGCCAGAAGCAAGTTCTCTTCCCTGGTCCTGGGCAGCTTGGCTGGCCAGTGTCTCCTCCAGGCCAACCAGTGCCCATTTGTATAACCTGGGCTGAATCTGGACACCCAGGACAACTTAATTATTTTTCTCCATGCATCCATTCTGAGCCCTCCATTCTGATCTGCACCCAGCACGCTGTCCCTACACCTTTACTGAAGGGCTCTTAGGGTACAACTCAACTTATTACCACTACCTTCAAGGCCCTGCATGATCTGGCCACTGTCCGCCTCTCCAGCCTGATCTCCTCCCATTATCTGCCTCATTGTCTGTGCGCCTTCTCCCTCTTTGTTTAAATCACCATGTACCCTTGACAGCCACAGGGCCTATGCACGTGCTGTTCCCTCTACAGGGAGCACTCTTCTTTCCCATATTTTCCTAGTGTTATGGACTAAACATATGTGTACCCAAAAAATTCATATGTTGAAGCCCTAACTTCCAGTGTGGCTATATTTGGAGTAAGGAAGTCATTAAAGTTAAATGAGGTCATGAGAGTGAGCCGCTGATCCCATAGGATTAGTGTCCTTATAAAAAGAGATACCAGAAAGTTTACTCTTCTTCTCTCCCCACGCACACATATGAGGACACAGTGAGAAAGCAGCCATGTGCAAGCCAGGAAGAGAGTCTTCACCAAAACTGAATTGGCTGGAAGCTTGATCTTGGACTTCCAGCCTCAAGAATTGTGAGAATATTAATTTCTGCTGTTTAAGCCACCTGGTCTATGGTATTTTGTTATGGCAGCCCAAGCACACCAATACATCCAGTTTAACCCCTATTTTCCCCTTTAGATCTCACACCAACTATTTCCCTAAACATCTTTGACCCAAAGCCTCCTATTTCTGGGTCTCATGGTACCATGCACCATGTAAGATTTATGTTTTTGATTATTTGACCAATATCTGCCCGACATACTAGACTGTAAATTCCATGATGGTCTTTGGTTTTATTCAAGGCCGCATACCCAGAGCCTAACACACAGCCAGGTACATAGTAGGTGCACAATACATATTTACTGGGAACAAGAGTGGTGGTGGGGGGGACAGACAGTGCCTTGAGCTGGGAGGCTTTTATGGACCTTCGAGTTCATCTCTGGTCTAGCAGCATCCCTCTAGCACTCTCTACTGACAAAGCCAAACACTGTGCCACTGACAAAAAAGAAATGTTGACAGAATTCAACTCCAGTATCACAAAGCAAGGCAAGGAAGGGTGGATTTAGAGCAGAGAGGCAATAAGTTGGCATAACTGGATTCAGAACTTTTCTTAAGAAGACTAATGGGACTTCCTTTTTAACTTTTGAGTTCTCATCACGCATCAGACACCATGGTAACAGCAACATGTGGATTATCTCACTCAAGTCTCACAACATTAGGGGGTTAAGTCAGTTTACTCAAGCTCACACAGCAAGTAAGTGGGGAAGACAGGATTCAAACTCAGGAGTTCTGGATTTAAATCCTACTTACTTACATACTATATTAAACTAACTGCCTCCGGGATTCTTTCACTCCAGACTTTATAAAGGCAACATAAGGATTCATAGAGAGTGATATGACCCTCGCTCTGAAATGAACTATGTACTGTTGATTAAGCTAAGGGGTCTGTCACTGTCCTGGTCCTACAGAATAGAGGTCGGGTTGTCATTCTATTTTATCAACTATACTTCTGGCAGTTTCTTTTCTGCTTGAGAAAGCTCCTCAGAATGTGAGTGAGTGCAGGTGACATTATTATACGGATCACCTCAAATTCGTTTAAAATGTTTTTTAAAGGAAAATGATTTGCCTCCCTGGATAAACATTATTTGCCACATACCTCCCAACACTGGTATCAAGTGCATGCTGTTTCCTCTGCCTGGTGTCCTCTTCTCATCTACTCTTTAGACCCTGCCCCACTGTCACCTCCTCTGGGAAGTCTTTCCATGCTCTCCTATGTAGTACGAATGATGTCCTTCTCTCTGCTTCCGAAAGCAGTTGACACATACATCTAGTGTTACATATCTTCTTCCAGAATTCTTTCTTTCCATGTCTGGCTCCTCTGAAATACTGAGTTCTTAGTGGTTGGGAGAGTGCGTTGTTTATCTCTGTATCCCACAGTGCTGGATCAGAATAGATGCTCGAAAAAGTTTGTTGAATAAATGAAATTTTAAACGGGAGTAACATATCCTATATACAGCTGTTCCTCAGTATCTGTGGGGGGTTGTTTCCAGGATCTGCTGCAGATACCAACATCCATGGATGCTCAAGCCCCATAGTTGGCCCTCGGTACCCCTGCTTCCACATCCTCGGATTCAACCAACCATGGATCGTGTAATACAGTGGTATGTCTTTATTGAAAAAATCCATGACATGTGCAGTTCAAACCTGTGTTGTTCAAGGGTCAACTGTATATATACTTACTCATTCAAAAAATATTTATTGAACAGCTAAGAACATCAGGCCATATTCCAGATGCTGCAGGTGGATAACACAAAGTTCCTGCTCTCAGAACATTACAGATGCTATTGAGCTCATAAGGGCTACGAGGAAAAGTAAAGCAAGATGATGGGAGAGAATGATGGGGCTTGGGACTTGATGTTTTAGGAGAGTGTTCTGGGAATGTCTTTCTGGGAAGGTGACTTCTGAATAGAAATTTGGATTAAGGGCATATGTGTTTCTGATATCTTGGGGGAAGAAACACTCAGTGCAAAGGTCCTGGGGTAGGAGTGAGCCTGCACATTCCAGGAGCAAGAAGGAGGCTAGTGTGACTGGAAAGTAGTTAAGGGGTTGAGTGGACAGAGATGCAGTTAGAGAGGTGGGGGAGTGTAAGGAGGGGGGAGGGGGAGATCAAATAGGATCTTGGAGGCCCTTGAAAAAAATTTTTTGGTTTTTGCTCTGTCTGAGATGGGAAGCCATTGGAGGCTTTAGAGGAGGGAAATAGGTTTAGGACTTAGGATTTAAAAGAATCTCTCTGGCTGCTTGAGAACAAGTTCTATGAGAGCAGAGTGGAATCAAGGAGAGCAGTTTGGAAGTTATTGCAATATTCCAGGACAGAGAAGATGAGGGCTCAAATGAGGGTATTTTAAAAGTAGAGCTGACAGACTTTGCTACTGGATTACATGTGGGATATAATAGGAAGAGAGGAGTCAAGGATGACTTAAAGGTTTGGTGGAAGCCACTGGAAGGATGGAATTGACCTTAACTGAGGTGGGGAAGACTTTGAAAGGTGCAAGTTCCACAGTTTGGCTTTGGACGTGTCAAGTTGGACATATTGCTCAGCGCTTGTTTATGTTCACTGGTTTTCAGGATCTGAAGGTTATGATGCAACCTGAAGTTAAAGTCAGTGTTGTTTATTGAACACCAGGCACTGTGCAGAAAGCTGCACGTGTGCTGTTATTTAATCCTTTCAGTCATTCCTATTGGCTTCATTACTGATATTTTCATTGCTCTTTCATGGATGAGAGATTAAATTGCATATCCAAAGTCACTCAGCCAATTATTAATCTGCTAGTATAATGCAGACGCAGGATTTCAACCTACGTATGTCAGACTAGAGATGCTAAAGGTGGGGACCACTTTCTGGGCATATTTGCTACAGACATGGACTCCATAACAAAAAAGGTGCCTGGAACTTGTGACAAAAACTCAGAAAAGGGTCACCCTCACCTCAGGCGTTACAGGTTCCACAATAGAAGCTGTGAAAAAAGAGCATTATTGTACCTGAGGGGGCTAACTGATGCTTGAAAGTTCTCAAGTACCTGAAGACTTAATGTTAAGAAAGCAGTCATCGGAAGTCGTCGTTGTTGTTAAGAAACAGAAGAGATAAAAAATTGCGGTGCTGTGCTAGTGGGATAAAAGAAAAACCAAATCCCAGGCGATGCTCGTTGGGAAACACGGGAGTGGGAGCAGAGGGGCCGGGAAAGGGCCAGGGTCCCTGCCCTGCCTGCATCTTTTTGAAAGTACAGCCTGCCGTGGCTTTCCTCAGGTGGTCCTCTAGAAGGACCAGGATACGGAGTACAAAAGCCGGGAACCTCCAGAACCGCAGCATCCGCCCCCGGTCCCCTCCTTCTCCGCCCCCTTCAGCCTCCACGCGGGGAGAAGCGGGAGCGGCGCCCGCGCATGCGCCCGGGGTAAGGTCCGCTTTCTGCGACGTCAGGGGGCTTGCGCCCGCACGAAAGCCCCGCCCCCCCGGGCGCCAGAGGCGACCTGGGCGGGGGGCCTCGGGCCACGCCCCCAGCCGAGCCGAGCGGGGCCGAGCGGAACCGAGCGCCTCCGAGTGCGGCCGAGCCGAGCCGAGCGGCCCGGAGTCGGTTGGTGCAGCTGCGTCCCCGCCGCCCAGTAGTCCGCGGCTCCGGCGTCGCCGCCGCCGCCGCCGCCAGCGCCGCCGCCGCCGCCGCCACCGCCTCCACCTCCGTGGGGCCTGCGCCGGCCGGCAGGCCGGCCGCCCGCCCGCCGGGAGGGAGGCCCGGAGCGCGGGGAGAGCAGCCCGGCCGCGGGCGCCTCCGCCGCTGCCGCTGCCAGGTGAGCGCTCGCCGCGGCCCGCCGGCCCCGTGTGCCCCCGCGACTGTCAGTCCCCGTGTGTGTGTGTGTGTGTGTGTGTGTCTCTTCCTGTCAGCCCCCTGTGTCTGCGCGAGCTCCTCCCACCACACCTGGCCCCCGGCCCTGCCCGCAGTGTCCGCCACCCCCTCCCGCCGGCTGCCCCGGGTCTTTCTGTCAGCCGCCAGCACCCCCTGGCTGGGACGCTCCGCCCCTTCCCCCCGAAGCCCCTCCCTCCGCCCCATCTGTCAGCACCCCCCCCCCCCGACCTCGCTGCTGGCTCGGGCACCCTGGAGGCGTGAGGGTGCCGCCGCCGCCGCTCCCGGGGGTCCGAGTAGCCCCCGCGGGCCACACGGCTGCAACGAGGGGGTTGTGGCGGGGCAGTGGGGGTGTCCGCAGATGCCCGCCGGACCATGTGAGGGTGCGTGTCCCCGTGTGCGCCGGCTGTGAGCACCAAGTGTGCGCCCGAGCGCCGGGAGGGGAGCGCGGGGGGCGGCCTGACCAACGTGGGGCGGAGATGCCGGGCGGCCGAGAGCCGCTTGCTCCAAGTCCCTCGGGCCGGCTGCGTCCTGCGGGGATGGGGGCAACCCCAGGCTCTGGTCCGCTCGGCCAGGGAGGCAGCTGAGCAGGGACTCGAGCCACTCTGGGTGCAGTAGACTTCTCCATCCTGGGACCGGTGTTTGCCCTCGAGAAGGCAGCGAAGCTGGGCTCTGGCTCCCCGGATGCCGCAGGTGGCATGTGAGCAGAGTTTGGGGGCTTGCTAAACCTTCCCAGTTTGGGATTTCCATTCAGAGAAGCCTGTCGGAAGTGATTGAGGAGTGGGTGGGATGAGGAGCTTAGGTGGAAAGTGTTTTGAGAGCTTGAGTCATTTTGAGTTGCGTGGTTTGCATTTCTGAGCAGTGATTGCCCTGGGCTTTTGCCCTGCGAGAAAATGTTATGTGGTGGGGCGGGGGGAGGGGGGTGTAGAGGAGGAGGGAGGGCACACTCCTTTCCGTCTCTATCTGTGTCATGTGGACGTATAGTATGTTTATTCATGAGACCTCCACACATCCTCAATTTTAAGAAGAATTACAGTAGTTTCCATTTATACATGCTCTTGTATGCTGTTATCTTAATGTTCTTTATTTGCAGTAACTTCGTATTGCATATTTCAAAACTAAGAGAAAATGCGTCCTAAAACAATTGGTATTTTGCCGGATAATTCTCAACCACGGGGAAAGAGCCAAAAGCGCACTTCATTAGCTGGAACAACTTATTCGGGCTTAATTTGTTTCTAAGAGACATACAGTGGAAAAATCCAGAAGCGGCATAGTAGTAGCTAAGAGTGTTAGGAAATTAATGAAAAGGGCCCTTCTGTTGCTGCCTTGGAAAGATGGTATCAAAGTTGCTGTAGAGGACAGAGCTGCTATGTAATGATAAACATATTAACCAAGTTGGTTTTGTGACCTTGATACATTGCGTGGCGCTTGATTTGTACAGTGCTTCCTAACAGGAAAACATTGCATGGGAAGCAGGGTAATTTGGGGAGAAAATGGTCCCCATTTTTTTTTTTTGTCATATTTAACTAAGATTTCAGACTAGGGCAGTCTCATGTGGGAGTGGGTTTTTTTCTTTTCTAAGATAACATCAAAAATTACAAAAATAACTCATATTTAAGGCAGAAAACTAGGGGAAAAAAAACACCTAAGAAAAGCATAAGAAAAAAACCCACCATCCCACAAACCATAGTAAACCATAGTTTGGTATTTATCCCGTTAGTCTTTTGTTCCCATATGTATTTTTTTTTCTTCCAGAAATGCTGCTTTACCATAAGATTGTTTTATTGTCTGCTTTTTTACACTTATAAATAGATTGTGAGAGGTATGTCTTGTTTTAATAAGAACTTGTTCCTTTTTTGAGCCTTTTAAAAAGATTAGGTCCTTTGCTTAGAGAGCTCCAACAGCGTCACATCTTAAAGTAAAATCTGAAGTCCTTGCTTTGGTCTACAAGGCTACCTCTGTGTCCTCACTTCCAGCCTTGCCAGACAGATCTTTTTGCTATTCCTTAAAAACTTCAAGCATGCGCCAGCCTCCTCGCCTTTGCATTTGCTATTGCGTCGGCTTGGAACTCTGTTCCCTGGACACCATGATTCTTCTTCCCTCAGGCTCTGCTCCAGTGTAACCTTTTAAGGCCTTTCCCTGACCACTCTGTGGAGGATACACCCCATTCCCCTGTCCTCCTTAACCAACCTTACTTTTCTTCATGGCACTTACCACACTTGGCAAATACCTATTTATTTGTTGGTTTATTGTCTCTTTCCCTCGATTAATCTGGAAGTGTGAGGCTTTTTTCACTGGTGTATCTTCAAGGGCCCAGAGAGGACCTGACCCATTTTGGTGCTTAATATTTGTTGAATGAATGAATGCTTATTACCCATCCATGCATGTAACCTTCCTGGTAGCCTCCTAGGCTTTTATTTTATTTATTTATTTATTTATTAACATCTTTTTTGGAGTATAATTGCTTTACAATGGTGTGTTAGTTTCTGCTGTCTAACAAAGTGAATCAGCTATACATATACATGTATCCCCATATCCCCTCCCTCTTGCGTCTCCCTCCCACCCTCCCTAACCCACCCCTCTAGGTGGTCACACAGCACTGAGCTGATCTCCCTGTGCTATGTGGCTGCTTCCCACTAGCTATCTATTTTACATTTGGTAGTGTGTATATGTCCATGCTACTCTCTCACTTCGTCCCAGCTTACCCTGCCCCCTCCCCGTGTTCTCAAATCCATTCTTTATGTCTGTGTCTTTATTCCTGTCCTGCCTGTAGGTTCATCAGAACCATTTATTTTTTTCCTCCTAGGCTTTTAGATTGCTACATCATGAAGTGGGATAACAATCCTTTAAAAGTCAGGATAGTCCTCTCCTTTACATATCTGAGGAGAAGAATTTTACAAAGTGAGGCTTATGATCTTAAAAAGAATTACAATCTTGATTTAACTTGAACAGTTGAGGGAAGGAACAGTTTTGGCAAATGTTACTGACTCTCCTTCTTATGCATTATACCTTGTGTTACATTGGAAAACTTTGAAACGTATAAAGTATCTCAGTTGTGTTTACTGCTATGATTTCAGTCTGGTAGTTCGTAGTGATAGTATTAGCCTCAAGAGGATAGTGAGTTTTCTGTGTCAGTAGATACCCAGAGATATAATTACAGCTTTAATGCATTTTCATTTGAGGAGTAGCTGTTATATTTACTTATTTTCCTGGCAGTTTTATCCTTTTCAATTCCCTGGTTATCAGTTTTTGGATGGCCTAGCAGGTAACTTAAGTTTTTTTTTTTTTAAACATTTTAAAATAAATCCTTGATCTCTTGAGCATTTTACAACTCTCACGTGACTCTTGAACTGTTTGAAAGTACCAGCTTCATCTTTCAGGATGAAATGACATCTGTAATAGAACATATAATTGAATTTTCATTATAAGGAAGGGAAAAATTGTATATTGGGGTAGAATTTTTACAGAGAGAATATAGTGTGAGTGTAAGCTTTCTAAAAGCTTATATTTCAAGTAGGCAATCTTTAATTTCAGTGAGTTTTTGAAAAGAATCCTTGCTTTTTGCTCTAAAGGAAAAGAATTCCTTTGAACACAATCCAAACCTTCAAAATCTTTTTTCTTATGCCTCAAACATATGAGAACTTGGGGAAAAAAATCCTAAATGAAAAATTTTATTCTTTTAAGGCCTAAAGGGAGTGTGTTAATTAATTTTTCTTTGTTCCACGGGCATTTATCAAGCACATAGTCGGGGCAGTTCTGTGTGGTTTTGTATGGGCTACATTACCACATTTCGTTTTAGATTACCAACCTGATTTGGTATTACTTCTTCTCTTTTCTCGCTTGGCTCCCTCCCTTCTCTCATCATAGTCTCTTCCTAAGTGATCTCATCCATTCCCAGGGCTTGATTACCCTCTGGATGCAGATGACTACCTCAGTAACACCTCCCGCCTGGACCCTTCTTTGGTTCTAGACTTACATTTTTTTTTTGTTTTTGTTTTTTTTGTTTTGCGGTACGCGGGCCTCTCACTGTTGTGGCCTCTCCCGTTGCGGAGCACAGGCTCAGCGGCCATGGCCCACGCACCCAGCAGCTCCGCGGCACGTGGGATCTTCCCGGACAGGGGCACGAACCCGTGTCCCCTGCATTGGCAGGCAGACTCTCAACCACTGCGCCACCAGGGAAGCCCTAGACTTTACATTTTTACGTACCGCCCCCCTTCTCTCTCTCCTGGCAGCCTCACAGTGATCCCAAACTTCACGTGTCCAAAATCGATTGCTCAATCTCCCCCTCAAACTTCCAAATTTGTATTCCTCATTCTTGACCCCTCTCCCCTCTCTCATCCAGCTTTCCCCTGCCCTGAGCCTTCCCTGTCTCAATGTCATTACTGTCCATTCATCGTTTCGCCAGAGACCTGAAAGTTGACCTGGATTTTTCCCGATTCCTCACCCTACTTCCAGTCCGTCAGCGTGGCCTGTCGGCCTAGCTTCCAGGTACTTCAGATCCTCCCTTCCCTCCGTCCTCCTAATCCAGCCACCGTCTTCTCTCAGCTGGATGACTGTTCCTGCCTGTCACCTGGTCTCCCAGCATCCACTCCTGCCTTCGCTAACCCGTTCTCCTGCCAGCAGCCAGTGAGCCTACCAGTCCCTGTCACCCTGCTCATCCCCTGCCCACTTCGAGGCTCCCTACCGCCCTCAGACCCACGTGCACACTTACTCAGGTGCCGGCCTCTGTCTCCTCTCTGCTCCGCTTCTCACTCGCTGCGCTCCTGTCAGGTGGGAGCATCATCGGTTCCTCTCAATGCCAAGTTCTTCTCCTCTTCTGTACAGCCCTTCCCTCTGTCCGACACTGTTCCCCCGACTCTTCTTGTGGAAGGTCCTTCTCCAACATCTGGGCTCAGCAAAAATGTCCCTCCTCAGAGGAGCCTCTTCCCTGATCACCCCTTTACAGTAGCTTCCTCCCCATTGTCCCCCTCTCAGTACCTGTTCATTTCCTGCTAGCACTTCACTAAAATTCCAAGTATTTCATTCATATGTTTGTTTCCTTCTTTATTGTCTACTCCAGTAGACTGCAAGACCAAGAGGGCAGGGACAGCCTTGGCCTGTTTATGGTCCAGTCTGGGCACTGTGCTCTGCCTAGACTCCACCAGCTGCAGGTCCCCAGTACCTTCTGAATGATAAGAATTATTATAACAGTTAACCTTTCTTGAGACTATGTGCCAGGTCCGTGGCTAAGTGTGTTCGTGCATTATCTCTAAATCTCTGGGAGAACCTACTAAGGTGGTGATGGTTATTATATTACCATTATATTATTATATTACCATCATTATATTATTATATTACCATCATTATTATATTATCATTTGGGGGGTTTTTTGTTTTGAGAAAATTGAGCTTAGAGAAGTAACTTTTAAAATATGGCAGCTAAGAAAGTGGCGGAGCTAGAATTTGGATCTGTATGATCTGACTGTAGAATTCATTGCTTCCCTTTGATTCACTGCTGCCTTCTGATATGAATGTAGGAATGAGTGAATGAATGTGGAATATGCGGTGATATTAATATTGGGTGGTTCCTCATGTTTGTGTTTCTGAGCATATATTGGAGTATTAAAAAAAATGCTTGGGTTAGGGTGGTGCATTTCCTGGGAAGTTTCTGTTGATAACCACTGTGCCAAAGAACAGAGATGAGTTTGTGTTTGGGCTCTGTGTTTTACTTTTACCTTTGCCACTTTCTAGCTGCAAGCTCTTGGGCAAATTCCTTAACATGTCTAAGTCTGTTTTTTTCAGCTGGAAATGGAGAAAAATAATAGTTCTTATCTCACAGGGTCATTGTGAGTAGCATAATTATACGCAAAAAACAGTCAATGTTAGCTATCAATATTAATATTATAAGGAGGAAAAAAAAGTTGGGAAAAGACTTTTAGCCCCATCAATAAACTAGAGTTTGGTTAAGAGTGAAAAACAGAAACCATAACTAACAGTAGTGTTTCAGTGACTCTGGTTTTGAGTTTATAAAAATTATCAGGCAATTAACTATTTGGCTTGGGATTCATAATCATTCTATTGATGTAGGCAACTTTATGTTTGTATTTAAACTTGTTCAATGCTTGTAGGTAAGATAGTTTTGTTTTCTTCTTTTTCTTTTTAAACTCCTCCCAATCTTAAAAAGATTCTCAGGGTAGAGGGATCCTTTGAGAGGCTGGCTATTTTTTTTCCCCATTCACCACCGTTACAGCTTACTTCAGTTATGATTATCACCAGGGAGTTTACTTCAAATAACCAAGCAAACAGTAGGCCCAGCACAGGCATGGATGGGCTTGGCAGCCCTTATGATGGAATATCTGGGCACAGTTGCATTTTCTGGTGGGATGACTTAAGAGCAAGTGCCAGTCTGATGACTTCCATCATCTTTGTGAAATAGAGGGTGAGGTTGTCCTCTAAGAGTAAGAGGGAAGAGGTCAGAGGAAAAACAAGGAGATTTGACGTACAGCTGAGGTCAGGAAGAGGAAGAGTGAACTTGGGGCAACGTCCATGACCTCTCGGCAGTATGCAGGGCTCTGTTGAGGTAAGAGACCGTGGATTGATCAGGGCGCCAGGAGCATTCAGCTGCCTGGGTTTAGGAGCAAAGAAGACATATAGCTGGACTGAGCCAGGGTTGAATTTTGCTGGGGGTGAGCAGCGGAAGGACAGTGGAGCAGAGGAACTGAGGGTGTTGAGCAGGGAGTGATTAACACGAGCAGTAAGGGGGTCTCTGCTGCACGTGGATGAGAAAAGGACCAGAGGTGTGGATGAAATCAAGCAGTGGATGTATTGGAGCGATGGAGTAATAGGAGGATGTGGTTAGAGAGTGACATGTGAGTGGAAGATTTCAGAGTTGGAGCAATTAATTACTGGACATGACAGGCACCTGGGTTTTGCCACAGAAATAAGTGGCTGAAGTGAAGCGAACTCAGTGAAGAAGGTCAAGTAACTGAGGCTCGAGTGTTGTTTGGGTCATCCATGTGGTTATCCAAGCCATCAAAAGGGTGGCGGGACATTTGGGGTGGAGAGAAGGAAGGCGTGCCAAATCTTCAGTGAATGACATACTGGCAATGAGAAGAGGTGTGATGACCAGCCTGCAGGAGCCGCAGAGGATCAGGGCATTGGCAGAGCAGTGACCTGGAAGCTTTGTGGGTTGCAAGGTCTCTTTGGAAGAAGTTGGCCTTGGCCCAGGTTCATTATGCTTCTGAAGGAGTCCCAATTCTAGGTGGGCAGCATGGATGGCATATAGATTTGTGTTTCTAAACCTGGTCATGGAAATCATCTGAGCGTCTGTGTTAAAAACACAGATTCCAGGGCTCCACCCCAGGCCCACTGAATTAGAATTTCTAGGACAGGAGTCTGAGAATGTGCATTTTAACACTCCGCCCTCCACACACACACCTGGTAGTCCTTTATAATTAGGCAGGTTTGGGAAATGTGCCTGTAGTGGGTAAGAACACGGGGTCTGGAGGCCGACTGCCGGAGTCTGAAGTGAGGCTGGTGAGAGAGAGCCTTAGCCGGTGACTCTTAATAGCTTGCCTTTCCAGGTCTAGCTGATACCAGATGCACTGAATTAAGAGACCCTCCATTAGAGGCAAACCCCCTGACGAAAGCAGGAAGAGACAGCTGGTGATGACAGAGACAAAAACTCTCCACAAAATAATTCAAAGTACAGCAGTTTGGGGACATTCATAGAGGAAACAGTCTTGTTTGCCTCTGTGGTCTCCGAATACATTAATTAATCATAATTGCTATCCTGTTCAGCAGGAATAGGTCAAATTATGGTTTGGTTAGTTCAGAAAGCTTGAGAAGGAAGTAATGCGATTGAATTTAGAAAGCTTTCTGTTCTAATCTTGCATGTTTTAGTGCTTCAGTTATCAGTACAATTAACTTATGTGATGCAGTCCTGTCTCTGAAGATACTGGATTAAAAAACCCTTTACTCAATGACAAGGCAAAGACAAGAGCAGTTATTATCCCTGAGGGGCTGCGAACATGCCTAGATACTTAATATCATGATACCAGCAACCCTACCACCCCATTCTCCCTATTTTTTTTTTTTTTTTTTTGCGGTACGCGGGCCTCTCACTGTTGTGGCCTCTCCCGTTGCAGAGCACAGGCTCCTGACGCGCAGGCTCAGCGGCCATGGCTCATGGGCCCAGACGCTCCGCGGCATGTGGGATCTTCCCGGACTGAGGCACGAACCCGTGTCCCCTGCATCGGCAGGTGGACTCTCAACCACTGCGCCACCAGGGAAGCCCTCCCTATTTTTATGAAGAAAATTCTGTTTGTTTCCATGACAAGGAAAAGGAATCCTGCAAGAGAATAGCTGCTGGGGAGGGAACTTGGAGTTCACCATCCTGGGCTGACCACTTAGAATCCCTTGTTGCTGGTGAGGAGGGTTTGAGTTGAGTGTTTGGAATATTAAACTATACTTACCACCTGTTTTGTCATGCCCAAACACTAAAGCTTTGGGAAAACAATGTTGTTACCCTGCTAGAAGTGGTTGCTTTGGACCTTGAGCCTGAAACTTTAATTGCTCGATCGTGTGCTCTGTTCCTTATTTCCAAACTGAGGAGTCTGGCTTTCAGACTGGTGAACTGGATGTCAAACATGGCATAGCATCTTGGCTATATTCCTGTCACTTATCACGTCCTTCCATTCGCTGTCTCATCTCCCTGCTGAACTGCAGACAGCCATTCGAATGCACATCTTGAGACCAGTGGAGGTTTAGCAATGCCAGCTCCACCAGAGCTTTCTGTTTGCAAGTTGAGATTAACTAATTCCCTTTTAGGAAAAAAACCCAAACAAACAGGAATTTAGAGTATTTTTACCTTGTAGAAAAACACTTTCTCTAAAGCTGAGAAATACTGACAGAGGCCAAAGAGGATTTTAATGATACTAACATATTCTCTAATGTCACACTTCCCTGCCCTCCAGACCTCGGGAACCCTGGAAGGCTCTGCTGTGTTATGGTGCCCTTTACAACGTCTGAATCACTAAGAGTATTTCAGTTTGTGAAGTGTTTGTAGGCCTGCCTTGAACTAGGCACCTTGGTATTAAAAAGAAGGTCTCTGGTCTCCAGGAACTTTTTTTTTTTTTAAGTTAGACAAGGTGCATTTAAATCTCTAACCTCAAGCAGACCATGCAGTGAGCTGCAAAGGAGGTATAATCAAAATGTGGGATCACAGCAAAAGAGAGGTTATTTCTGGTGGTGGGTAGAGGTGGCAAGAGGGGGTTGGAGGATGCTTTCGGGGAATGTTTGTAATCAGACTGGATCTTGAAAGTTGGATAGAATTTTGAACTATTTTTTATATTCTTTGTTTACTAAGGCATCATTTATTTTAGCAAGCCTATAGAAATATTTCGGTGCTTAATGGATTAGTGTTCAGTTATCTAAATGACTCACTCATTCAGAATGCCTCACGCCTTAATTATTTTGGATAACTTGTCTCTGTAAGTAAGATATGAAGTATTAAGGAATGTATGATGGGGAAGTGCTTTTATGGAAGCCCTTAAAGGTGATCTTGGAATCACAGTGGATATCTCAAATCCCTGAAGAAATGGAAATACAGTGCTGTGGTGGTGACTAGACAATCTGAATGACAATGGAAGGCATATGTTTGGATGTGTGGTTTAGGAACTGGGGGAAGATGGAGCTGTAAGTGATACTGGTGAGAACTTCATAGGAAAGGAATCGTCTGCCGGGTTAGGAGGCCTCTTGAACACCATAATAAACTGAAGGCGGCCAGCTTCTTCTTGTTCTTCCTTGCTCTAGCATGGCTGAGCACGTGGGGTTTTACAGGAAGGCTGTGAAGCCATGCCCAGAATTTTTCTTCCTGCTCCAAGCCTCTGTGTTCCTTGTTGCTGGGCTTGTCCTGCCTCAGACCTGCATCTTCGTGCCACAGATTCTGTCGTGTTGATGTGTGTCCTTCTGGGTGAATCCACACTCCTTTAGCAAGCCCATTTCTTGCCGTGGTAAGTTAGCGACAGCTGGACCATTGTACCAGCCTTGCAAATGGTTATATTATGCCAGAGACCTTGCAGTTTTTTCTTTCCCACGAGAAGACTCTAGTTTCAATCTCCCTCTTGCTCCATCAAGCCAACACTTAATTTTCTAGAAAGCTGAAAAACATACAACTTGCTACCTTTTGTGCTGAAATGGGGCCCTGGCTCAGAATTCTGATCCCTTTGGGAATCAACACATACAGTTTTGAAAAGATAGTACTTTTTGCTTATTCCTGATAATGCCAATAGCATTTTAAAAGCCAAGATATTTGGCAATGCTATATGTCCCAAACTACCATGCAGGTGACTAAAGCAACTCTAAGAAAATGAATTCAGTTGCTCACCAGTAATGTACTTTTTATGTGTCTACTGTGTGTCAGGTACTGTGCTAGACACTGTTGGGAGCAAGTCAGACGTGGTCTCCCTCTGGCCTCATATCACTGACAGTCTGGCAGCTCCATGGCCAGGAAGCCACCATAGCTTTGTAGTGTAACGGTAGGCGGAGGTGGAAAGGCCTGGTGTCTAGTCCTGCTTTTGCCTTTTATCAATTACATGACGTTAGACGTTTGCCTCTCTTTTCTGTCAACTGGACTGAAACACCTTTTAAAAAGGTTTATAAGAGTTTTATCATACTTAAATGACAGTACATAAATAAGAGTTTTGAAAAGGTCAAGTTACTATATATGCAAATATAGGTGGGGGTAATCAGCTTTGTTCAGTAGGAATAGCTAATGGAGAGTTTCCACTACTCCATGGCTTCAGAAAATCACCGAATATAATATTTGGGCTGTATATTATTAATATTTCACTAATTCTAATGTTTATTAATAATAAATTTAAAAACCAGCGATTTTTTGGTGCCTGGAGTTAATACAGACTACCTAGTCATCCCTAAAGAACTACAGATTTAATACATACTGGCAGTTACTTCAGAAAGCAGTATGTGCTTCTAGATATTTAGTATATAACTACAACAACGTATATGTGACAGTGCTAATAATCTAATATATACCATGGAATTATAGTACAGTAAGACAGAAATGTATCTGAATAATAATCATAATAAAATAAAAAGTATCCCTTGTAAGTAGTAGAAGATACTTTTAGTTTTTGCAGATTTTGATAAAGAGTTTTGAACTGCGTGGGTCCTTTTTGGTTCTGACCTTCTGTTGTTTTTATGGTCCCCTTATACCTGTCACTGAAGAACTAAGACCCTTCATTGTAGATATTTTCTGTAGCAACCTAGACATGACCCTTAGTTTTTCTGAGCCTCAAATTACTCATAAAATGTGGCCTTTTCTTGGCCACACCAACTTCACAGGGTTGTTGAGACATTCAAGTTGGAACTGATGTGCTACTTTCAATGTGAGGGTCCCCCATTTGGTTGTAGGGATAGTGGTCAGGTAATTCTGGCAAGTGAATGCCCCGGAAGGGCTGTATCTTGATTTACAGCCCAGCCCTTGTTCAAGTTTCCTGATTCTTCTTCATCACAATTCAGTGCCTTCTACATCATTTTGTCCCATTCGCATTTAAAAGCATTTCGGGGACTTTCCTGGTGGTGCAGTGGTTAAGAATCCACCTGCTAATGCAGGGGACATGGGTTTGAGCCCTGGTCCGGGAAGATCCCACATGCCATGGAGCAACTAAGCCCGTGTGCCACAACTACTGAACCTGCATGCCACAACTACTGAAGCCTGCGTGCCTAGAGCCCATGCTCCGCAACAAAGAGAAGCCACCGCAATGAGAAGCCCGCGCACCGCAATGAAGAGTAGCCCCCGCTCGCTGCAACTAGAGAAAGCCCGCACGTGGCAATAAAGACCCAACGCAGCCAAAAATAAATAAATGAATAAAAGCATTGCGTTTTATACCCAGTTGGTCATTAGCCAACATTTATGGAGCTTCTGCTATGTGTCAGGCATTGTGTAGGGTGCTGTGGATGTAGAGGTGAGAGGGCCGGACCCTGACTCCAGAGTGCCTGTTTAAGTCCAAGACTGCGCATCAACTTTGGCCTGCATTTCCAGCCTGCTGGTCTTCTCTTCCGATTTCAGACTTGCAAGCCCCTACAATCATGTGAGCCAGTTCCTTAAAATAAATCTCTTAATTTGCATGTGTGTACACACACACACACACACACACACACACACACACACTCTCTCTCTCTCTCTCTCTCTCTCTCTCTCTCTCTCTCTCTCTCTCTCTCTCTCTCTCTCTCTCTCTCTCTTGGTTCTGTTTTCCTGGAGAACCAAGACGGATATGGTACTCAACAAATGCTGTCATTATCAATGCAGAAAGAGGTGGAACAAGTGTGGTAAGCAAGATGCTTAGTGGTTTGGTTTTAGCTGTGTTGAATTTGAGGCGCCCATGGAATCCATGGGGAGATACCGGCAGGCAAATGTAGCCAGGGTGTGGAGAGATCACATGAGTGGTCTAGACTGAAGGGATGTAAATTTGGAAGTCACCAGTCTATAGCTGTCAGTTGAAGCTGTGTTTGTGGGTGATTTCAGAAAGAGAGAACAGAGTTTGTAAGGTAAGGTGAGGTATCAAAATGGAATCCTAGGAAACACTAACATTTAGGGGAGAGGCAGAGGAAGAGGAACCAGTAAAGGAAACCAAGAAGGAGCAGACAGAGAGGAGGAAGGAGAGAGTGGACATGGAAATCATGGCCAGGGAGAATTTCAAGAATGCAGCACTGTCAAGTCCCATATAAAGGTCGAGAGGAATGTTGCTGTCTGTCCATTGAACCTAGCTCTTAGGAGGTATCATTAGAGGTGACTGTTTCAGTGTCATAATTCATTACAGTGGGTGGAATAGAGGACCTGGGGTGATGAAGTGGAGGTGCATGTTTGCTGCTGCTGCTTCTTAAGGAGCTCAGTTATGACGTATGAGGAGAAGGGGCTGTGAACTTCCTGAGGAAGGGATGATTTTAGGATGTGAGGGGTTCTAGCATGTTCAGAGGCTGAAGAAACAGAGCTAGAAGAAAGGAAGAAGGGAGAGAAAGGACAAACGATTGATCAAGGTTTCCTCCATGGATAGAGGGATGTGCACAGGGTCAGTAGTTTTACCAGAGGAGGGATGCCTCTTTCACTTGGTATGGAAAGGGGAAAGGCTATTTGGGGATACAGGTATGTCTATAGAAGCTAGGGGGCTGGAAGTTTTGCCCTCATAAAAGCTTCTATTTTCTTTGTAAAGTGGACCTCTGGCAACATCTGATAGCCAAGGGGAGAGGGTGCAGTAAGGTCTTTGAAGACAGAGGTAAAGGTATAAAATTACTGCTGTGAGACTTGAAAGTGGAGGCTGATTATTGTTGCCCATTGTCTATTGAATGAAAGTTATACTCCGCAGTCTGATGTTTATAAAGTCCTCCAGTCTGCCTTTAACCAATTCTGCCAGACTCCCTATCTTTCCTTGCTTGATTCCAGCACCCTTGTGTACTTTAGCCGAGAGTGTCTCTTGTAGCACCGGAGTGTGGCTTTGCGAGACTGGATGCTGCGGGGGAGCTGCCAGTGGACTGTGAGTCAGGAGTCCTGTGGTCCAATCTTGGCTCCTCCGTTTACTAGCGATGGGACCTTGGACACCCCTTAACGTCTCTCAGTCCGCTTCTTCATTTGTAAACTGTTAATTATAACAACACCAATGATAAGTGATGATGATGATGGTTGTGTCAGATGAGAAAACGTATTTTAAAGTATTTTGAAGAGGATAAGGAGTATATAAATGGAGCTGGTGTCATCAGGCCACGAATAATCCTAGAGCCAGGCGTTTGTATAACCTTTCTTCTTTACCACTAGAGTCCTGTCCCCTTCTCTTCAACTATCTAAATTCAGCCTGTATTACATAGAGAAATGCTAGCTCCTGTAACAGGTAAACCCTGCTGAAATCTCAGTGGCTTAAAACATTTTCATGCTCATTTCAAATCCAATCAGCCATGGAGGTGGGGGGGGGGCCCAGACTGGTGGATGCTCTGCTGTCTTCAAACCATGGTTTCCATGGTTGCCCTGGGTATCGATGTCCAGGAACAGGGTGGGGGGAGAGAATGTCTATGATTGGGAGGCTTTGATGCATCAGGCCTAGGATGGGAGCTGGTGACTAAGGCCAAAGGAGAGATGGTTGAGAGGAGGCATTTACTGGATGGAGATGAATTTGGGGTGTGTGGGTTTTAGTGTGCACAGAAGGGTAGAGGGGGCGAAAAGAGTGAGGCAGGACCTGTGGAGCCTAGGACAGAATGGAGAGGACACTCCTCCTGCCTTGAGAGACAGAGCTGGGGAAGGGGGAAGGGCTGAGGGGCCTAGGACTGTTCCCCATGAAGGCAGGCGGGGCACCACAAAGGTAGGAGAGAGGGCCCCCAGGGCGGGGGGAGACAGGTGGGCGAGAACCCGGGTGTCTACACACCTTCTGAGATGAGCTTCCTAACAGCTGGGGAGGCAGACCCTGTGAGGTGGTGCCTTGACAAGAGACACCCAATTAATAGGCAGCAGAGAAATGAGCTAGGACTTGAGGTTTTTGACATCAGAGCCCCTGGCGGTGAGAGCCAGGAAATATCCCACCTGGAGAACCTGAGAACCTGGACTCTGAAGTAGGCTTGAGGGGAACCCCTGGGGTGGGGGAGGGGAGCACCTCTGTGGTGGCTGTTCCTTTATAGGTGATTCACCCTTTGGCTGCTTGGGTTGGAGGAGGGAGGGCAAGAGAGGAGCATTCCAGGCAGAGGGAGCAGCCTGAGCAAAGATCCTAAGGCAGAAAAGTGCTTAGAGGGTTTGGGGACTGAACAGAGGCCAGCCTGGTCCATGCTGAGCAGGAGGGAGGGTGCGGGAGAAGGTGCTGGGGAGGGAAGCAGGGCCCAGGTCGCACAAGCATGTACAGGTCATGGCCGGGGGATGAGATTTTATTCTAAGGGCAGCAGGAAACCGTTGTACACTTTGCGTGGGGGCAAGATGGGCTGATTTATAGCTTAAAAAGACTACTCTGGCTGTTGTATGGTGAATGGGTGGAAGGAAGGTCACAGGGTATATTGGATGCGGTGGGTAAGGGAAAAGGAATTCAAGACGGAAGTGAGTCTGGAGCTCAGAGCAGAGGTTCAGGCTGGCAAAGAAAATTTGATGCTGTATTTCCTGTTAGCTCCCTCCCTGTTCTCAGCCAAGCTTTCTGTGAGTAGCTTTATCCACCATCTCTACTTCCTCGCCTCCTCAGCTCCAGCCTCTGTGCTCTGGCCTCTGTCACTGCCACTTCCCTGAAATGTCTAGGGCATAGGGCACTTAAGGCCCTTTATGATTAGCCAAGTCCAGGCCTTTGACCCTCTCCTGGCTTGAGCTGCATCCAGTCACACTGTGAGCCATTCCTGCCTTGAAATTCTCCTTAGCCCTCTGTCTCTCTGGCCCTTTTGTGGTCCCCAAGTCCTTAGACCAGTTCTGAAATGACAGCATTACCCAGGCTACTGACCTTGGTCCTCCTGGATTTCCTCTGTGCCTCTTGGAAAAGAAAGAGCCCTCTCCGCTTTCATCAGGACAATGCCTACTTGCCTTTCAGCTTCATGTCAGGTGCCCCCCACCTTCAGGAAGCCTTCCCTGACCCCTCAGGCTGGGTTAGGTGCCGCTTCTCCTCCATTTCCACTTCTCCTGGAATATAAAGTGGATATGGTAGCACTTAGCACCCTGCTTACTTATTAGTCTCCCCAGTCTAACAGTACTGGAAGGATAGGATTACAACGAAATACCCTGTGATCTAGGACAAAGATTGCTTTCTCCAGTTCAGGTGAAAGCCACACTTTATAATGTAGGTATCTACACCTGATTGTATGTCCTTTAGTAGATCATTCATTTCTCACTGGGTCTGAGGGCTGTGAAGTCTGGTATAATGTCTTCTGTGAACAGAAGGAATTCATTTAGCTCCAAAGAATTAGTAATTGTCTCCATCTTCTGAAAGGAAAAAAAGCTGAGAATTTAAGAATATGAATTGCTTCAGAAGAGCTTCTGAAGACCGGCATTGCCTGGTAACTTGGTTCTCTGCTCACTTGCCCCCACCCCGAAACCTGTCACAGGTGCCTCATGTTTTGAGATTCCACAGTTCTGGGTTTGACGTTCCAGCTGCCTCTATGGTGATGAGCATTAACGTTCTCCTGGGCTCAAGTGTGATCGCCTTCAAAGGCAGCAAATGGGCTGAATGAAAGATGTGCTTCTGCCTTTATATCCTTCCCTCCTGCTAACCAGGGGTGAAAAAGAAGAGGTGGGTAGAGACAGCAAAGTGTGCACGTCACACATCTGGAATTTCAGTAAGGTTCTGGGTGGTTAATGTCACTAAACTCTCATGCTTCTCTTTCAAATGCCTTTTTCTACCCTTTCTTTCTTTTTGTCGTTTCTCTCAGTTCCAAACCCACTTTATCTTTTTTGGCAGGTAGAACAAAGAAAAGAAAATGTCGAATCACTTTCTTCCCAGTGGCTGGATTTTTAGAATCTTTTAAAATTTTTTTCCCCGTGTTTAGTTTTCTGAGACTAACAGAGCAAGAAGCAGAGATGCCTTTGACTAAGTGGAACTCTTAGCTTCCTTACTCAAAATAATGCTGCAGGTTGTACTTGTGTTTTTTGGATGTAGTGTTGGGCTGATTATTTTCTAAGAAAAGAACACTGTAAGATTGTTATTTATTTATTTATTTATTTATTTATTTTTGCGGTACGCGGGTCTCTCACTGTTGTGGCCTCTCCCGTTGCGGAGCCCAGGCTCCGGATGCGCAGGCTCACCGGCCACGGCTCACGGGCCCAGCCGCTCCGCGGCATGTGGGATCTTCCCGGACCGGGGCACGAACCCGTGTCCCCTGCATCGGCAGGCGGACTCTCAACCACTGCACCACCAGGGAAGCCCTGTTATTTATTTTTAAATTTAGACATCTCTCAAATGAAATAAGAATGCCTAAGTGTGTGTAACAAGGGACTAAGTTTGAGTCCCCACATTACTCTCTCGAGGGTTTGCTGTTCTCAGGATGAGAAATGCTTGCACACACACGAACTCCACTGTTTTGATTCCCACTTATGTTTATTTCTGGTGTCCAAACAAGACATTAGGATTACAGATGCTCAGATAGGAAAGGACGCAGGGTTTTCCAGTGTGCCCACCAGTGAGATCCCTTCTTACGTGGGGGACCTCTCTGTTAGCCTGAGAACATTCTTCCTCACAGGAAACTACAGTCTTTGACCCTTTGGATTTACTTAGTGAGTCTCTTCCACCACATGTTCAACCCTTTAAGTACTTGAAGACAGCTATCTTCCCTTTTATTGCCCAAGCCCTTCTTTATAGACTGTGGATTCCTGGTTTCTTCAGATATAACCTCCTTCCTTTTTCTACATATTGTGGTCCTAATAGAGCATCCCATGGTTTTGTTAGCTTTCTCTGGTGGCTCCATCTCTTGTTAAACTTACTCTCAGCTGAAACCCGCCCTCGTGGAACCTGCCTCTGAGCGGAGGTTCTAAAATGTCTATTTAACGGACTATTTTTTATCTCAGTGGTCTTACGTAACAGGAAAGCATTTTGTTACATTTGATAATGTTGTAATATACTTTCCCTTAAAAGAAAACAAAGGCTTTTAAGTCCTAGGGTGCAGGTAAAATACCAGTAAGGCATGGAATTTGATTTCTCGCCAGAGGAGGCTTAAGCAAGTTCAGTTGGGTCTGATAATAAAGGCTGGCATTGACTGTGCCCTCAGAGCATGCTGCCACTGTGCCAGGGATTGTTACACATATCATTTAGTTTCATACTCACAACGACCCTGGTAAATAATGATATCATTAATAGTAGACACTGTTACTGACCTCATTTTAATGGTGAAGAAATGGAGTCTTAGAAAGGTTGGGACTTGCCCATGTTTCACATATCATAGTGTGACCCAGACCTTGAGCTCCTCCTATGCCACTATCCTCCCTCTCTGACACCTTTCTGCTGGGTAAAGCTCTGTGTACCATGCCCTTCTCTTGTGCCTCACGTTTAGCTCTCTGGTCTTCTTAATTAAAAAGTAAATTTTAAAAAGAAAGAATTGGGTGGTTCTTTGCAACTCACCAGGGCCCCTAGAAGAGTGCTCTGCATATGGTGGGTGCTGACAGGAGAACTGAGGTCCTTAGTTCTGTGTCTCCAGGGCCAAGAAAAGTCCATCTTAAACCAGTAAAAGTCTGATGCTGTCATGGTGGGCTAGGACTAAACCTTTGATTTGCCTTTGGGCAGCTGGCTAGCACAGACCAAAGGGGAGAGTATGGTTATTGTCGTTGAGGTTGGACCAGCAGCCAGGACCGAATACAGGGATGTGATACCCAGATCAGTCTTGGCTCTGTCTTCCACACGCACCCTCTGTGAGCCTTAGTGTCCTCCTTTCCTGGGAGTTGGGAGGGAGAGAAATGTATGAGGGTAGCAGGGAGCTGTTTACTCCACGTTCTTTTCCCACTCTTTCAGAGGTTAAAATAGCCCATTTGGTGTTGGAGAGTCAGTTCTTGTGCCCTGTTTCCCAACTCCACACTTGAGACAGTGGCACAGTTGGAAGGATGGGACTTTGGGAAGCTGCTCTTTCCCCTCCCCCAGTCCCTAAGAAATTGGTGAGTTGGAGACCATTTTAAACTGGGGGTAAAACTGGAACTCTTTATTTTATTTACTTTTCTTTTTATTTTTTTTCCCCATATTTCCTCCCTCTTGCATCTCCCTCCCACCCTCCCTATCCCACCCCTCTAGGTGGTCACAAAGCACTGAGCTGATCTCCCTGTGCTATGCGGCTGCTTCCCGCTAGCTACCTATTTTACATTTGGTTGTGTATATATGTCAGTGCCACTCTCTCACTTCATCCCAGCTTACCCTTCTCCCTCCCCAAGTCCATTCTCTGTGTCTGCATCTTTATTCCTGTCCTGCCCCTAGGTTCTTCAGAACCATTTTTTTTTTTAGATTCCATATATGTTAGCATGCGGTATTTGTTTTTCTCTTTCTGACTTACTTCACTCTGTATGACAGTCTCTAGGTCCATCCACTTCACTACAAATAACTCAATTATGTTTCTTTTTATGGCTGAGTAATATTCCATTGTATATATGTGCCACATTTTCTTTATCCATTCATCTGTCGATGGACACTTAGGTTGCTTCATGTCCTGGCTATTGTAAATCGAGCTGCAATGAACATTGTGGTACATGACTGTTTTTGAATTATGAAAACTGGAACTCTTTAAGTGAGCCTGGACTGAGGAATTAAAATCTAGGTCTGCCCAGAATGTCACCCCCCGTTCACAGGGCCCCAAGGGTTTAGGAACTGATGTTAATTCCCCTGTGGTCTGAGGAGAGGGGCTCAGTTGTAGGACTACTTCAGGCCTAGTGGGGGAGCACAGGCTAGTCCTGCCAGTCAGGTATCTTAGAATCATCAGGTCCTGCCTGTGTGTGCCTCTCAGCCTGAGATGAACTCTGGAACTGCCCATTCTCCCTGTGATTCAAGGTGTAAATGCTGTAGATGGAATGCTGTCGATAGGACTTTATTAGTCAGAGTCCCGACAGGAAAAGCTGGTATTCTCAATTTAGGGAAATGATGGGAGAGTTAAAGAGGTGTGGATAGGTGCTCGCTTCGGCAGCACATATACTAAAATTGGAACGATACAGAGAAGATTAGCGTGGCCCCTGCGCAAGGATGACACGCAAATTCGTGAAGCGTTCCGTATTTTTGACACAAGAGGGAAGAGAGATGGGAACATATGTATATGTATAACTGATTCACTTTGTTATAAAGCAGAGACTAACATACCATTGTAAAGCAATTATACTCCAATGAAGATGTTAAAAAAATAATAAAAGAAAAAAAAGAAAAAAAGAGGTGTGGATAGGATGTAGAGGAAATCTCAAGGGACAGAGCAGGAACCCAGAGTTGTGGTAATGGTGGAACTAATACCACCCCTAGCTGCAGTGAGACAAGTGGATGGAGTGGCCATCAGAAGCCAGAAGAGATTGTCGTTTAGAAGAGGTCACCTTGAGAGGAGCAGTGACTTCTGGTTGAGGGATACAGCCGGCAGAAGTAGAATATTCGAATTCCTAACCTCACCCTTTCCTCGCCCTGTGCCCCCACCCCCCTGTTTCCTTCCCTGACCTCTTTCTGGGACTCAGCATTGGACAAACTCAATTAGAAGTCTAGGGCACAGAGGCTTGTTGATGGGATCCATAGAGATCAGTCTGCGGGGGCAGGAGCAAGGTAGGGAAGGGTGGAGAGTGCACCTGGAGAGCAATAGAAAGATACTAGACAGAAGGACCACGTGACTTCACGATGGACAGAACTTGTGTGTGCGTGTGTGTGCGTGTGTGTGTGTGTGTGTGTGTGTGTGTGTGTGTGTGTGTAGTGCAAGGTGGGAAAAAAGGATAAGGTAAGCATTTCTTACCATAGCCACGTGTTAGGTACTTTCTCCTGATCCAATCACCTTGCGGGGTAAGTAGAAGTATTTATATGTTATAGATGTGGACAACTTGAACCCAAATCTCTTGTCCCTAAGTCAGTTCAGTCCTGGTGATCCCTGTGGTGACAGATGGTAGCCAGATAGCTCTCACATCTGACTTTCTCTGAGCCCATTCCAGAAAGCCACCGTTCATGGCATTGCTGGGAGAGCCGGGGGGAACTGTAAAAGAGCTGCTGTGTATTTTTTTTTTTTTTCCTTCACATCTGTGAACTTGAAGAGAAGGGGAAAGAGGAGGAAGAAAATTCAACTTGGCATGAACGATGTTAACTGAGATCAAATAAGGTGAAAAGCAAAATAGAATCCAGAAATTTAGTTTTGCTTTTACCCAAAGTTCATGCGCAGCTGCTGTACAAAGTCCTTTTTACGTTCCACGAATGTTAAGCACTGTTCATAACATGAATCTCATTTTCTTTTACTTTTAGTTGTTTATGAAAAATAGCTTTATAAAAGACAAAGAACCAATTGAACATTAAGCTCCAACTGTGTGTCACCTTTGTGATTTCATTTCTTGCTGATACACAAATTATTACACTTATAAGTTAAAACTATTTTGATTCCTGATACATTCATTGTAAAATTGTTTATTGAACGGTCAACAGTGAAATTGAAATTTTAAATTTAAAAAAGAGAAATTCTCACAACCTAGAAAATAAACTTTAAATTTTTCTTTTTTTTTCTAGTTTTCATTACATGCATACATAGATTTTACATGGCTAGAATTGTGCAAGTTTATGTTGTTTTCTTGTCATTAGGTGTATATTTCCATGTTGCTATATAACCTTCATGATTATTTAAAATAGTTTTTCAATTCACCTTAAACATTCTCCTACTTGTTAGATGTTGTTTATTTCCCCTGCTTCATGCCATAAAAAGATTGGCGGTTTTATTGAACATTTAAGTGGTTTATTTACTGTTTTTCTTTATAAACGTTGTTCATTTGAATCTCCATGCATCTAGTTTCCCCATCCCCTCCCTCTTTTGTTCTTTGTGGCAGAGGGAAAGGAATTGTTATTTTTTTAGGATAATTTCTCAGCAGTGGGATGAGCAACTCTGAAGGTATATCAAGGGACATTAAATAGAGTAGTTCTAAGGGTCACTGAGAGAAGTAAGATTACAGTTAAAATGAGTCATTAAGCAGAGTTGTTGCTTAAAATGTTAATACGGATTTTTATTAAATCCTAGGTTTAAAAAACTACTGCTAAAAGAGAAATTAAACACCATTTACATTTACATATAAAATTTAGCTGAAACCCTAAGTTGTGATTAAGTTTAAAAAAATTTGTTCTTGGCTAAATTGAATATAGTGTAATTCTGAACAAATTTTGTGTTTGATTAATGATATTGGCCCCGGTTATCCTGCATCCCTGGAATATAGCATTGGCCCGGGAGTCCCCTGGGCTACTCCCCGGGAAGCATGCATCCCCTCCCTAACCCATTCTGCTCAGCCCAGCGGGGCCAGGCCACTTTCATCTGTGCCCTCTTTATGAAGGTGGAGCCCCCTGGCCAGAGGGGCTTCCTTGTATGGTGCCCTTGCCCTTCCACTTGCCTTCCGTCTGCCACAGTTCTGCTTTCTGGAACAACAGACAAGTTTCTTCCTCTAGTCGGGAAGCTTTAGAAAATCAGAGAGCAGTTCTGGTTTTCGCTCTGTCCTTAGCTCCTGGCATAGTGCCTGGCACATAGCAGAGTCTCAAAAACACATTTGCAGAATGAAATGTCTTGAGACGGTCCTTTAAATGTGTGAATACAACCATGATGTCCCCACTTAGTCGCCTCCTCTTTGGGTTTAATGTCCTCTAGGTCAGCCATTCCTCATGGAACACTCTCCGGATCCCTTTCCCTCCCAGTTGGGTTCTCACCATTGTCTTTGACCACGGTTTGCTCTCAGTCACACTTAGAATATGTGGCCAGATCTGCAGCCTGTTCTCCAGAAGTGGTCTGATTTGCAGTAATACAGTCAAGTGTGCACTACTTTTTTTTCTTTAGCAAATTGCTGGTTGCTTACATCTTTTCACGTGATCTGCTATCAAGCCTGGCCTGCTCCAGGAGGTGCTTGTGCAATTGAGTGTTTCCTTCTAGATTAGTGTCACTTGGGATTTGATGAAGGCTCTTCAGTATCTTCATGTGAGTCATTAGTAAAAGTGAGGAAGAGGGGAGGCCCATGGAAGAGCTCTGGAAACCTCCCTCCACATTGACAGTAATCCCCTAATCCCATGCTTCTTTCAAACTGTGATGTGCATACAAATTACCTGGGGGTTTGGTTAAAATGCAGATTCTGATTCAGTAGGTCTGGGTGCACTCTGAGATTCCGTCTTTCTAACAAGTTGCCAGGTGATGCTGATGCTGCAGGTCTATCAGGTCATACTTTGAGTAGAAAGGCCCAGTTTTGGGAAAGAGTTGTTCATGAGAAAAAATCCTTCAGTGTTTGGATAGCTGTGCTGTGCCCATCAGAGCCCCCAGAAGATACTCTCTGATACAGATACTTGACCCCAAATACTCAGAGGTTCATCTCCTACCTCACTAAGTAAATGAAGAAAACAAGAGTGATGCTATTTCACCAGCTTCCAAGTGGTATGTACCTCTCTGTGCATGTTTGTTGGACCCTTTATTCCAGCCTGACTAGCCGTTATCCAACATATTTGGTATCTTTTCAAGTTTCTTGTCATCTGGACATTTGATAAAAGTGCTCATGTAAACTGAGCACTTTAAAAATTTTTTCATGGTTATGGTATACCTTCCTATACCAGAAAGTTACCAGAAGAGAAACTGAATGGATATTTAGTTTTTTAAACATTGGTTATAAGATACAGTGTTCCTGATAAAATTCTTTTATAAGAAATATTATGGAGCATCCAAATTTTTTTACTCTATTGGAATTTGGAGAAAATGGATGCATTGTTGAAATTACATTCCTAAGCTGAAATATCCTCATGTAGCTGGCAGCCTTTCAGTAACAGATTTAGCAAGTGAGTCTGTAGAACACAAGGCAGGGAGGTCATGAGCACCTGACCCCCCCCTTTCTCCAAGGTTTCTCTCTCTTAGCTCAGGGGACAGGTACTTTTCTTTTGCCCTTTGTACAAGGCAGGTAACACTGTGGCCAAGACTTTTTTGGTCAGTTCAGGGAATGATTATTATGTCAAAATGTAGAGAGAAAAAATATCGACACTTACTTATTTTGTAGAGCTTATTGTGACCTGGTCACCTTTTCCTTTTTTTTTTTTCCCCCAATGGAAACGGAAGGAATTTTGATTTAATTTTATTATTTATTTTTTGATTGGAACATAGGTGATGTACAATGTTTCAGGTGTACAGCAAAGTGATTCCGTTATGTGTGTGTGTGTGTGTGTGTGTGTGTGTGTGTGTGTATAGTTCCCTGTGATGTACAATAAGTCCTTGTTGTTTATCTGTTTTATATATAGTAGTGTGAATCTGTTAATCCCAGATTCCCAATTTATCCCTCCCCCCTTATCCTTTTTTGAAAATAGTAGGTGTGGCCACCACCATGGAAGGTATGCAGCTCACTGAATATCAAAAAACCCTCTCTCTCTGGGTTCTTAAAGCCCCTTAGCCCTGAGTTTGTCATTTGAGCCTGTGGGAGACAGGTACGGAGCGACCTGTAGTTGCTGCTGTAGTTCACCCATTAATTTCCTCCCTTTCTGTAATGGTTTTCCAAGATCAGTCAGATGTCTCTTTGTTCTTTCAGCAGCTCACATGCAAGCACAGGTGCAGCAGCAATTATGCCTTCCCTTTAACAATTCTTTTATTATAGTAATTTTCAAATATGTATTATGAACCTCCATGCACCCATCATATAATCTCAACAATGTCAGCATCTTTCTAATCATGTTTCTTCATTTATTTCTCACCCCTCTTCATCCGCTTCCCCACCCACTAGCATACATGGTCTTCCCCCCCGCCCCATCTTCTAGTCTTTTAAAGCAAATTCCAGATAGCCTGTCATTTCATCTGTAATACTTCAGTATGTAACATAACAGAGAAATTTTGTAAAACTTTTTAAATTGAAGTATAATATACATAAAAATGAACATAAGTGTAGAGGCTGGTGAATTTTCACAAACTGAATAGGCCTATATAATGAGCACCCAGATCAAGAAACAGAGAACACTGCCAGCACCAAGTGGTGGACTTCTGGCTTTTCTGGATAAATCAATGTTAATCTCCAACTTGTCATTTACTAAACATTCTGAACCTATTTCAGTGCATAATTGAAGCTTTTATGGTATGTCCACAGTTTAATTAAGTAAATGTAATATAAGTAAGTTTTCATTCCAAATAGATAAAACACAATTTGCCTAACTCTGATTGAAAAAAGAAGGTATTATTAGTCTCAATGAGTTGATCACTTCAACCACTGTTGATTAATGTGTTTAGATAATTTTGACTCCTAAGTACTAAAGACAGTGTCTTTCAAACATGTCCTAAAAGTTGAGTCCTGTGACTAGACATTAAATTAGGAAATCCCAACCACAGGAGAAAGACAGTAGCAACAAAAATAAAGCTTTGATATTGACAATAATTAGACTGCTTTATTTTCAGTGAAAATTAAGCAATAATGCCCATATTCAATCCAAGTTGAAAAGTAGTGACTTGAATGCATTAACAATGATTGAATAATAGTACTTTAAAAAACCTATAACTATAGTGCCATTAACGTAGCTAAAAATATCAATAAGTTCTTTAATATCACCTACTAATCTGTACACTAAAATTTTCCTTATTGCTCAAAAATGTCTTTTTTTTTAGATTCATGCTTTAGTTAATGGCCCATATAAAAATCGTTGTAGGTTTAGAAGATATATTTCTTAATCTGTCCTTTATTGTTTTCACATAACCACTGCTTTCATACAATGCTCATGCTCTGTGCTTGCTAAATTAGTACCAAAGACAAATGTAGTCATTTTTTATCATAATTATTGCATCTTTGGTTAGAAGAGAGGATATTTTAAAAACTGATCCAGCCATCTTTTCCAAATCTGTACTAACTTGCTCTAGTACAGTACCAATTTACGGACACTTCTGTAACCCTCCTTCTGCAAAATGAATTGTATTATTCTGGATTTGCTTTTCTCTGGCAGCATTTCTCATCGACTTCCACACATTCTTAAAGTTTTATGTAAATTCTTTTCTCTTCCCTTTTTCATGTGGGTAGCCCACCTTGAGGTTACGTGACTCCCCTTTCAGTAATAGAAGGAGCACTACGTGGGGGAAAAGAAGCCTGGGTTCAAATCTCAGTTCTACCACTTACTGTGTGACCCGAGGTGGTGTATTTAACTTCCCCAATTATTTGTAACATGTCTACTTCCTTTTCAGTGGCCTGCATCAAACAATACCACAAATTGTTTAAAATCTCCAAAAGCTCCCCAAATCTGTAGGCAGGGAGGAAACAAATTATTGAGTCACTGCTTGTCTTCCCAAATTACAACTTAGGGAGCATTGCCTAAGGAGCCAGGATGGGAGGCCCCTAGACTCACAAAGTGGGAGAGGAGAACCAGGAAGGGAGATGGTAAGTAGTATTTACTGAGTGCCTGTAATCTCTTTTCCATGTGCTCATTTGGACCTCATTGCTGCCCTGGTAATTTTATGATCAGTGTAACATTGCCTCTGCCAAGGTAGCCAAGTGGTTAAAAGCCATAGTCTGGGTTGAAATTCCTGCCTTGCCACTGTGTGACATAAGACAGGTCCCTTGGCCTCTCTGTGTCTGATTCCTCATCAATAACAGGGAGGTAATGAGAACCTGTTTTATAGGGTATTGGTGAGGATTAAATGAAATAAGTGTGTGAGGTGCCAAGCACAGTATCTGGTATGTAATCAGCATTCAACAAAGCAAGCTGCTATTTATCCTTTACTTCTTTTTAGACTTAACAGTCTTTCTAAAGGAAGGCTGTAGAATTTTAGTAGCTTAATAACATTCAAAATTGTGACCACAGATTTAGCAGATTTTCCAACAACCAGAACAGAACTTTGTCAAACATAGGAGTGCTTTCCTTTCAAACTGGTCATCTTGAAACCTTCTTATGTATTCCAGTGTTGCCTGTGCCTCAAAATGTGTTTGGACTTCTTTTTACTAATTTTTAGTCTATAGGTGTCTTTTTGCTAAAATTAGGCCTAAGATCAAGGTGAATACTTACATAATTAAATTTATTTATTCAACAGACTTTTATTGACCACCTACTGTTTGTCAGCTACTGCTAGACACTAGGATAATAGCAGTGAACAAGTAAGATGGGGTCATTTCCCCATGGCATTTGTAATCTAAGGGGCAAAAAGCTTTCATCAGCTTGGATTGTATCAAAAATGTGACAGCACTAATTGACATTGTTAAAACAGCTGAAAAGAAAAATGCAGATTTTGGAATATTTTGTAGATATATCCAATACATCCATGATATGTTATTCCAAAGGAAGACAGATGCTTTCTTTATGAATAAATGAGATGTACTGAGGGAAACACTGATCTGTATCTGTGCAATGATGTAACCAGACCTTTAAATTCAAATTTGGAATAAGACAAGGAGCTCCTTTATCTCTTCTCTGCTTGACTGTGACTTTGGAGTCATTCATGAACTTGAAATTGGAAGCACAGTTACATTAAACAGCACAATTGAAACTAAATTATCACTCACCAGTAGCCTGGTGATGATTGAAAATAATTCTTGGTTATGCACTCAAGAGTATTTGTCCGGCTTCGGGTCTGGATTGGAGCTGGAGGGTCCCAGGCACTCATCTCCTCAGTGGATGCCTCCCGGCCCCACCACCGCCCTGTGCCGCGGGACAGGGAGCCCGGAGACCCAGCTGGGAACTTAGAGTGGTAGAGGAAAAAGATATTTTTTCTCCCCTACAGTTTCTGGTGACTATGAAGGGATGGCTGGGGCACCCCACTTGTTCTGGAAGCTGCAGGTGGGATCTTGTGAAAACTGACAAAAGTCAATGAAAAATAAGAATTCTTACTAAAGTCAGCCCTCCCAGATCTCTGTTTATAGTGCTCTGTCAAGAGAGGAAGACAGTTGTGTTTTACTCCTGATTCTTCCCTGAAAGTGTTTACAATCAGCTATAAGTAAGAATGCTCCATGATGCCATCATGTGAATAACTTTGAGACCAGGCCAATGGACTGAAAATGCCCCTTATTAAATGCAGGATTACTCACATCATACAGAGACCTAAGAAGTGGGCATTTACTCCTGTCTATACCACCACCTCCTGAAATGAGACACAACTGTTTGAATGGACTGACTGATTTCCAGGATTGAGATTGATTCAGGTTAATGGAGACGGAGTCTAATCCCTAAAGAATGGTATCTGAGTTTGTGAAGAACCTGCCAAGTTTGTTGTGGTGATACGTGATGGATCTTTTGGATTTAGATACCTGCAGTGTTTTCAACGTATGTTTAGTATTAAAATTATTCCTGGGTTCTTTGAAAAAAAAAAAAAAGACTCTTTGTTAGGTTCCATTGGTTAGCATGTCTAAAAAGTGTGTTGATTTCTTAAAACTTTGCAAATATTTGTGTATATTCAATTTTAACACCTTAATGTTAAATAATTGCAAATAAATACATAAGTAACATATATAAATAAACATAATTATGGAGTCCCAAAATTCAGAGGAGCTTTAAAGATAATTTAGGATAGTCACCCTTATAGTGCAGAAATGCCTTCAAGCCTATGTCCAACACCTCTGCTGATGGAGAATGTTTAACTATAGACCAGGGGTCATGGGCATATAATAGAAAGGTGGGGGGACTTCCCTGGTGGCGCAGTGGTTAAGAATCCGCCTGCCAATGCAGGGGACACGGGTTTGAGCCCTGGTCTGGGAAGATCCCACATGCCGCGGAGCAGCTAAGCCCGTGCGCCACAACTACTGAAGTCCGCACGCCTAGAGCCTGTGCTCTGCAACAAGAGAAGCCATGACATTGAGAAGCCTGCACACAGCAACGAAGACCCAACGCAGCCAAAAATAAATAAATAAAAATAAATAAATAAAAATAAATAAATTTTTAAAAAAGAAAAGATTAAAAAAATAAATAAAGGTGGGAATTTGTCTTTATAAGACAGGCGTGGTAGTTACCTATGGGAATCTTTTGGGCCCTGTCTGAGTACAGTTGTTTTTCCAAGTATCATCTGGCCAACTAAGACTTGTCTTCCACAGTCCAGTTTCTGCCTCTGGACCTCCAGTTTGTAGCCCTTCCAGTAAACTCTGGCACTGGCTAGAGAAACATCCTAGGATCTTTTTAGTTTTCTAAACTTGTAATTACCATTATAGCACATGGTTTTAACCATGTTTTAAATTAGCTAATATTTATTAAGTGTCTATTGTGTACCAGTCACTCTTCTAGGCGAAAGATATGATAGCACCAAGCAAAAAGCAACTACCATCATGGAGAGTTCATGAATGAGTGGCCCTAAAGTTGCAGTCGAATGTGAAATAAAGGAAATGGATCAGGTCTGAGGGAGATGATGATTCTGGCTTGGGACATGTTGAACACGGGAGGTAGTGGGCCATCTGAGAGCAGATATCTGATGGACAGCTGGCTCTGTAGTTGAGGGAAAACTGGCTTTGGGGATTGTTGGCATGGAAGGTGGAATTTGAAACAATTGGAGCAGAGGTCAGGAAGGGAAAATGAGTGGTCTGAGAGAGGAGAGTCTAGCATGGCGTGATGTTTGGTACCTTGTAAAGTACCAAGTAGATGTTTATGAATTCATTTATTTGATGTACAGCTGTGTTCTTTTTGAAGTAACTATGTAATAAGCATTGCTTTTTTTTTTTAATTTTTGGCTGCATTGGGTCTTCGTTGCTGCACACTGGCTTTCTCTAGTTGAGGCGAGTGGGGGCTACTCTTTGTTGCGATGCGTGGGCTTCAGTAGTTGTGACACGTGGGCTCAGTAGTTGTGGCTCCTGGGCTTAGTTGCTCCGCGGCATGTGGGATCTTCCCAGACCAGGGATCGAATCCGTTTCCCCTGCATTGGCAGGCAGATTCTTAACCACTGTGCCACCAGGGCATTCCTTATTCGGTAATTGTAACATTATGAAGCAAGTACAATTTTCTTGTTACTTTGGGGAAACTTTCTTCTATTACAGAGGTTTGAGAAATGGAGGTTTTCATGTAATAACCTTTCCTTTTTTTTCTTTTTAGATTTGCATAAGTAATTCACAAACTTGTAACAGCCAAAAAATACACGAGTATAGAGAACAAAATTTGTCCCTTTACCTCTCTCCTCACCCTTTTCCCACCCAAGACTTTTCAATGACTTTCCATGTACTGTTCCTAAGAGAAGCTATGTTCTGAACAGCGTCTAGGTTGGAGACTGGAGAACGCGATTCCTCTTGTGTGTCTTTGACTCACAGTGACCATAGATGAGTTATATTAATATTCATTCACTGCCTCCCCAGGAGATGTACTTGCCTTTGCCCTTAGTGGTGGGCAACCTTGCCTTTATAGGAAGTCATTCAACTGCATAGTTAGTGGATACCTGGAGCTCCATATTATGGACTTTCCGAAGCTCTGTTACAGCTGGACCGATGCAGGTTAGGGGAAATATCTCACTTCCAGGGTATAGAAAATCATTGGCGTGTGAACACACGCATATGTGTGCGCACACGTGCGCGCACACACACACGGGATACCTAAAGAGTTGTGACGTATCTTTGGTGAGGCACTGAATCGTGGGTGTTATTACTTGTACCAATCTCTAGCTGATCAAAATAATCATCTTTAGGGAACGTTAGTGAGAAGTTAGTCACGAGACACTGTACATTTTATTAGGTTCCTTATTTGCCCAGTTTTACTGCATGTAATGGGCCTAAGTTTCTAGAGTTGATGCTTGGCCATCATTTAGAGGTGACCTCGTTAGAGGCGCCTAAATGTGTCTAATGGATCTCTGCGGCATTGCCTCCACAGTGTTTAATATGCATAAAATAGGTGCTTGAGGAAAACTGTTACTTGGCAGGGAGGATGAGAAGAGAACTGTGATTGCCCCTAGTGTCTGCAGTATTACCACAGGATCCAGAGCAAAATCACTGAAAGGGTATTTAGTGTTTCTTTGACAACTTGCTGATCTCTGGTCTTCCCCATCTTGGTAAAATAGTACCTTCGCAGACTTGGTGGTAAAGTCAGAAACCTGGGAGTCATGCTTAACCACTCTGTCCCTCATGCCCACTCCACCAAAAGGCCTGCACATCCCACCTCCAACACACAGAAAGCCCACCTCCATTGCCAGCGCCCTAATGCAGGTCGCTGTCATCACCGTCTGGGACTTCTGCGGTGGCCTTCTGCCTTCCTTTTCGGCTTCCTCTCTTGTCTCTCTCCCATGCATTCTATACTTTAACCAGAGTGATCTTTTTGGAAACATAAATCAAGTGTGGATTTACTCCCCTGCTTAAAACTCTTAAATGGCTTCCCATTGCACTTAGGATAAAATTTTTAAATCGCCAGTTTGGTCTGCAAGGCTGCATGACATGGCCTTGGACTCGCTAACGTGATTTTGAACCCTCTCACCTACGTTTGGCACCATCCGTCCAGTTCCTGGAGCCAGGTTATCCTTTTATTTGAGCCCAACTTTCTCTGTAGGCATCAAAATTAAGTAGCATTTATGTTTCCTCCACAAATAAGAAAAGACTTTAACCTATGTCTGCTTCTTTTTTCCTACTCCTTTGGTTCCCAGATTTTTTTTCAAAGTTTCTGATTAATTTTCTATATTATACCTGTGCTCTTTCAAGAATTCTTATTAGTAGTGGATTGCACTTCACATTATATTTGAGCAATAATTGTTGAGATTTAACTATAAGTTTTACTTATTTCTTTGATCGACACTGCTTCTTGTATCTCAATTTGACTTTTATTTCTTAAATTTAAATTACATTTTGCTGAGGTACAACTTTGAGTATAAGTCTTACACTTTATAAGCTTATACTTTAAGTATGTCTCTTATACTTCTTTCCCTTCCAAAATGCATGGGTGGTGAACTTCATGGAGCTCTTGCACACCCCCAAATATCTTCATTTTGCCTTCATACTTAAATGATGGTTTTAGGGGGATCTAGGGTTCTAAGTTTAAAATGACTTTTTTCCTTCAAAAGTTTGTAGAAATTGTTTCATTTGTGTTTTAGCATCTGGTGTTATAGATGAGAAGTCTGATGCAAATCCACTTTTCCTTTTGTTATGGTTCGTACCCCCGCCATCCTTCCCCACCTTAGATTGTCAGGGTCTCTTTATTTTTGCAGTTTAAAAATTTCACCAAGTTGTATTTAGGTGTTTCTTTTTTCAGTGTTGTTATAAACCATTGGCAGACCCTTTCAACCTCGCACTCAGGTCCTTTTTCAACTTAGAGAAATTTGCTCCTGCTCTTTCTTTGATATTTCTTTCCCCTCTATCCTCTCCCTTTGAAAAAACTAGATGTATATTAGATATACATTGGATCATCTAGATTTATCCCCCCACCCCATATTTCTTATCCCTTGGTTTGGGAGAATTTATCAGTTCAACCTTCCAGATCACTCCTTCCATCTTTGATCATGCTTATTTTTCTATACAGGGATTTGCTGTTGAGGGATTTAAAAAATGATTTTTTTTTGTAGTTTTGTTTCCTTATTCTCCACTGGTAACTTATAGTAGTGCTTTTCCCCGCCTTAGTATCTTATCTTTGAAATGGTATCTTCATAGATCTTTCAGGGAACACTAAAATTATTTTGTTTCCTTTGTTAACCCTGTTTCCTCTGGGCTTGGTTCCTCTATTCAGTTTGGTGCCTCCTTTCAATCTATTGTTTTTCTTAGTGTTTTATTCTTAGTTAGTTTTCTTTCTTTTTTTTTTTTTGTAAATTTATTTATTTATTTTTGGCTGCCTTAGGTCTTTGTTGCTGCACACGGGCTTTCTCTAGTTGCGGTGCGGAGGGCTACTCTTTGTTGTGGAGCGCGGGCTTCTCATCGTGGTGGCTTCTCTTGTTGCAGAGCATGGGCTCTAGGCACACAGGCTTCAGTAGTTGTGGCACACGGGCTCAGTAGTTGTGGCTCGCGGGCTCTAGAGCGCAGACTCAGTAGTTGTGGCGCATGGGCTTAGTTGCTCCGAGGCATGTGGGATCTTCCCGGACCAGGGCTTGAACTCGTGTCCCCTGCATTGGCAGGTGGATTCTTAACCACTGCACCACCAGGGAAGTCCCCTTAGTTAGTTTTCTGTTCACATTTCTAAATAAGGATCCAGGTCAGAGGTTTTCAGTCCTAAGGGTGCATTAAATTATCTGGAGAGCATTTAAATACAAATGCCTAGCTCCTCATTCCCTCTATAAATGCTAGTTTAATTGGATTAAGGTGGGGCCTAGGCAACTGATATTTTAATTTTTTTGAGATATAATTGACATATAACATTATGTTTCAGGAGTTTCACGTGTGCAGTATAATGATTTGATATGTGTGTACATTGTGAAATGAGCACCACAATAAGCCTAGTTAATATCCATCATCATATATAGTTACAAAAGTTGTTTTTTTCTTGTGATTAGGACTTTTAAGATCTACTCTCTTAGCAAATTTCAAATGTGCAGTTATTAACATAGTCACCACGATGTACTTATCTATTTTATAAGTAAATAAGTACACCCATGATTTGTTTATTCTGTAGCTGGAAATCTGTACTTTTTGACCCCCTTCACCAGTTTCACCAACCACCCCCCACCCCTTGCCTCTGGCAACCACCAATCTGTCCTCTGTATCTATGAGCTTGGTGTTCTTATTGTTGTTTTAGATTCTGCATTTAAGTGAGATCAAACGGTATTTGTCTTTCTTTGATTTATTTCACTTAGCATAATGCCTTTAAGATCCATCCATGTGGTCACAAATGGCAAGATTTCATTCTTTTTTATGGCTGGATAATATTCCATTATATAAAGATACCACATTTTCTTTATCCATTGATCCATCGATGGACACTTAGGTGGTTTCCTAAGTGTCCTATGTATGGGGTGCATATATCTTTTTGAGTTATGTTTCCGTTTTCTTGGGATAAGTACCCAGAGGTGTAATTGCTGGATCTTATGTGTCATGGTCTGAGCGCGGTCGGAAAAGAATTTCCAGACACGAGGCAGAATGTAAGGAAGATAGCATTTTATTAAAGAAAAGGGTCGCTGCAAGAACAGCGGGCTGACTTCCTGGTAGCCAGGGAAAGTCGACAATGAGCATGGGTTGCTTGTCTGTTTTTATAGCCAGGGAACCTGCAAGTCATCTGCTGACTGAGCAGAGTATGTATACTTCAGTGTGCTGAGCGGGAGAAAAACGGGGCAAATGTCTTTTCTTATATGGGATGGGAAAGGGACAGGGCATGCTACTTGGGAGGGCTCTGGGACTGTGCAATGGTTACATTGTGACAGAGCGATAGGCGTCCTGTAACTCTTTGTTCTGACAGTATTGGCCCTTTGAGTTTATCTTGTTCTTTGTCCATGGAGCACACCTCATTCCCCCCTCTCTTTATTTACAGGGCCAATTCTTTGGCCCTATTGGGTACCCTGCTCACGTCTACCTACCTGTCTAGCTCCTTCTCAGGCGTTTGGGAACCCTTTTTGTAAGGAGAAGGGGCGATGATCTCTCTGGCTACTTCCTTCTGGGCGGGAGCGTCATAGGGGTCCTGGGTTCCTGATGCCTGCTCTCTGTCAGGGTATATTTATGGAGGGAGATGAGAGCCCATGGAATGATAAGACGGCTTATTCCAATGTAGTCCATGTGCCAAATGGCTGGTACCCTTGTTGTAGCACCATCTGGAATTGAATCCTTTGAACCTGTCAGGAGATGAACTTAGATAATGTGTTAATAATGTAGGGGCCGGGCTTCCCTGGTGGTGCAGTGATTAAGAATCTGCCTGCCAATGCAAGGGGCACGGGTTCGAGCCCTGGCCTGGGAAGGTCCCACATGCCACGGAACAACTAAGCCCGTGCGCCACAACTACTGAGCCTGTGCTCTAGAGCCCACGAGCCACAACTACTGAGCCCACGTGCCACAACTACTGAAGCCTGCATGCTTAGAGCCCGTGCTCTGCAACAAGAGAAGCCACGACAGTGAGAGGCCCGCACACCGCAGCGAAGAGTAGCCTCTGCTCACCATAGCTAGAGAAAGCCTGTGCACAGCAATGAAGACCCAACACAGCCTAAATAAATAAATAAATAAATAAATAAATAAATAAATAAAATAAAATAAATAATGCAGGGGCCAAACAACAAAACAAGGGCTATCAGGATTAATGGTCCCAACAACGGCAATAGCCATGTCCATATCTGGATCCCCATAGAGGAGAGGAGGCTGGAAAGCCAGCTGGGGCCCTGTCCTGCTCTCTTTTTTAAATTTCCTATTAATTTGACGTTTTTATTTAGAATCTGAAGGTCTTCTTCACCCTGGCCAGAGGTATTAATATAGAAGCAGCATGTTCCATTTAGTAGGGCACAGACACCCCCCCCCCCTCAGCTGTTACAACATTAAGGGCCCTTCTATTTTGTAAAACCACCTTGGCCAGAGAGCCTAGGGCTGACTGCTGTTCCTCAGTGGCTGCTACCGTAGCCTTCCAAGATTCCTGGACCGTGATGGTGAAACTGAGAACACTCCTCTCTAAGAGGGGTGTGCCTGCAAACCAGAAGAGCCCTCTGAAGATGCTGTGTATTATCTCGGGCCAATCAAGAATTGGGTTTCATACGCATGTCCCCCCCCAATCAGTGGTTCGTTTTTGTCTCTCCCAGACAGGTCTTAAGGCCTCCTCGAGGAAGGACCCAAGGTTGGGAATGCCTCCTGAGGAAGCTAAATCCTTTGTAGTCATAATGGTCGCCTCTGGGACCGCAGCAATAATTGGGCAGGAGCCCCTCCAAAGTGTGAGAAGATCCAGATAGACCCCGTTACCGCATAGAAATGAAAATCCGGTGCCCCTCAAGGATACCCCCGTTGTGGGTCCCCAGAGCCAGGCCCTGACTTTTTGGGAGTTTTCCTCTGGAAATAGACTGAGGTCCCATGGCCTAGGCTTATATTGGGAAGGCCAAATTCCAAGGAAATAATCATCTACACATAAAGGGGAGAATCCGGGCTCTGACTGATTATCAGTGTGACTGGGGGATTGGCATAACAACTTTCTGAATGTTAGCTGAATTATGTTATATTTTGGAGGAGAATCTTGCCGGGAGGTTAAACTAAGTAAGTGTCTGGTGGTCACACCGATTCCCCACATATTTAGTTCCCAGGGCCGAGCTGTTTATGGGAATATGGTCTTCATTAATACATTTCTTAGTCGCATTTTTCCTTGAATTTCCCCAGCACAAAGTGAAATTACCTTCATGTACATCATATTTAATTTTCTCTGAACAGGGATTCCACTCCAGGCTAGTCCGATTAGAATTGAGGGTGTAGTTACAAAGAGAGTCATTTAGCCAGCCCAAAATGGGTCCCCATCCATCCGGGTTTTGGAAACAGAACTGTGCCTCGTCTGCCCAAGCTTGGGCTAATGCCCATATCCTGTTTTTCTCTTCATGAGTACAACAAGCGGTCAGGACTACATGAATGTCTTGCCAGGTCAGGTCAGAGGCTATATTGAGGGCCTGAAATTCCTTAATAGAAGTGGTGGGATCCTGACTAAAGGAACCTAACTTGTTTTGGATTTGGGAAATGTCAGACATGGGAAAGGGAACATGGACTCTAATAGTGCCCATGTCTCCATTTGCTACTTCCCTCAAGGGAAGCGTATCAGAATCTGTTTCCTGGCTTTGGGCAGTCCTCGATCTTGTGTGGGGAGGGAAGAGGGGGCCTTTCGCCTGGATAAGGGGGTGCCTGTCGGGGAGCTGTGGGTTGAGGTGAGGGGGCGGGGGCTGAAGCAAAGGGGGTTGATGGGGTGGGGGACAGGAAAGGTCGAGTAGAGGGTCATCTAGGAGATCTGCTGGAGAGGGAGACAGAGGGGGTCGGGGGGATAAGGCGGCAACAGAAAGACACATGCGGCATGAGTCCCTGAGATCCGGATTCTGACTAAGGGCCATAAAGGTCTGGACATAAGGAACCTCTGAGTCCTTTCTTTTTTTCTGGCAGAAGAGATCAAGTTGGAGGATCGTGTTATAATTTAGTGTGCCATTAAGGGGCCATTGTTCTTGGTCCCCCACTTTATACTGGGACCAAGCTGTGTTACAAAAGAAAGTGAGCCTCTTTTTGAGATTTTCAGGGTCAAATTTTTTCCAGTTCCTGAGGATACTATCGAGGGGTGAGTCTCAGGGAGGCTCCCGAGACGTACCAGAACCTGTTCTTACTTAGCCTATATGCCATAGAAAGGGGGTACTGAGAGTCACCAGCTGACAGAAAGGCGTCCCCTCTGTCCCAGTGATCTCTCCGTGCAACTAAGGCACAAAATGGGCTGACCGTCCCAACAATCGCGTCCGACCGTGAGAGGTGACCCCTGAGCGTGCGACTGAGGCACAAACCGTGAGACTGAGGCACCGTGCGACTCGGGCAGGGGAAGAAATAGAGAGAGAGATTCCCGGGACCCACCGGGTGACTCACCGTTTGGCGATTCCCTGAAACGTGAAAAGGCACTCCTGGGATGGCTCAGAGGCAACACCTAGGCTCCTGTAAATCAATCCAGACTGAGAAAAAAGTGAAAGTAACAGAGAAGACAGGCTGAGGAGTTGGCCTCGTAATCCTGCCGGGAAGGTGGCGGTCAAGGGGAGGGGTTTTTCTTGAACCAATATGTGCCCCACGGTGCACGGAAGTTGTCTTGCTGGGGGCAGATGCTCTAACAGCCTGGTCTGTTCTGTGACCCCCTTATCCTTTCACGGGAGTCTTCAAGCGGCCGGCGCCCTATGGCCTGACCTGTACCTGCACGATACCAATCGGCCTAGTCCTCAGCCAGAAGGAAGTCAGAGGGACCCTCGCTGGTTCTGGGCGGTAGTTACGGAGGCGAAGTGAGCCGTGGAGTCTTCAGAACACACCAGGGTGTGGCCCTGGCCAGAGTTCCTCTGTTGCTTGCCCGGCAACCTGCCTGTTTACAGAGGGTCCCAAGAATTGAGGAGAGGAGGTGGGGGAGGAGATCCCCCCAAGAGATATCGCCATATGGGCCACCAAAATGTCGTGGTCTGAGCGTGGGTTGGAAAAGCATTTCCAGACATGAGGCAGAATGTAAGGAAGGTAGAGTTTATTAAAGGGAGGGGTCGCTGCAAGAACAGCGGGCCGACTTCCTGGTAGCCAGGGAAAGTTGACAATGAGCATGGGTTGCTTGTCTGTTTTTATAGCCAGGGAACCTGCCAGTCATCTGCTGACTGGGCAGAGTATGTATACTTACAGTGTGCTGGGCGGGAGAAAAACGGGGCAAATGTCTTTTCTTATATGGGATGGGCAAGGGACAGGGCATGCTACTTGGGAGGGCTCTGGGACAGTGCAATGGTCACATTGTGACAGAGTGGTAGGAGTCCTGTAACTCCTTGTTCTGACAATATTGGCCCTTTGAGTTTATCTTGTTCTTTGTCCTTGGAGCACACCACAATACGGTAGTTCTATTTTTAATTTTTTTGAGGAACCTCCTTACTATTTTCCATAGCGGATACACCAGTTTACATTCCACCAACAGTGCACAAGTTTTCCTTTTCTCCACACTCTCACCAAAACTTGTCATTTCTTGTCTTTTTGATAATAGACATTCTAACAGGTGTGGAGTGAGATCTCATAGTGGTTTTGATTTGCGTTTGCCTGAGAATTGTTCTCTCAGGAGTAAATTCAGAGTACAGGTCCTGCTGAGTGGCCAGGATATCCCTCTAGAGTCCTCGGTGGGTGTGTGCCTTGTCATTTGTGGTGCTATTTCTTCATCCTTTAGTCCTGGCACTTATGTGGGTGGTCCCCTACTGCTGATCCCCGCTTTATAGAGAGCTGGTCTCACAGCTTAGCCTTTCTGAGAACAATGGAGGATGTAGCTGTTCCACAGACCTTTAATTATTCTCTTGACCATCCCTGGTGCTCTTCCTCTCCCACATCCAGCTTCTACTATCTCTGAATTTAGGTTTGTTTTCCACCAAGCTTCTCTTGGGCACACACATTTTAAAAACTTTCTTCTTTTGCTTGGTTCATGTTGGAGGTTCCTCTACATGGTTAAGCACTGACATCATTCAGTTCCGATGGCTTTTTTTTTGCCCACAATTCCTTGCTCTTCTCCTGATGGCATCGTTCCTGTTTATCCTGTGCTGCTGTGGACTTATTCTTACTTTTATATTTTTATAATATGTATTCTTACTGTTATAATAAATAACTAAATAGTCTGTTATATTTGGCATTTTAAAGGAGGGGAGAAATACTTCTAATACTCTATTATTTGTCATGAAACAGCAGCCCACAAACACTTTTTGTTTACCTCTGAAAAACATCAGATATCCAAGGAATTCAGCAGGCTTGTCATGGAAGAGGAACTATAGGCAGTTTAACCAAGTGAAAAATGACTTCATTCCATTAGTGAAAACTGCATTTAAAGTTGTAAGATACCATTTGCACATATCAAATTAGCAAGGTGTTTTTTTTTGGGGGGGGTATGGTGGGAGGTATGGTAGGGAGTAATAAGGAATGTGGAGTGTGTGTATGTGAGGGACAGAGAAAGAATTTAATGCCAGCAAGGGTCATATATACTGCTTGTGAAATGCAAATTGATATAACTCTCAATGCATTTTGGCAATATGGGCCTTTAAAAAAGTTCATACTCTTTGACCCAGGGATTAAAATACTGGCAGTCTATCCCAAGGAAATAATCATAGATTAAGACAATATTTTATGTATAGAGATATTTATCTCCACATTGTAAAGTAAAACAAACAAACAAACAAACAAAAATGTACACGTTCAAGTGCCTGACACTGAGCAGTTGTTAAATTTTGGTACATCTATTCAGCTAACAAAATTCTACAAACAAATGAAGCTAACAAAAATAAATGTTTAGACAGACTTTAATTACATAGGGAAAATGCTTATGTAGTTTTTAATAATGCTAAGTGAAAAAAGATATACTCTAAAACGGACTTACCTAGAATATCAATTCTATAAGAAAAACATATGTGCAAAGAAAAGTAAAAATTAACAGTAACAATTGTTTTTTGATTTGAATTATGTGAGTTTTCCCACCTGTAGTTTTTTATTTTTTTTTATTTATTTATTTTTATTTTTTTATTTTTTTTCACCTGTAGTTTTTTAAAAAATTAATTTATTTTTGGCTGTGTTGGGTCTTCATTGCTGCACGCGGGCTTTTTTCTAGTTGTGGCGAGCAGGGGTTACCCTTTGTGGTGGTGCCTGGGCTTCTCATTGCGGTGGCTTCTCTTGTTGCAGAGCACGGGCTCTAGGTGCACAGGCTTTGGTAGTTGTGGTGCGCGGGCTCAGTAGTTGTGGCTTGTGGGCTCTAGAGCACAGGCTCAGTAGCTGTGGTGCATGGGCTTAGTTGCTCCGCGGCATGTGGTATCTTCCTGGACCAGGGCTCGAACCTGTGTCCCCTGCATTGGCAGGCGGATTCTTAACCACTGTGCCACCAGGGAAGCCCCCACCATAGTCTTATGCTCTTTTGTATTTTCCACATTTCAGCAGTAACTATATTATAATCAGGAAAAAGAATCAATATTATTTTTTAAATTGCCAAGCTGTCTCACAGAGAAATAAGAATGGCCAATAATCACATGAAACTATTTAATTTCAGTAGTAACAAAAAATGCGAAGAATGCTCAATGACATGGAAAATGTTTGTTACATAAATTTAAGTGAAAAAATAGTAACAATATGTACACTATGATCCCAATTTGGTTAAAATGTTGACAGTGCTTATTAGCTTTGGGTAGGGAATATTTTTCAGATGACTTTTAATTTTCTTCGTTATGCTTCTGGTTTGGATTATGTGAGTTTTCTTCCCCTATAGTCTTATCTTCTGTATTTTCCAGTTTTCCTGTACTAAATGTATATTGCTCTTATAATCAGGGGAAATGGTTTTCATACATTATTTTTGTCTTTCTATCCTCTATACTATACTTTCTGCCCTAAAGCATTCTTAAAATATTTAACTTGGATGTTGAATAAGAGAAATTTGAGGGACTTCTTTACCTAATTCAATCTTAAGAATTAAATGAATGCATTGATATAAATTTCATGTTACTTTGAGAGATTTATCTTTGTTTTGTCTATAGGAATATATTTGAGTACTTTGAATATCTTGTCTCTTTCTCAGAATGTTAGCCACATAGGTGCAACGTGATGGAAAACTATCTTCTTGCCAGTTTTAGTAAAGACTTTTGAACTTCTTATTTTTAAAAATTGAGATATAATCTACATACAGCAAAATGTGCAGATTTTAACTGTGTAGTTTAATAAGTTTTGGCAAATGTTTCTACCCATGTAAATACCACCTCAACAATCTATAGAACTTTTTTGTCACTCCAGAAAAGTTCCGTCATGCTCCCTTCTTGTCAATCTTCACATCTGAACATAAGCTCTGTTACAGTTTTTACCACCATAAATTAATCTTGTTTCTTCTAGAGCTCCACAGAATCATAACAGAAGATAAACAGAATCATATAATATATTCTCTTTCATGTCTACCTTATTTTGCTCACCATGATTTTGAGACTCTTCTGTATTGTGTGTATTGGGAACATTTTTCTTTTTAATTGCTGAGTAGTATTCCATTGTACGAATACCACAATTTGTTTATCCACTCTCATGTTGACAGACATGTAGGATGTATCTGGGTTTGGACTCTTTCAAAATCAGGGATGCTGAGTTTGTAGCTGCTCCCTAACCCCCCACTTCTCTTTTCTTGACTAGCAGTGCTTGCAAATCAGGGCTTGTTTCCAGGAGCTTGTAACTAAGACCACCACAAAGAGATCAGAGAACGAAAGTAAAGTGGGCCCACCAAGTCCAGGGCAGAAGCCCCAGGAGTTCAGCTCCTGGGCACAGAGTGGCAGGCCTGCAGATTAACTGAACGCTCCTTTTACAGAAAGAAAGAAAAGAAAAAGCTAAGCAGTGAAAGAGCTCAGAGCACCCAGTTGGGGACCAAGAGAGCCATTACCACATTAGGTCCAAATCACAGCAGTTGTTTGAGGTTACTCGGGATGCTCAGTGTTAACTACACTGAGAGTGGGGTGGGGTGCTTCCTCACCCCAGCTGGCCCTGCAGCAGGTGTTGCCCGAGTGCCCATCTGGACTCCCTTCTGCTGGGGTTTCTGGGGTGAGGGGAGCAGGATGACTTGAAGCACTTGCTCTGTGGCTCTGAGTGCACTGCCAATAGAGCTACATAAAAAACCCCACAGCCTCTTGGGGCATGTGATTTGATAATTGGGAAAAAACTCCTCTCAGACCCAAGGGGCTATCACACGTTCAGGTATTCACCGTTATTACACAAGAGCAGAAATTACGAGTTCCGGGTTTGAGAGGCCCAGGATGTCTCTCTCTGGGACAGGGAAGGGCCCAGCACTCCCCTTCCCCAGTTCACTCCTTGTAGAGTTCATTTCCATCTGTCCTATTCCCACCAAGGAAAATATGGCCTTTATCCCACTTCCTTGGGCACTGCCTCTTTCTCCCGCCTTTCCCCTGAATTTTGACACAGGGTCAGATGAACTGAGTGCAGATAGAGCTGAGGAGGCATGGAGGGAGAAGTACAGTTGTTTAGTCAGTGTGTGGAAACTGCTTTTAGGGGGTGGGAAATGGTGTGATCTCTGAAGATAGGACCCCCATTAGGCAGTGGCAGGACCAAAGGAGAGGGTGTGCTCTCCACCTGCCATGTGATAAGGGCTTTCCAGTTCTAGAAGAATTTGTAGCAAAAGTCATGCCATGAGAGTGAGTCTACTGCGGATGTTATACTGACCAGCTTTGCTGATAACTGTGCTGAAAGCATCCTCTGATGTTCGGCAGTGAACTCAGCCAGCAAGCTGTCCACCCCACGTACCCCCCAGGCTAGCTGTCCCTTCCCTGGACTGTTGTTTGTTACCTCAGTGCGTCAGGTTCTTACCTGCTTATCTGGCCCCCATTTCTTGCCCGGGTCTATTTTTTCCCCTTGCCTCCTTATTTTTTGCCCTCTTCAACTTAAACTATCTGGTTAAAAACTGGACCTTCTAACTTTGCCTTAGTTAACATTCCCTGCCAAGGCACTGACCCTGAGCACCTGCCAGAAGATATTTTTATTGCCTTTGGTTTCATTATAGATGACAAAATACATGGAATTGGATTTCTTTTTCCCAGGATTTGTTTGCTACTTTATCTTAACACCAGATGGAATTTTCTGATTGATTTATAATTATAGGCAGTTTGATTCTTAAAGCCTCTTTTGATCTTACTGGAGCACCGTGGACCATGAGTCCCATGTGACCCATAATGTTGAGAGGAGGTATAAATGGAAGCTTCAAAAAGTTGACACCAAACATGGGAACTGAAGCAATTGTTACACCTCAGACTAGTAGTCCACTGGTTTTAAGATGACTTTTACTTTGAGGAATCTATAAATTCCTTGAAATTGCTACTCTTAGAAAAAGCCACAGTTATTTTTCCTGGGCTACTATATTGTCTTCAGTTCTAATTTTGACATGAGTGCAAAGAACAGATTGTGTCCAGCCCAAGTTACTTTTATAACTTCAAACAATTGTCCTCTCATAGTCTTTAGCAAAAATTTTTTGGAGAAAAGACTTTTAAAGACTTCCTCCCCTCCCTCCCAATTATAGTTGATACTTTAAGCTCTAACTAACCAAGGGTGTTTGAGCACAATCTTTGGCAAAGTAGCTAATGTTTCACGATCAATTTTTTTTTAATTTGAACTCTATGAAAGAGAGTTCATGATACCATTCTATGAAATCTCCTAAACAACTTACTCTTATCAGGGAATATACAAGATTCATGTGTGTCAATTCCTCTACTAGGAACTGAAGATGATAATTAACTATAAATCAAGGAAATGAAAATCCTTGAGTTCTAACCTTTTGCATAGACAAAAGCAAACAGCAAGACCCTGAATAATTGACATTCCTTCTCTGGAATATGAATACTGGGCTCTCCATGGTAAATATAAACTTCATATTTGTGACTTACTCCAGGCTGTACTTAGTAGATTACCTAGATATAGGTAGACAGACCACTAAAGGAAGTTATGGCATTACCTTATCAAGGACATTTTAAGGTAACTTAAAATTATGTCATAGAATGGAAAGATATCCCACATCCATGGATTGGAAGGCTTGATATAAAGATGGCAATACTACCCAAAGTACTCTACGGATTCAATGAAATCTCTCCCAAAATCCAGGCAGCCTTTTTTGCAGAGATGGAAAAGTTGATCCTAAAATTCATATGAAATTGCCAGGGACTCCGAATAGTCAAAACAGTCTTGAAAAAGAAAGATATAGTTGAAGGACTCATGCTTCCCAATTTTAAAAAAGCTACAATAGGTCTCTCGCCTTCTGAGATGGCCCACACTCTGTCTGTGGAGTATGTTTCCCCTAGGGCCATTCTCGCCTTTTGAGATGGACCAGATTCTGTCTATGGAATGTGTATCTCTCTAAATAAATCCACTAATTACCTTAAAAAAAATCAAATAATCAAAACAATGTGGTACTGGCATAAGGATGGATAACATAGATCAATGGAATGGAATTGGAAGTCCAGAGATAAACCCATTTATCTGTAGTCAATTGATTTTTGACAAGGATACCAAGTCCGTTCAGTGGGGGAAAGGACAGTCTCTTCAACAAATGGTGCTGGGATAACTGGATAGCCACATGCAAAAAAATGAAGTTATATTACAGCCTCACACCATATACTAAAAGTAACTCAAAATGAACCAAAGACCTAACTGGAAGAGCCAAAACTCTTAGAAGGAAACATAAGGGTAAATATTCATGACCTTGAATTTGGTAATGGATTCTTAGAAATGACACTAATGGCAGGAGCAGCACTAGAAAAAATAGATACATTGGACTTCATCAAAATTTACAACTTTTGTGCATCAAATGACATTTTTTTTTAAACATCTTTATTGGAGTATAATTGCTTTACAATGGTGTGTTAGTTTCTGCTTTATAACAAAGTGAATCAGGTATACATATACATATATCCCCATATCTCCTCCCACTTGCGTCTCCCTCACACCCTCCCTATCCCACCCCTCTAGGTGGTCGCAGAACACCGAGCTGATCTCCCTGTGCTATGCAGCTGCTTCCCACTAGCTGTCTGTTTTACATTTGGTAGTGTATATATGTCCATGCCACTCTCTTACTTCGTCCCAGCTTACCCTTCCCCCTTCCCGTGTCTTCAAGTCCATTCTCTACATCTGCGTCTTTATTCCTGCCCTGCCCCTAGGTTCTTCAGAACCATTTTCTTTTTTTTTTGATTCCATATATATGTGTTAGCATACGATATATGTTTTTCTCTTCCTGACTTACTTCACTCTGTATGACAGACTCTAGGTCCATCCACCTCACTACGAATAACTCAATTTCGTTTCCTTTTACACCTGAGTAATATTCCATTGTATATATGTGCCACATCTTCTTTATCCCTTCATCTGTGATGGACACTTAGGTTGCTTCCATGTCCTGGCTATTGTAAATAGAGCTGCAGTGAACATTGTGGTACATGACTCTTTTTGAATTATGGTTTTCTCAGGGTATATGCCCAGTAGTGGGATTGCTGGGTCGTATGGTAGTTCTATTTTTAGTTTTTTAAGGAACCTCCATAATGTTCTCCATAGTGGCTGTATCAGTTTACATTCCCACCAACAGTGCAAGAGGGTTCCCTTTTCTCCACATCCTCTCCAGCATTTATTGTTTGTAGTTTTTTTTTTTTTTTTTTTGTGGTACGCGGGCCTCTCACTGTTGTGGCCTCTCCCGTTGTGGAGCACAGGCTCTGGACGGTGAGGCTCAGCGGCCATGGCTCACGGCAGCAGCCGCTCCGCGGCATGTGGGATCTTCCCGGACCGGGGCACGAACCCGTGTCCCCTGCATCGGCAGGTGGACTCTCAACCACTGCACCACCAGGGAAGCCCTGTTTGTAGATTTTTTTGATGATGGCCATTCTGACTGGTGTGAGGTGATACCTCATTGTAGTTTTGATTTTCATTTCTCTAATGATTAGCGATGTTGAGCATCCTTTCATGTGTTTGTTGGCAATCTGTATATCTTCTTTGGAGAAATGTCTGTTTAGGTCTTCTGCCCATTTTTGTCTTTTTTTTTTTTTTTTGCGGTACGCGGGCCTCTCACTGCTGTGGCCTCTCCCGTTGCGGAGCACAGGCTCCGGACGCGCAGGCTCAGCGGCCATGGCTCACGGGCCCAGCCGCTTCGCAGCATGTGGGATCCTCCCGGACCGGGGCACGAACCCGCGTCCCCTGCATCGGCAGGCGGACTCTCAACCACTGCGCCACCAGGGAAGCCCTCTTCTGCCCACTTTTGGATTGCGTTGTTTGTTGTTTTGATATTGAGCTGCATGAGCTGCTTGTAAATTTTGTAGATTAATCCTTTCCTCAGTTACTTCATTTGCAAATATTTTCTCCCATTCTGAGGGTTGTCTTTTTGTCGTCTTTATGTTTTCCTTTGCTGTGCAAAAGCTTTTAAGTTTCATTAGGTCCCGTTTGTTTATTTTTGGTTTTTTTCCCATTTCTCTAGGAGGTGGGTCAAAAAGGATCTTGCTGTGATTTATGTCATAGAGTGTTCTACCTGTTTTCCTCTAAGAGTTTTATAGTGTCTGGCCTTACATTTAGGTCTGTAAACAATTTTGAGTTTATTTTTGTGTATGGTGTTAGGGAGTGTGCTAATTTCATTCTTTTCCATGTAGCTGTCCAGTTTTCCCAGCACCACTTATTGAAGAGGCTGTCTTTTCTCCATTGTATATTCTTGCCTCCTTTATCAAAAATAAGGTGCCAGGGCTTCCCTGGTAGCGCGGTGGTTGGGAGTCCGCCTGCTGATGCGGGGGACACGGGTTCATGCCCTGGTCCAGGAAGATCCTACATGCCGCGGAGCGGCTGGGTCCGTGAGCCATGGCCGCTGAGCCTGTGCATCCGGAGCCTGTGCTCTGCAATAGGAGGGGCCACAACAGTGAGAGGCCCGCGTACCACAAAAAAAAAAAAAAAAGTGACCATATGTGCGTGGGTTTATCTCTGGGCTTTCTGTCCTGTTCCATTGATCTATATTTCTGTTTTTGTGCCAGTACCATACTCTCTTGATTACTGTAGCTTTGTAGTATAGTCTGTTGTCCAGGAGCTTGATTCCTCCAGCTCAGTTTTTGTTTCTCAAGATTGCTTTGGCGATTTGGGGTCTTTTGTGTTTCCATATAAATGTGAAATTTTTTTGTTCTAGTTCTGTGAAAAATGCCATTGGTAGTTTCAAAGGGATTGCATTGAATCTATAGATTGCTTTGGGTAGTATAGTCATTTTCACAATATTGATTCTTCCAATCCAAGAACATGGTATATCTCTATCTGTTTGTATCTTCTTTAATTTCTTTCATCAGTGTCTTATAGTTTTCTGCATACAGGTGTTTTGTCTCCTTAGGTAGGTTTATTCCTTGGTAGTCTATTCTTTTTGTTGCACTGGTAAATGGGAGTGTTTCCTTAATTTCTCTTTCAGATTTTTCATCATTAGTGTATAGGAATGCAAGAGATTTCTGTGCATTAATTTTGTATCCTACAACTTTACCAGATTCATTGATTAGCTCTAGTAGTTTTCTGGTAGCATCTTTAGGATTCTCTGTGTATAGTATCATGTCATCTGCAAACAGTGACAGCTTTACTTCTTCTTTTCTGATTTGAATTCCTTTTATTTCTTTTTCTTCTCTGCTTGCTGTGGTTAAAACTTCCAAAACTATGTTGAATAACGGTGATGAGAGTGGACAACCTTGTCTTGTTCCTGATCTTAGAGGAAATGCTTTCATTTTTTCCCCATTGAGAACGATGTTGGCTGTGGGTTTTTCATATATGGACTTTATCATGTTGAGATAAGTTTCCTCTATGCCTACTTTCTGTAGCATTTTTATCATAAATCGGTGTTGAATTTTGTTGAAAGCTTTTTCTGCATCTATTGAGATGATCATATGGTTTTTATCCTTCAGTTTGTTAATATGCCTTATCACATTGATTGATTAGCATATATTGAAGAATCCTTGCATTCCTGGGATAAACCCCACTTGATCGTGGTGTATGATCCTTTTAATGTGCTGTTGGATTCTGTTTGCTAGTATCTTGTTGAGGATTTTTGCGTCTATGTTCATCAGTGATATTGGCCTGTAGTTCTCTTTCTTTGTGACATCTTTGGTTTTGGTATCAGGGTGATGGTGGCCTCTTAGAATGAGTTTGGGAGTGTTCCTCTCTCTGCTATATTTTGGAAGAGATTGAGAAGGATAGGTGTTAGCTCTTCTCTAAATGTTTGATAGAATTGCCTGTGAAGCCATCTGGTCCTGGGCTTTTGTTTGTTGGAAGATTTTTAATCACAATGTCAATTTCAGTGCTTGTGATTGGTCTGTTTATATTTTCTGTTTCTTCCTGGTTCAGTCTTGGAAGGTTGTGCTTTTCTAAGAATTTGTCTGTTTCTTCCAGGTTGTCCATTTTATTGGCATATAGTTGCTTGTAGTAATCTCTCATGATTTCTGCAGTGTCAGTTGTTACTTCTTCTTTTTCATTTCTAATTCTATTTCTTTTTGTGTGGGTTTTTAAAAAAATCTTTATTAGAGTGTATTTGCTTTACAATGGTGTGTTAGTTTCTGCTTTATATCAAAGTGAATCAGTTATACATATACATATATCCCCATATATCTTCCCTCTTGCGTCTCCCTCCCTCCCACCCTCCCTATCCCACCCTTCTAGCTGGTCACAAAGCACTGAGCTGATCTCCCTGTGCTATGCGGCTGCTTCCCACTAGCTATCTACCTTACATTTGGTAGTGTATATATATCCATGCCTCTCTCTCACTTTGTCACAGCTTACTCTTCCCCCTCCCCATATCCTCAAGTCCATTCTCTAGTAGGTCTGTGTCTTTATTCCTGTCTTACCCCTAGGTTCTTCATGACATTTTTTTTCTTAGATTCCATATATATGTGTTAGCATACGGTATTTGTCCTTCCCTTTCTGACTTACTTCACTCTGTATGACAGACTCTAGGTCTATCCACCTCATTACAAATAGCTCAGTTTCGTTTCTTTTTATGGCTGAGTAATATTCCATTGTATGTATGTGCCACATCTTCTTTATCCATTCATCAGATGATGGACACTTAGGTTGTTTCCATCTCTGGGCTATTGTAAATAGAGCTGCAACGAACATTTTGGTACATGACTCTTTTTGAATTATGGTTTTCTCAGGGTATATGCCCAGTAGTGGGATTGCTGGGTCGTATGGTAGTTCTATTTGTAGGGTTTTTTTTGTTTTTGTTTTTTGCGGTATGTGGGCCTCTCACTGTTGTGGCCTCTCCCGTTGCGGAGCAACAGGCTCCAGACGCGCAGGCTCAGTGGCCATGGCTCACGGGCGCAGCTGCTCCGCGGCATGTGGGATCTTCCCGGACCGGGGCACGAACCCATGTCCCCTGCATCGGCAGGCAGACTCTCAACCACTGCGCCACCAGGGAAGCCCTATTTGTAGTTTTTTTAAGGAACCTCCATACTGTTCTCCATAGTGGCTGTACCAATTCACATTCCCACCAACAGTGCAAGAGGGTTCCCTTTTCTCTATACCCTCTCCAGCATTTATTGTTTCTGGAGTTTTTGATGATGGCCTTTCTGACTGGTGTGAGATGATATCTCATTGTAGTTTTGATTTGCATTTCTCTAATGATTAATGATGTTGAGCATTCTTTCATGTGTTTGTTGGCAGTCTGTATATCTTCTTTGGAGAAATGTCTGTTTAGGTCTTCTGCCCATTTTTGGATTGGGTTGTTTGTTTTTTTGTTATTGAGTTACGTGAGGTGCTTATAAATTTTGGAGATTAATCTTTTGTCAGTTACTTCATTTGCAAATATTTTCTCCCATTCTGAGGGTTGTCTTTTGGTCTTGTTTATGGTTTCCTTTGCTGTGCAAAAGCTTTGAAGTTTCATTAGGTCCCATTTGTTTATTTTTGTTTTTATTTCCATCTCTCTAGGAGGTGGGTCAAAAAGGATCTTGCTGTGGTTTATGTCATAGAGTGTTCTGCCTATGTTTTCCTCTAAGGGTTTGATAGTTTCTGGTCTTACATGTAGGTCTTTAATCCATTTTGAGTTTATTTTTGTGTATGGTGTTAGGGAGTGATCTAATCTCATGTACCTGTCCAGTTTTTCCAGCACCACTTATTGAAGAGGCTGTCCTTTCTCCACTGTACATTCCTGCCTCCTTTATCAAAGATAAGGTGACCATATGTGCATGGGTTTATCTCTGGGCTTTCTATCCTGTTCCATTGATCTATATTTCTGTTTTTGTGCCAGTACCATACTGTCTTGATTACTGTAGCTTTGTAGTATAGTCTGAAGTCAGGGAGCCTGATTCCTTCAGCTCCATTTTTCGTTCTCAGTATTGCTTTGGCTATTCGGGGTCTTTTGTGTTTCCATACAAATTGTGAACTTTCTTGTTCTAGTTCTGTGAAAAATGCCAGTGGTAGTTTGATAGGGATTTCACTGAATCTGTAGATTGCTTTGGGTAGTAGAGTCATTTTCACAATGTTGATTCTTCCAATCCAAGAACATGGTATATCTCTCCGTCTAATTGTATCATCTTTAATTTCTTTCATCAGTGTCTTATAATTTTCTGCATACAGGTTTTATGTCTCCTTAGGTAGGTTTATTCCTTGGTAGTCTATTCTTTTTGTTGCACTGGTAAATGGGAGTGTTTTCTTGATTTCACTTTCAGATTTTTCATCATTAGTGTATAGGAATGCCAGAGATTTCTGTGCATTAATTTTGTATCCTGCTGCTTTACCAAATTCATTGATTAGCTCTAGTAGTTTTCTGGTAACATCTTTAGGATTCTCTATGTATAGTATCATGTCATGTGCAAACAGTGACAGCTTTACTTCTTTTCCAGTTTGGATTCCTTTTATTTCCTTTTCTTCTCTGATTGCTGTGGCTAAAACTTCCAAAACTATGTTGAATAAGAGTGGTGAGAATGGGCAACTTCCTTTTGTTCCTAATCTTAGTGGAAATGCTTTCAGTTCTTCACCATTGAGGACGATGTTGCCTGTGGGTTTGTCATATATGGACTTTATTATGTTGAGGAAAGTTCCCTCTGTGCCTACTTTCTGCAGCGTTTTTATCATAAATGGGTGTTGAATTTTGTTGATAGCTTTCTGTGCATCTATGGAGATGATCATATGGTTTTTCTCCTTCAGTTTGTTGATATGGTTTATCACATTGATTGATTTGCGTATATTGAAGAATCCTTGCATTCCTGGGATAAACCCCCGTTGATCATGGTGTATGATCCTTTTAATGTGCTGTTGGATTCTGTTTGCTAGTATTTTGTTGAGGATTTTTGCATCTGTGTTCATCAGTGATATTGGCCTGTAGTTTTCTTTCTTTGTGACATCCTTGTCTGGTTTTGGTATCAAGGTGATGGTAGCCTCGTAGAATGAGTTTGGGAGTGTTCCTCCCTCTGCTATATTTTGGAGGAGTTTGAGAAGGATAGGTGTTAGCTCTTCTGTAAATGTTTGATAGAATTCGCATGTGAAGCCATCTGGTCCTGGGCTTTTGTTTGTTGGAAGATTTTTAATCACAATGTCAATTTCAGTGCTTGTGATTGGTCTGTTCATATTTTCTATTTCTTCCTGATTCAGTCTTGGCAGGTTGTGCATTTCTAAGATTTTGTCCATTTCTTCCGGGTTGTCCATTTTATTGGCATATAGTTGCTTGTAGTAATCTCTCATGATCTTTTGTATTTCTGCAGTGTCAGTTGTTACTTCTCCTTTTTCATTTCTAATTCTATTGATTTGAGTCTTCTCCCTTTTTTTCTTGATGATTCTGGCTAATGGTTTATCAATTTTGTTTATCTTCTCAAAGAACCAGCTTTTAGTTGTATTGATCTTTGCTATAGTTTCCTTCATTTCTTTTTCATTTATTTCTGATCTTATTTCTATGATTTCTTTTCTTTTGCTAACTTGGAGTTTTTTTGTTCTTCTTTCTCTAATTGCTTTAGGTGCAAGTTTAGGTTGTTTATTCGAGATGTTTCCTGTTTCTTAAGGTAGGATTGTATTGCTATAAACTTCCCTCTTAGAACTGCTTTTGCTGCATCCCATAGGTTTTGGGTCGTCGTGTCTCCATTGTCATTTGTTTCTAGGTATTTTTTGATTTCCTCTTTGATTTCTTCAGTGATCACTTCGTTATTAAGTAGTGTATTGTTTAGCCTCCATGTGTTTGTATTTTTTACAGATCTTTTCCTGTAATTGATATCTAGTCTCATAGTGTTGTGGTCAGAAAAGATACTTGATACAATTCCAATTTTCTTAAATTTACTACGGCTTGATTTGTGACTCAAGATATAATCTATCCTGGAGAATGTTCCATGAGCACTTGAGAAAAATGTGTATTCTGTTGTTTTTGGATGGAACGTCCTAAAAATATCAATTAAGTCCATCTGGTTTAATTTATCATTTAAAGCTTGTGTTTCCTTATTTGTTTTCGTTTTGAATGATCTGTCCATTGGTGAAAGTGGGGTGTTAAAGGGCCCTACTATGAATGTGTTACTGTCGATTTCCCCTTTTATAGCTGTTAGTATTTGCCTTATGTATTGAGGTGCTCCTATGTTGGGTGCATAAATATTTACAATTGTTATATCTTCTTCTTGGATTGATCCCTTGATCATTATGTAGTGTCCTTCTTTGTCTCTTCTAATAGTCTTTATTTTAAAGTCTGTTTTGTCTGATAGGAGAATTGCTACTCCATCTTCCTTTTGATTTCCATCTGCATGGAATATCTTTTTCCATCCCTTTACTTTCAGTCCGTATGTGTCTCTAGGTCTGAAGTGGGTCTCTTGTAGACAGCATATCTATGGGTTTTGTTTTTGTATCCATTCAGCCAATCTGTGTCTTTTGGTGAGAGCATTTAGTCCATTTACATTTAAGATAATTATTGATATGTATGTTCCTATTCCCATTTTCTTAATTGTTTTGGGTTCGTTATTGTAGGTCTTTTCCTTCTCTTGTGTTCCTTGCCTAGAGAAGTTCCTTTAGCAGTTGTTGTAGAGCTGGTTTGGTGGTGCTGAACTCTCTCAGCTTTTGCTTGTCTATAAAGGTTTTAATTACTCCATCAGATCTGAATGAGATCCTTGTTGGGTAGGGTAATCTTGGTTGCAGGTTTTTCTCCTTCATCACTTTAAATATGTCCTGCCAGTCCCTTCTGGCTTGCAGAGTTTCTGCTGAAATATCAGCTGTTAACCTTATGGGGATTCCCTTGTGTGTTATTTGTTGTTTTTCCCTTGCTGCTTTTAATATGTTTTCTTTGTATTTAATTGTTGACAGTTTGATTAATATGTGTCTTGGTGTATTTCTCCTTGGATTTATCCTGTATGGGACTCTCTGTGCTTCCTGGACTTGATTAACTATTTCCTTTCCCATATTAGGGAAGTTTTCAACTATAATCTTTTCAAATATTTTCTCAGTCCCTTTCTTTTTCTCTTCTTCTTCTGGAACCCCTATAATTGGAATGTTGGTGCGTTTAATGTTGTCCCAGAGGTCTCTGAGACTGTCCTCAGTTCTTTTCATTCTTTTTCTTTATTCTGCTCTGCAGTAGTTATTTCCATTATTTATCTTCCAGGTCACTTATCCGTTCTTCTGCCTCAGTTATTCTGCTATTGATCCCATCTAGAGTATTTTTAATTTCATTTATTGTGTTGTTCATCGTTGTTTGTTTCATCTTTAGTTCTTCTAGGTCCTTGTTAAATGTTTCTTGCATTTTGTCTATTCTATTTCCAAGATTTTGGATCATCTTTACTATCATTATCCTGAATTCTTTTTCAGGTAGACTGCCTATTTCCTCTTCATTTGTTAGGTCTGATGGGTTTTTATCTTGCTCCTTCATCTGCTGTGTGTTTTTCTGTCTTCTCATTTTGCTTATCTTACTGTGTTTGGGGTCTCCTTTTTGCAGGCTGCAGGTTCGCAGTTCCCGTTGTTTTTGGTGTCTGTCCCCAGTGGCTAAGGTTGGTTCAGTGGGTTGTGTAGGCTTCCTGGTGGAGGGGACTGGTTGCTGTGTTCTGGTGGATGAGGCTGGATCTTGTCTTTCTGGTGGGCAGGTCCACGTCTGGTGGTGTGTTTTGGGGTGTCTGTGGCCTTATTATGATTTTAGGCAGCCTCTTTGCTGCTGATGGGTGGGGTTGTGTTCCTGTCTTGCTAGTTGTTTGGCATAGGATGTCCAGCACTGTAGCTTGCTGGTCGTTGAGTGAAGCTGGGTGCTGGTGTTGAGATGGGAGATTTTCGCTGTTTGATATTATGTGGAGCTGGGAGGTGTCTTGTTGACCAGTGTTCGAAGTTGGCTCTCCGACCTCAGAGGCATAGCACTGACTCCTGGCTGCAGCACCAAGAGCCTTTCATCCACACTACTCAGAATAAAAAGTAGAAAAAAAGAATTAGTAGACGTAGAAAGAAAGAAAGAAGGAAGCAAGGAAGGAAGGAAGGAGAGGGAGGGAGGGAGGGAGGGAGGAAGGAAGGAAAAAAAGAAAGAAAGAAGATAAAGTAAAATAAAATAAAGTAAGGTAAAATATAATAACGTTATTAAAATAAAAAATAATTAAGAAAAAAATTAACAAACAAAAAAACGGATGGATAGAACCCGAGGACAAATGGTGGAAGCAAAGCTATACAGAGAAAATCTCACACAGAAGCATACACATACACACTCACAAAAAGAGGAAAAGGGGAAAAAATCATAAATCTTGTTCTCAAAGTCCACCTCCTCAATTTGGGATGATTCGTTGTCTATTCATGTATTCCACAGATGCAGGGTACATCAGGTTGATTGTGGAGCTTTAATCCGCTGCTTCTGAGGCTGCTGGGAGAGATTTCCCTTTCTCTTCTTTGTTCTCACAGCTCCCAGGGGCTCAGCTTTGGATTTGGCCCCACCTCTGCGTGTAGGTCGCCGGAGGGCGTCTGTTCTTCGCTCAGACAGGACGGGGTTAAAGGAGCAGCTGCTTGGGGACTCTGGCTCACTCAGGCCGTGGGGGAGGGAGGGGCACGGAGTGCGGGGCGGCAGAGGCCGGCGTGACGTTGCATCAGCCTGAGGTGCGCCGTGCTTCTCCCGAGGAAGTTGTCCCTGGATCCTGGGACGCTGGCAGTGGCGGGCTGCACAGGCTTCCTGGAAGGGGGATGTGGATAGTGACCTGTGCTCGCACACAGGCTTCTTGGTGGCGGCAGCAGCAGCCTTAGCATCTCACGCACATCTCTGGGGTCCGTGCTTTTAGCCGCGTCTCGTGCCCGTCTCTGGAGCTCCTTTAAGCAGTGCTCATAATCCCCTCTCCTCGAGCACCAGGAAACAAAGAGGGAAGAAAAAGTCTCTTGCCTCTTCGGCAGCTCCAGACTTTTCCCCGGACTCCCTCCCAGCTAGCCGTGGTGCACTAACCCCCTTCAGGCTGTGTTCACGCCGCCAACCCCAGTCCTCTCCCTGCGCTGCTCCGACCGAGCCTCAGCTCCCAGCCCCGCCTGCCCCGGCGGGTGAGCAGACAAGCCTCTCGGGCTGGTGAGTGCCGGTGAGTGCCAGTCGGCACCGATCCTCTGGGTGGGAATCTCTCCGCTTTTCCTTCCGCACGCCTGTGGCTGCGCTCTCCTCCGCGGCTCCGAAGATTTCCCCCACCGCCACCCGCAGTCTCCGCCCGCGAAGGGGCTTCCTAGTGTGTGGAAGCCTTTCCTCCTTCACAGCTCCCTCCCACTGGTGCAGGTCCCGTCCCTATCCTTTTGTCTCTGTTTATTCTATTTTCTTTTGCCCTACCCAGGTACGTGGGGGAGTTTCTTGCCTTTTGGGAGGTCTGAGGTCTTCTGCCAGTGTTCAGTAGGTGTTCTGTAGGAGTAGTTCCACCTGTAGATGTATTTCTGGTGTATCTGTGGGGAGGAAGGTGATCTCCGCGTCTTACTCTTCCGCCATCTTCCCCTCGTCCTCTAATTCTATTGATTTAAGTCTTATCCCTTTTTTTCTTGTTGAGTCTGGCTAATGGTTTATCACTTTTATCTTCTCAAAGAACCAGCTTTTAGTTTTGATGTTTGCTATTGTTTCCTTCATTTATTTTTCATTTTTTTCTGACCTGATATTTATGATTTCTTTCCTTCTGCTAACTTTGGGGGTTTTTTGGTTCTTCTTTTGCTAATTGGTGTAAGGGTAGGTTGTTGATTTGAGATGTTTCTTGTTTCTTAAGGTAGGATTGTATTGCTATAAACTTCCCTCTTTGAACTGCTTTTGCTGCATCCATAGGTTTTGGGCCATCGTGTTCTCATTGTCATTTGTTTCTAGATATTTTTTGATTTCCTCTTTGATTTCTTCAGTGATCTCTTGGTATTTAGTACTGTATTGTTTAGCTTCCATGTGTTTGTATTTTTGACAGATTTTTTCCTGTAATTGATATCTCGTCTCATAGCATTGTGGTTAGAAAAGATACTTGATACGATTTCAGTTTTCTTAAATTTACCAAGGCTTGATTTGTGACCCAAGATATGATCTATCCTGGAGAATGTTCCATGAGCACTTGAGAAGAAAGTGTATTCTGTTGTTTTTGGATGGAATGTCTTATAAATATCAATTAAGTCCATCTGGTTTCATGTATCATTTAAAGCTTGTGTTTCCTTATTTATTTTCATTTTGGATGATCTGTCCATTGGTGAAAGTGGGGTGTTAAAGTCCCCAACTATGATTGTGTTACTGTCGATTTCCCCTTTTATGGCTGTTAACATTTGCCTTAGGTATTGATGTGCTCCTATGTTGGGTGCATAAATATTTACAATTGTTACATCTTCTTCTTGGATTGATCCCTTGATCATTATGTAGTGTCCTTCTTTGTCTCTTCTAATAGTCTTTATTTTAAAGTCTGTTTTGTCTGATAGGAGAATTGCTACTCCATCTTTCTTTTGATTTCCATTTGCATGGAATATCTTTTTCCATCCCCTCAATTTCAGTCTGTATGTGTCCCTAGGTCTGAAGTGGGTCTCTTGTAGACAGCATATATACGGGCCTTGTTTTTGTATCCATTCAGCCAGTCTGTGTCTTTTGGTTGGAGCATTTAATGCATTTACATTTAAGGTAATTGTTGATATGTATGTTCCTATTCCCATTTTCTTAATTGTTTTGGGTTTGTTATTGTAGGTCTTTTCCTTCTCTTGTGTTTCCTGCCTAGAGAAGTTCCTTTAGCATTTGTTGTAAAGCTGGTTTGGTGGTGCTGACTTCTTTTAGCTTGTGCTTATCTGTTCAGGTTTTAATTTCTCCATCGAATCTGAATGAGATCCTTGCTGGGTAGAGTAATCTTGGTTGTAGGTTTTTCCCTTTCATCACTTTAAATACGTCCTGCCACTCCCTTTTGGCTTGCAGAGTTTCTGCTGAAAGGTCAGCTGTTAACCTTATGGGGATTCCCTTGTATGTTATTTTCCCCTTGCTGCTTTTAATATTTTTTCTTTGTATTTAATTTTTTTTTTTTTTTTGCGGTATGCGGGCCTCTCACTGTTGTGGCCTCTCCCATTGCGGAGCGCAGGCTCCGGACGCGCAGGCTCAGTGGCCATGGCTCACAGGCCCAGCCGCTCTGCGGCTTGTGGGATCCTCCTGGACCTGGGCACGAACCTGTGTCCCCTGCATCGGCAGGCGGACTCTCAACCACTGTGCCACCAGGGAAGCCCTGTGTTTAATTTTTGATAGTTTGATTAATATGTGTCTTGGCGTGTTTCTCCATGGATTTATCGTGTATGGGACTCTCTGTGCTTCCTGGACTTGATTAACTATTTCCTCTCCTATATTAGGGAAGTTTTCAACTGTAATCTCTTCAAATATTTTCTCAGTCCCTTTCTTTTTCTCTTCTTACTTCTGGGACCCCTGTAATTCGAATGTTGGTGCGTTTAATGTTGTCCCAGAGGTCTGTGGGACTGTCCTCAATTCTTTTCATTCTTTTCTCTTTATTCTCCTCTGTGGTAGTTTTTTCCACTATTTTATCTTCCAGGTCACTTATCCATTTTTCTGCCTCAGTTATTCTGCTATTGATTCCTTCTAGAGAATTTTAAATTTCATTTATTGTGTTGTTCATCATTGTTTGTTTGCTCTTTACTTCTTCTAGGTCCTTGTAAATGTTTCTTGTATTTTCTCTATTCTATTTCCAAGATTTTGGATCATCTTTACTATCATTACTCTGAATTCTTTTTCAGGTAGACTGCGTATTTCCTCTTCCTTTGTTTGGTCTGGTGGGTTTTTACCTTGCTTCTTCATCTGCTGTGTGTTTCTCTGTCTTCTCATTTTGCTTAACTCACTGTGTTTGGGGTTTCCTTTTCGCAGGCTGCAGGTGCGTAGTTCCCTTTGTTTTTGGTGTTTGCCCCCAGTGGGTGAGGTTGGTTCAGTGGCTTGTGTAGATTTCCTGGTGGAGGGGACTGGTTGCTGTGTTCTGGTGGATGAGGCTGTATCTTGTCTTTCTGATGGGCAGGACCGCGTCCGGTGGTGTGTTTTGGGGTGTCTGTGGCCTTATTATGATTTTAGGCAGCCTCTTTGCTGCTGATGGGTGGGGTTGTGTTCCTGTCTTGCTAGTTGTTTGGCGTAGGGTTTCTAGCACTGTAGCTTGCTGGTCGTTGAGTGGAGCTGGGTCTTAGCATTGAGATGGAGCTCTCTGGGAGAGCTTTTGCTGTTTGATATTACGTGGAGCTGGGAGGTCTCTGGTGGACCAATGTCCCGAACTCGGCTCTCCCACCTCAGAGGCACAGGCCTGACACCCTGCCGGAACACCAAGACCCTGTCAGCCACATGGCTCCACACTCTGGAAACCCACACTCCAGAGGCCCTCCTTTCGATGTGCTTCCTCTCCCTGCTGCACAGGTCCTAACCAAATGACATTATTAAGAAAGTGGAAAGACAGTCTACAGAATGGGAGAAAATATGCAAATCTGAGAAGGGCCTAGTATCCATAATACATTAAAAAAAAAAAAAGACCTCTAACAACTAAACAACAAAAAGAAAAACAACACAATTAAAATATGGGCAAAGACTTCATTGGACATTTATCCAAAGAAGATATACAAATGGCCAACAAGTATATGAAAAGATGTGCAACGTCATTGGTCATTAAGGAAATGCAAATCAGCCACAGTGAGATACTACTTCACACCCCCAAGGATGGCTATAATTTAAAAACATCCCAAACGCAGAATATGATGTGTTGGTGAGGATGTCAGACCCTTGTGCTTTGCTGGCGAGAATGTAAAATTGCATAGCCACCGTGGAGAATAGTTTGGCAGTTCCTCAGAAAGTTAAATGTAGACTTAACCACATGACCCAGCAGTTCTACCTCTGGGTACATACCCCAAATAATTGAAGACAGGTATTCAAACAAGTACTTGTACACAGATGTTCCTAGCAGCACTATTCACAGCAGCCAAAAGGTAGGAACAACCCAGATGTCCATCAGTGGATGAATGGGTGAACAAAATGTGATTTATCCATACAATGGAATATTTTTTAGCCATAAAAAGGAGTAAAGTACTGATGCAGTGATAATGTGGAAACACATCAAAACGTCATGCTAAGTGAAAGAAGGCAGACGCAAAAGGTCACATATTGTGTGATTACATTTATGTGAAATGTCTGGAATAGATAAATTCATTGAGACAAAGAGCATATTAGTGGTTGCCAGGGGCTGGAGCAGGGGGAATGGTAGTGACTGATTCATGAGTACAAGGTTTCATTTGGGGATGACTAAAATGTTTTGGAACTAGATACAGGTGAGGGTTGTACAGCATTGTGAATATACTAAATGCCATTGAATTGTACATATTAAAATGGTTAATTTTATGTTATGTGAATTTTCCCTCAAATTAAAAAAATTGCATCATATAGTTTTTGTGATCTCATAAATAACTGTGGCTTTGCTGTCATGGTTACCTTGTGACTGTTGGAATCCATGTACTTTGTAGCATTAATACATTGGGAAAGTTCTTTCCAGCTGTGGGCAAGAAAACACGAAGACAGATGATCCCAAGTGGGTTTCGTCATAGAATAACAGTTAAGGAATATAGCCTTTTCTTTTTGACTTGTGGAAGCTGTTGAAACTTCTACCTTGAGTGCGCCCTTGGTTGTTTTAAAGTGTGATCTGGACTGATAGGATTTGGTCTCTTCATTTAATTTGAAAGAGCGTGTTTAAAGTAACTTTATAGTATTTGGCGATGGAGCAGCTTTTGGTTTTATGAAAATTAGGAGTAATTTCTCAAGAATGTGAGCTATACATATGGAATTGCAGTAAGATTTTTCTGGTGGTTTGCTGTGTTGCACTGCTAGAGACTTCTGTGACACTTTCGAAAGCCATTACAAGTGCTTTTTATTATAAGTGGAATTGGTGTCAGGAATAAGAAATTTTTTGTGTGTGCAAAAACTAAAATCCTTAGTTTCTTATTTTAATCTTATACCTGTTTGGTTTTTTGAAGGAGGGACTTTAAGTTAGATTCTAGCAAAGAGATCTGAGCTTGAGAAGAGCGTCTTAACTCAGAAAGGTAGCAGTGCTTTGCCAGTGATCGTGAAGCTTTTCTTTATGTATGGAGTTGATGCTTCTGCCTCAGGGTCATGTTCCTGCCCCTGTGTTGTATGTAGACTTGTTTCTCAAGCAGATGTTATTTATGCTAGTTGTCTTGCACGCTTCCACCTGGCTCCTCTCATGACCCACAACATGCCATCCAGGCTAAGGGTTTGCAGACTTGAAGCAAACAAAGCGAAGTGGTTTGTAGTGGATTGAACCCACAGCTAGTTAAAGCTCTTAGAGCAGTGCCTGACACAGAGTAAAAGCTTGACATGTGTATGCTAAAGACATAAGAATGATGGGGAAAGATCACTCGGTGCTGCGCTGGGTCTTTCTTGGGGTGCGCGGCTTCTCTAATTGTGATGCATGGGCTTAGTTGCCCCGCGGCATGTGGGATCTTAGTTCCCTGACCAGGGATTGAACCCACATCCCTTACACTGGAGGACCACCAGGGAAGTCCCCAGGGTGCTTTTTCGAGGGGCAAACTTGTTAACATTCAGATATTCGTAGTCCCTACTCTCTCGTGTACCCATGCACCGTTTGAAGTTCTGAGACCCTCTGGTATACTCACTTGAGGGCCATTTTACTGGGCATCTCAACCAAAGAGAATGCTTTGGGAAAGAAATAAAGAACTCAAAAGCAGTGGTTTTTCAACTGCTTCCCAAGTAATTTTAGGATCATGTGAAGCATTTCTGGTTGTTTGTTGAAAACATAGTTACTGTGTCATTCATTAAGCAAGAGCTACCATGTGTCTGTCATTGGGTAGAATGGGATGACATAGGGATAAGGGTCAGAGACAAAAGATGAAGATAACATAACTCCTTAGCCCGGAACTCAGTCTAGACCATTTTTTGTACCTCTAGAATCCATGTCAGGAAAACCCCAGGGCTTTGAATGGAAGAGCATCAGAAAATAGCACATCCTTAATGGTACTCACCCTTGAAGTTGTAAGGCTACGCATCAATTAATTTTTAAAAATATTATTCATTTATTTATTTATTTAGTTGCGTCGGGTGTTAGTTGCAGCATGCAGGCTCCTTAGTTGTGGCTCGTGGGCTCCTTAGTTGTAGCATGTGAACTCTTAGTTGCAGCATGCATGTGGGATCTAGTTCCCTGACCATGGATTGAACCTGGGCCCCCTGCATTGGGAGCGAGGAGTCTTAACCACTGTGCCACCAGGGAAGTCCCACACATCAGTTAATTTGATCATTTCTGCTAAGCCATCTCAAACTTAGCCAGGAGAGAAAGATGGAAACTCATTGGTGGAAAGAGATTTTAATGAGTCATCTTGTTCTGATCTATCATCAGAGACAATGAAGTGTTCCTTTTTTCCATTGATATTTTTCAGTTACTACTAGCATTTTTAATCATTTAAAATTGCTAGTTTGTATTTTAGTGACCTCTTCTTACTCTCCCCACCCCCTTGGTTTTTCTGTTTGTGTATAGTTCTGGTGAAAATGAGTTAGGAAAGGAGATTGATGAGATTGGATAGCTCAGCATCCTAGAATACACTTTATCTCTTTTCTCATGAAGTGAGGATATGTCGCTTCTTTTGCAGGACGGGATACAACTGCAGAAGCAACAAGTGAACCTTTAAAGATGCATATGGGGCTGCACAAAGAGAAGAGAGGAACTGGAGAAACCAAGGAAGTAAGGAAAAAGTATGTTTCCTGGGTAAATAGTACACTTCTGAATTTAGGTTTCTTGCATATCAATTACCATTACTTTGTCATGCCTAAGTCTTTATGGCTGTATTTAATCTTTGTTAAACATTCTTTATTTTCTCCTTCCTTGATTTTTATTGCTGAGCTCTTTGATCAAATGATTCTTTTAATCATTTGGATTAATCATTTGGATTAATCTAAAAATATCTGTATTGAATATACAATTTAGGTGACTTCTTAGATCACTTGATAGGAACCTGTTATATCTTAGGTTGACCATTGGGTATTATAAAAGAGTTGTGTGTTGTGTCTCTTGTGATGTGCAGGTTTAGTTCAAGGTCAATTTTTTAGTCTGAGTGCAAAACATACTTCTGCTTTATTAAATGACTGACTTGAAAAACACTGGTTTGAATACCAAATTATCCAAGCCATGTTCTCAGGCTATAGGATGTGTGGTACTGCTCTCTGGAGTATGAAAATTAATACTAAAGACAAAGCTGACTGGCCAATAATTAATGTAAATAGGCATAGCCTCCCCTTGATGAACTAGATGTGCCCTAGTAAAGTTATATACTCACATATGTATATACATATACACATATGTATATACATATATGAGTTGGGAACTCAGTTTATTCTGTTACTGAGCCACTCACAGGCTTAGATTTTGAGGGGTTTTGTTGTTAAAGTTTTTTAAATAAAGGAAATTTACTACCTTATTTATCATTATAAAGTTAAGAACCTTAATAAGTAGAACTTTTTGGAAAGAAAGGGGAGGAAATGGAGTCAGGGTCATTGCTGGTATATAATGGAAGTTCTGTGCACAGCAGCCTGACTTGGATAACTCCATGGCAACATCACTCCCTCCCCACAAGCCTGGGCCACCCAGCCCATGGGAATTTCCTCACAGCTGTCACTTGTGGAACTTCCTGTCTCATGGTGGATTGTGGCAGGCCTACTGTTAGATAGAAGGTATATTCCAGTTTTCTCATTCTTTAACTTTGAGTTGGAAGGTGGAGTAAAAACTATTTAATGGCCTTGTATATCAATCCTCTAAACTAAAAATGGCATGAGACAAGTTTATTACAAGTGCACTTGTGCACACATTTTCTAGTGCTCACCTTCACACCGACTCTGCGTCAGTCACACTGATCTCCTTACGGCTCTTCAGTCAGTCGTGGACTCTTGTCCTCCCAGGTAGCCACGTGGCTCCTGGCCCCCTTCTCCTTCAGGTCTCTGCTGTGGGGGCAAAGTGAATGTGAAGGCCAAAGCCAAATTGGAATCACCAGGAATTTTCTGTGATGTCAGTCTCCCTACCTAGCCCCTGGCAGCACTGAGCCACCTCGCCTAGCTCCAGCTTCCCTCCTTTCGCCCACTCCACTCCTCCTACCTATCAAATGTGATGTTTTGTTTATTCTACACATCATGCTTTTTCTATTTCACCTTTAAGATCTTTTAAAATTAATCTTTCACTTTCAAAGGCACATACCATTTGACTCAGCAATTGCATTTCTAGGAATTGATCTCACATGTAACCTCGCACAGGTATGCAAGTAATCTTGAACCTCCTCAGCCTCTGTTAAATCTTCATGCATGCTTCTGATTTCAGTAGCACTTGGACTGAGACTAATTATCTCTTGCTGCCACTGTTCCGTCGTTGGCATGGGTCATGTCCCCGTCCAATAACTTGGGCGGCTGCCTGCCTCTTTGCCTGAACTGCAGGCACAGGAGCTAAGTGTCCCCTTTTGGGCTTCTTCTTTTGCACTCCTGTTGCCTTACAGCAATCTTTCTCTTCCCATTTGCGAATATTACAAATGGTTTTGCGTTGCATTTTTTTAGACACTTAGATAATTACGTATAGAGTAATGGTATCTCGACTTAGCCGCACATTAGAATCAACTTAGAAGCGTTATAAATTACTAATGTCTCGTCCCACCACCAAAGATGCTGAGGCAGTTTGTCTGGGGTGAGTTGTAAGCATTGGCATTTTAAAAATCTGCCAGGGTGATTTTCACTGCGGTCAAGTTTGAGGACCAGAAATAGTGTTGATTTTTTCTATACTGGTGATGACTTTGGTCACTTTAAGCTCATCGTAACCATTTAAGTGATTTCTTTGGGTTTGCAAGTTACAGTGGTGTTATATATATTAAAAAATTTGCCTCTTCCTTTATTGTATTTGTATTTCTTACTCGTTTTCATGTTGCTTTGTATTGGAAGGCACTTCTGATCCTATATTAATTAACAGTGATGATAAAATGCTGCTTCACTTTGTGCCTGTTTTTAATGACTGCATGTCTCATTTCTTCCTTGAAGTATACTGTTGACATTTGGTTTTAAATAGTTACTCTAAAAAGGGTAAGAAAGTATACCTTTATTATTAGTTTTAGAATTTTAAAATTAAGAATATCTGTTGGAGTTTAACAAATGAATTTTTGGTATCTGATGACATGATGCAATTTAAAATTTTAACCTATTCCTAGATTCTGTTTACGGTTTTTTTTTTAATTTTTGAGCATAAGTTTTGAGTAAGCTTCATCTAGTTTTCTCTCTTCATTTTCTCTGCCAGTTTTAGAATTGGGTTCGTAGAATGAGCTAGATAACCTATATCTTGACCTTTTTTAGATATGTTTTCTATAATATGTTTTGTTTGTTTGTGGAGAGTTTGAAATGATCCACTAATAAACCATCAGGGGCGAGTTGCTTTGGGGGCAGGGGTGTAGTTATTTATTTTTTCAAAGATGTTGGTCTAGTTAAGTATTTTAGAATCTTTGTTTTCTAACAATGCTTAAAGCAATGCTTGTCCTCTGTTCTTTTTTTTAATAGTCTATAAATTTCTTGTGCAGTGATTTTGTTATATTTTCTAATTTCATTATTATTTCAGAGCTCTGTTATTTCAAGCAGAATGTTGTCAGATTTTGTCTTCTGTTCAACCAATCTTGAAGATTCTATAACTTATGTGTGAATTTAGCATCTTTAATTTATGGTTGCTTTTGCATTTGTTATGTTTTCTACGTATAATTCGTTTCTTAATTTTTGTATTGCTTAGTCGTCTCTTTCCTGTTACGCCTTCTGTTTTATGGAGTGGCCTTTTCTTCTTTTTAACTTTAAGACAAAATTTAAACGTGAACAATTCTCTTAGTGCTAAAAATAACATTTGTTCCCTAAATTTATTTACTATCATCAAAGCAAAAGCAGGAACTTTCCTTTCATTCCATATAAGGAAACTCAGTTTCTCCCTGTTTGGCATCCCCTCTTCTTACTTCTCATCTACTCCAGATATTTTTACCCTTCACATTTTACATTTGTTCTGTGAGGTGCACTAATTCTTCTAGGTTTCAGCCTGATACTCATAAGTATTTTGTTATTCTTGATTAAGTTAGTTAACAACCACTGAAGCCTCACTCTGAGCTGGACAGACACTGAACTAGGTGCAGGAGATACAAAGAGAAAGGTAGCTCTGTCCTTGCCTTCAAGGTCCCTTTCTGGTTGAGGAGGTGGCATGCATGCAAACCCACAATGGCGAAAGACGTGATGTGTCAGGTGTCCTGGAGACACAGGGAGGGAGGGAATGATGTTTGGTGAGTCAGCGAAGGCATCCTGAATGCTGAGTGTTACTGTGCCAGTAGGGCTTTGTTGGATAGAGGATAAAGCGGACGGGCAAAAGCCTGAAGGTACCTAAGCGGCTGGAGAGGAGACTGGACAAAGGGTTGTTGGGGCCAGATTGCGAAGCACCTGGAATGCCTGGCCAACAAATTTCGGCTTTCTGCGGCCCCACCAGAAAGGTTTTAAAGCCGGGGAGTACTCTGTTCAAGCCTGTTTTTAGGAAGATAACTCTGGCTGTCATGTGAGGCACGGACTGCAGGGAGGAAGTCAGTTGAGCAGCTGTGGCAGTCATCCAGGTAAGAGATGATGAGAACTCAAACAAGGGGGTAGCAGCGGCGATGGAGAAGATGAGGTGTTTTGAGGAAGAATCTAAAAATACTCGTTCCTGACTCAGGTGAGATTGGGATTAGAGGATGACTTAGAGGGTTTTCTTGTTTGTTCGTTTTAGGGAAGGTAATAACAGACGGTGGAAATACGACTACCTTATATCACGGGGTGGATGTTGTGGAGGGGGTCGCAGAGACTACTTTGGAGAGAGACAGAGCATTTTAGGACTTACTGAGTTTAAAAAATTGTCAACAGATCTAGGAAAACATATCTAGGGGTAATTGGAAATATGAGTTAGAAACTCAGTTGAGATGTAGGGGCCGGAAATAAAGGTTGTGAGATATACTTGCTCCAAGGAGGAGGTCAAAGCCATGGAAAAGATATAAAGTTCCCCCTGTCAGAGCATGTAGGCAGAAAAAAGGGCTTAGGTTGGCCTCCTGGCCAAGACCAGTCTTTATGTGCAGGAAGTCAAAATGTACTGAGCCCTGTAACACATGTCCTGCACGGGGCGGTGAGAGCTTTTTCAGATGGCTTACTTTATCTTTTTAATAGCCCTGCGTGTGGAAATTATTACTACCCTACTTCGTGGGCCAGGAAACTAAGGCTCCAAGGCATTGTCACTAAGCTAGTAAGTGGGATTGCACACCAGGCCTGAATGCCAAGCTGATGCCAGAGGAAGAGGTAGGGAGAAGCAGAAAAGAGTGGTGTGGAAGAGATGGTTTCCTACGAGGGGCAGTGGCCGCTCACCCAGAGGGTCCAGCAGGAGAAGAAGGAGAAGCTCAGCCCCTGGTTTTCTCAGTTAGAAAATTGATAGTGATTCCACCGTGCTCAGTCCACAGGGTGCGGAGGTCAGCTCACACTGGAGTCAGACCAGCTGAGGAAATGCAGACAGCGCTGTTGACCACAGCTCTTGGAGACATCTTGATGGTAGAGGAATGACAAGAGCATCTGGCCTAGGGGGTTGGCATCATTTTGTTTGTTTAGAGATGACAGCTTGAAGTATTCTGATTCACTCATCTCTTTTCCTTTGAGGTCTTATATTTTAGATCGCCTTGTCTCTGGGCTTCTATTACTTAAAAAAAAAATCAAAAGTAACTGCTGGGTTCCCTTTCACATAACCTGCTTGTTTAACTTGTCAACTTGGAGTCCTTTTCTACGCATTGTTTTCAGATGTTTCCAGGCTGTTGTCTTAGTGACCCACTTTGATTGCTAATTATGTGTGCGATCGATCCTGAGAGCCCCTTCTTGTTTCTTCTCTCAGGTCTTTCCATTCTGGAAGTGGTTTTCGTCTGTCATGTGAATCTTTTGTTCAGTTCAGCTTCCCCCGGAACTTGAATTCATGGACTGTCTCTCTCTTCTAGATGATAATGTGTTCTTGCATTCTCTTGACAATAGGAGAGCATAGTGCCTAAGTGCCTGTGCTCTGGAACTAGGCTTGCCTGGGTTCAGATTCTGGCTCTACCAGCTACTAGCTGAGTGACCTTGAGCAAGTTACTTTTTGTAACTTCTTTGTGCCTCATTTTCCTTATCTGTAAACTGGAGGCAATAATAATACCTCCTAGCAAGGACTGTGATGAGAGTTGAATGAACCAGTGCACGTAACGGGCTTAGAAGGCACAGTGTCCAGTGCGAGTCGTGTTTTCCACCATTGTTAGCTGTTCCTGTTGTTGTTATTGTTCTGGGGGAAAATAGTGGGAGAGGTAATAACCTTTTCCTGATTGTATTTGGGCCACGCAAATAAGTGATAAATTTACAGTCTGTTGGAGCCTCACTTGGTAAACTGGAAATAGGCAAATCCTGGGGACCATGTAGCAGTCCTTCCTGTCATTAAGGAATTCAGCAGTGAACACTGAACCTTTGTCCACAGGTGGCATCTGGAGTTGCAGATGTCTACTGTGTGACCTCACCTTCCCCATGGCAGTGTTCAGTTGACTTCCATTAAACACAGACCATAAAATTTTTACCTCTACCTTTCTGAATAGTTCTTCCCAAAAAATGTTATTTAATTTTGCTCATCCCATCAGCAAATAACAGATGCTGGGCAAACCAGCACACAAATTAAGTAACTTTCCTGAAGTCCGTGGTGGGGCTGGGACTTAATGAATAAGCCCATGGTATCTGACTCCAGTGGTATTAAAAGAGGAAAAGAGGTTCATTGATATCTATATATCTATATCTGCATTTATATATAGAGTTGCTATTTTAGTTTAGGCTGCTGTAACAAAATAGGGGTGGCTTATAAACAAAAGACATTTTTTTCTCACTGTCCTGGTGGCTGGGTGCTAGCATGGTCGGGCTCTGGTGAGGGCCCTCTTCTGGGTTGCAGATGGCCTTTTCCTTCTTGTAGCCTCGCATGGTGGAGAGGGGTGAGAGAGCTCTTTAGGGTCCCTTTGATAAGGCACTAATCCCATTCATGAGGGTTCCACTGTGATGACCTAATTATCTCCCAAAGCCCCCGTGTCCTCATACCATCACATTGGGGGTTAGCATTCCAACATGAATTTGGAGGGAGGGTGACACAAACGTTCAGTCCATGATAGGTGCCAATCTCTAAAGCCATGTTTATGAACATGCCATATTTTCTTTGACAGTGAAGATGTGCTCTTTTTACAAGTAGAAGAAAAATAAATCTCATTGAACAAACAAAAAAGTAATAACAAAATGCTTGCATGACAAACATAGTAAGGGGAAATACTATCAACTAACCTCTTGGAGTTTTTAAGGAAAGCGAGCAGGCTTGTGAATGAGGGAGCCAGTAATCCTTTAAGAAACCTTTGCCAGAAATTTGCATAGTCTCAAATCAACTCCTTCAACTTATTTATTATCTATAAAGGAAAGAAAAGATAGTAACTTCACAGTGCAGAAAGCACCTTAGCCAAGAGATGAAGGTCAGCATCACCAGTAATAAGACAAGCAACATCAATGAAACCCCATGATATGATGCACTAAGAAGAACACAACATCATTTCTGTGGCGTTTTTGCCAGAAATGCATAACCTCAGTGTAATCACGAGAAAACATCAGGCAAACCCACATCAAGGGACATTCAACAAAATAACTGATTAATACTTTTGAAAAGTGTCAAGGGCATGAATAACAAGGAAGACTGATAAGCTGTTACAGACCACAGGAGACTAAGAAATAACGACGAAATACAATGGGGATCCTGGATAGGATCCTGGGACAGAAAAAGGACATTAGTAGAAAAAAACTGGTGCAATATGAATAAGATCTTTGGTTTAGTTAATAGTACTGTGCCAATATTAATGCCCTGGTTCTGTTCAGTTACTATGGTTATGTAAGATTTGGGGAAGCTGGGTCAGGGACATAAGGAAACTCTCTGTACTATTTTTGTAACTTTTCTGTAAGTCTAAAATTAGCTCAAAATTTAAAATTTTCTGTTTTTTCTCTATCTCATTTTTCTTTTAAGTAAAAAGCCATCATGGGATAGAGAAACTATTTGATTCTGGGTAGAAACTGTCTTAAGAAGAGGAAAGAAAGCTTAGAATTATGGTCCCTTCTCCAAGTGGGTAACTGTTAATGATGACCTCTCACAGTGTTGCCTCGAGACTCATTCCAGATATGTTGAATTTCCGAGACCTTTTTAAAGGGTACAGTAGTAAAAAGCTATGCTGATGGGAAATTTTTCTGAAAATTTTATGAGGCCAAGTGGATAGAAAATTAGACAGTGCAAAATACTGCACTTAGGGAAAAAAAAAATCCAAACCAGTCTTAAACAGAGCTATGGGTGGGTATCACTTAGTACCCTGGGGTTCTCTGAAGATACTGCTCAGCATTTGCTGCTGAGCCCAAAATGGCCTGAAAATTGGTGTACATCCATGCAGAGACGACCAGATCCAAGTGATCCTCTGGAGGCATGTGGAGATGAAAGTCCCTCTTTCGTCATTAGAGGCCAAATTAAAGCCCTATAAACAGAAAAATCTTAAAAGCGAGGGGTTCATGACTTGTTCAAATGAAGAATGCTGCAAAGGGACACCACATTGGGAGTGTGCATGGAGCCTGGGAAGGATGTGGAGGGTTGCACTCCGTCAGAGTACATCTCACGCTGTCCACAGGAGACGAGATGCCACACTGGCCTGGGGCAAACATTCTGCTTGCTGCAAAGTTGGGCTTGCTGCATGCCTAGGTTGAAAACCTTCTTAGAAGTTCTAAATTTGTTCCTCAGGCAACCACCTGATTAGGGATTCTGTTTCCCAGGTGCCCTCATGTTAGGAAAGGACAATTCTGGGTAAATTTCAGAAGCAGTGGGGCTCCTGGAAAGCTATACCCCCTCTAAAATGGGAGGGTGGGGTAAGATCTAATGTGTCTCCATTGAGTTTGGTTGGTATTTAACCAATTCTACCCCCACTCAATTAAGAATTTAATAATCTCAGTGAACTAAAACAAATCATATTTCTGAACTTATAAAGCTGGGGACTAGATCATTTACTTATTGAGTTAACAAAGATTTTGTGAGCACCCTTTGCAGGCCAGGCACTGTATTAGGCCCTGAGAACACAGAGGAGCAAGACAGCTGAGCTCCTCACAGAGCCCGCAGGCCAGGAGACTGTGCCTCCGAGCCGGAGCCGGCCAGCGCATCAGCCCATTCAAAGGTGCCTCCGCTAACAGGACCTGGTCCACACGAAGATAAAAGTTTCCCTGTAGATAATCCTGTAACTTTTAAACCTCACCGTATATGTTTTATGTTATTTTAATTTCCTTCCAATAGTGCTAGAAAGAAAAGGTGTTTTCATGGGTGGTTCATATATTTAAATTACATAATTTGGAAGCAGCATTTGCTGCCTTTAATCGTAAAACCTTCCCCGTCCCCTGGCCGCTCCCCTCAGGCTTTGATGCTGAAGACACTTGGGTAAGGCTTAGCGGGTTTGCTCAGTGCCTACGGCCATCAGAAATGTGTTTACCAAGGCAGAGTGAGCTCTGAGAGGCGCAGCGTAGCCAGCTGGCAGCATCCAAAGGGAGCCAGCCCTTCTCTGCTGCTGCCTGGACTTTTCTCCCTTCCTGAATTTAATATCTTGGGTCAGATTCCAAACTGAACCTCAAAGCAATGACCAGTTAGAGTGGTGCTAACTAACTTGATTCCACAATGCTGTTAGTAAGCTTTTCCCTGGCCCTCCTTCCAGAGGCTCTGGGCCTTCTTATCCAGTAGAGATGTCGTGAATTGGTAAAATAGTTATTGTAATGAATTTTTAGTTACTTTACATAAAGAGTGCAGTGGATAAATGATTAGCAGTATTTGTTATTTATCAGATAGAAAAATCAAGAATTTTTTTTTTTGGTCAACAATTAATTTTGAAGACTCACCTCTTCTAATCCATGGAGTATATGAATGGATGATCATTTTTTCAAAGTACTTTTGCAGAACAAAGTCCACATTCATCAGCAGAGCTTTCTGCCATCTGATCCCAATCTCTTTCCAGCCTCAAATCTTTTAACCCGCCCCTACCTATCTTTTATTAAGTTCTCTGTACCATGTATTTTCACATTACCAACCTTTTTCTTCCCTGTCTCTGCCTTCAGGTTCCAGGTCATCCAGTGCCGCTACCTTGAGGCCTTCCTTGGTCTTCCTCGGTCGTTATCATCAGTCTGTTTTTCCGGTATCCCAAGCCCATAGTAGCAGGTTCCCTATGGCACACAGCGCGCACCACTTTGTGATGCTTCTGTTGACATGGCCTTCTCCTCTCCTGGGTAGTCAGCTCCTTGAGGTGTCAGGGACTTATGCATTCCATTCATCTCCATATTCTCTAAATATCCAGCATAGTGAGTTTGCTCACATTGGTTGAGTGCTTATACAGTTCCAGCCACTGTCTAAGCATTTTGTATATATTATCATGTTGAATTGTCCTAATGACCCCATGAAAGAGAACGCTTATCCCTTTTTCACAGAATAGGAAACTGGGGCACAGAAAGGTTAAGGATTTTGCCCAAAGCTACAAAGTGGTAGAGTTGGAATTTGAACCCAAGCAGTCAGTTAGGGGTCAGGGCTTCTAGCCACTACTTGCTACTAGAATAATACACTATAATGCCTGGGCTCTTTATGTAATACTGACATATGTAATACTGACTAGCTTTTGTCGAGCACCAGCTACAGGGCAGGTACTGAGCTTAAGCGTTATATGTTTATCATCTTAATCCTCACAGAAACCCCATGAGGCACATGCAGTTAGAGGAAACGTATTCAGAGGGCTTGGGGTTAAGCAACTTGTACTAGGCGATTCTGCGGTGTGTGCCTAGGAAATGTTTGCAGGTAAATGAACAAATGGATGCATGAAGATAAGGGAGAGGATTCGGGAAGAGAACTAATGGGTATTGAGTGCCTTCCATTCTTTTCCATAGCATATGTTTTCCCAACATTTTATTATGAAAAATTTCAAACATACTGCAAAATTGAAAAGATTTTACAGTGGGCAGCCATCCACCCACCACCAGGTTTGACCATTAACATTTTACTCTGTGCTTCCTGTTCCTCTCTCCAGCCGTCTGTCCATCCTATTTTTTATGCATTCCCTCTCAGTGCTTCAGCATGCCTATCACTAAGTAGAGGTTGTTATTTGTTTATAGTTTTTTTTTTCTTTTGAGGTAAGATTGGTACATTTCATTGTAGTTAAATTTTAACTGTACATTTGCTGAGTTTTGACAAATGCATACACCTGTGTAACCCAAACTCCTACGAGGGTATCATTATCCAGAAAGTTGCCTCATATCCCTTCCCAGTCAGTGCCCACCCCTACTTCCCAGCAGAGCGTTTACTATTTTTATGTTGTATTTTTATGTGCTTTTTTTTTGTTCCATAAGAATTTAAGGTGACTCATTTAGGTCCATAAAAGCATAAAGCATAAATCATAAACGAGAAGTAGTTGGAAAAAAGGAAACTAAGGTAGGAATGATCCAAGAGAGCACCTATGATATGCTAGGCACTTTTATAAGTAATATATTACTTAATCCTCATAAGAGGTATGCATACTTATTTCCATTTTATAGATGAAGAGGCTGCAAAGTTATGTGGCTAATAAGTAATAGGGATACTCTTTGACTCCAGAGTCCATGCTTTTTCCACTCTAGCCCCAAAAAAGCAAGACAACAGGCAAATCAAAAGTTTATTTAAAAAGTTAACATGGGGCTTCCCTGGTGGCTCAGTGGTTGAGAGTCCGCCTGCCAATGCAGGGGACACGGGTTCGTGCCCCGGTCCGGGAACATCCCACATACCGTGGAGCAGCTGGGCCCGTAAGCCATGGCTGCTGAGCCTGCGCGTCCGGAGCCTGTGCTCCGCAACGGGAGAGGCCACAACAGTGAGAGGCCCGCGTACCGCAAAAAAAAAAAAAAAAAAAAAAGGTTAACATGGTCACCAATACGTGCTCAAGTAATTTGTAAAATTGTGTTACCTCATCATGTGCGTAGTTTAGATATGGGAGATGGCAAAGGCGGAGGCACTGAAATAGTCCTGCAGAGTTTGCAAAGTGCTGTAAAATCAAGGTTGGCTTTGAGTTATCCTGTATGGCCATAGAGATGGGATTCCATGTCCTCAGTAAGAGAAAAAGGCAACTTTTCCAGAATTGGTTATAACAGTGGGAAGTCTTGAAATGGTCCCATTGCTTGTTAAATCAACAAGGAAGCATCTTATACATGAAGGAGCCTTGGTCAGAGATTTCGACTTTGACTTTAAGAGGGTTTGTTTATTCATTACATTAAGAAAGGGTAAAGGTAATCTTTGGTAAAAGAATTACAAATCTCTGATAGGGAATCTTAGAAATCATTATATCTGCTACCTTCTGCATTCTATGTTGAATCTACTTCATGATAATAGATTGGATATACAAATAAAGGGTAAGGAAGAATTGAAGATTACTTTGAGTTTTCTTACTTGAAATGTCAGAAAAAGGATTGGGTCTGTTATAGTAGGAAGCTTATCACTGGGCTCCTGGATAAAATTAGAGAGAGACTTTGAAAAAGAAAGGAAGACAGGGGTGTTAAATTGATACCGACTTGGCAATATCAAATAGAAGAATTTCCTCTTCTGTACTGTGGCCTCCAGCGTGGTGGGATGATCCTCGTGTTAGGCTCTGTTGGGCTGTGAGGACCAAGACATGCTCGTGTGGCCTTGGGTGATGGAGTGAAGAATCATGGGACCCAACTCGGTGGTCAGGCCTGTGGAGACCTACAGCAGTGACTCTGGAGACCACTGGCCATGAGACAGGTTTCTAGCAGTCCTGCTCTGCTGTCCCTATCTGTCAGTTCCCTCCCCCTTCCTACCCTCATCTCCGGGATCCCATGTACAAAGCTTGCAGAGAGAGCACTTTCTGAGTGTTTCAGGCCTTCTGCCTTGTACCTTTGGTCCTCTGGGGAGCAGGAAAGGGAGAGGCAGCCAACTCACCAGTAGAAAGAGCCACGTTAATGGTGGCTGCCAATGATAAATATTAGTTCTTCCTCCCCAGGCAGCAGCAGTTATCTTTTTTTTTTTTGATAACTGTATCTTTTTTTTTAACATCTTTATTGGAGTATAATTGCTTTACAATGGTGTGTTAGTTTCTGCTTTAAAACAAAGTGAATCAGCTATACATACACATATGTCCCCATATCTCCTCCCTCTTGCATCTCGCTCCCACCCTCCCTATCCCACCCCTCTAGGGGGTCACAAAGCACCGAGCTGATCTCCCTGTGCTATGCGGCTGCTTCCCACTAGCTATCTGTTTTACATTTGGTAGTGTATATATGTCCATACCACTCTCTCACTTTCTCCCAGCTTCCCCTTCCCCTTCCCTGTGTCCTCAAGTCCATTCTCTACGTCTGCGTCTTTATTCCTGTCCTGCCCCTAGGTTCTTCAGAACGCAGCAGTTATCTTTAATAGACTGCTTTAATTGAAGAGAAGTTTTAAAACATAATGTTGTTTTCTGATTATAAAAGCCATTCATTCTATGGTAGAAATCTGAAAAATATAAGAAAGCATAATGAAGAGAATTGAGATTCTTGCAGGTGGTACCCTAACATGCATTCTTTTGAGGCATTTATTTATAAATTGTTTACATACAGTGTGAAGTCATGCTATATATACATTTTGCGTCTTGTTTTGAAAATATTTACTTATTTAATTATCACGTCTTATAAAATGTAATATTCTAAACATTTTCCTATATCATGAAAATTATTCATAAGCACAATTTAAAAGAGCTATTGATATTCCATCTACTATATGGACAGCACTCTGTTTTCAGCCTACTTATCTCATTGAATTTGAAGTGAGTTTCGTGTGAACAGCATATAGTTATCCATTCTGACAGTTTCTACTTTTTAATTGGTGTATTTAGACCATTTACATTTAAGGTAATTATTTATATATTAAGATTTTAATCTGCCATTTTATTATTTGTTTTGCTTCCGGTTTCTCTTTTCTTGCCTTTCTCTGGGTGACTTGAACATTTTAAAGGATTTTATCTTACTTGTAATGTTTTTGAGTGTATCTCTTTGTATCATTTTCTTAGTGGTTGCTCTGAGTATTACAAGATACATATTTGACTTATAACAGTCTACTGGTATCAGCGTTTCACCACTTTGAGTGAAATGTGGAAACCTTACTTCCATCTAGGTCCCTTTAATCCCCACTTCTAAATATAATTATCTTGAGCATCAGGTGGTATTATAATTTTTGTTTCAGTCATTAAATATGATATAAAACTCATGAGGAGAAGGATAGCCTATTGTATATACTCATTTTCTTTTTCTGTTCCTTATTCCTAACTGATATGCCAAGATTTCTTCTTTTATCATTTCCTTTCTCTTTGAAGAACTTCCTTTAGCCATTCTTTAAGGGTAGGTCTTCTAGCTACACATTCTTTTAGTTTTCCTTAGTCTGAGAATGTCTTTTCCCCTCCAGTCTTGAGGTATAGTTTCCCCAGATATAGAATTCATGGTTGACAGTTCTTTTCTTTCAGTGTTGACAATATTGTGCTACTTCCTTCTGGCCTCTGTGATTTCAAATGAGAAATCTGTTGTCATTTGAATTGGTGTTCCCTTATAGACAATGGGTTGTTTTTCTCAGTTTTCAAGGGTTTTTCTTCGTCTTTAATTATCAGAAATTTAATCATCATGTGTCTTGTCATGGATTTCTTTGAGCTTATCTATTTGAGGTTTGCCCAGCTTCTTGAAGCTGTAGGTTTGGGAAATTCTCAGCCATTATCTTTTTGAATACTCTTTCAGCCCCTTTCTTTTTATTCTCCTTCTGGGACTCTGATGATATGAACATTGGATCTTTTGTTACTGTCTCACAAGTTCTTGAAGCTCTGTTCATTTGTTTTCAGTCTGTCTTCTCTCTTTTGTTCACATTGGGTAAGCTCTGCTGATCTGTCTTCAAGTTCATTGATTTTTATCCTCTGTCATCTCTATTATTAAGCCTATCTAGCAAGTTTTTATTTCTATTATTATGTCTTTCAGTTCTATAATTTGTATTTGGTCCTTTTTATAACTTCTGTTTCTTTGATGAGTTTTTCTAGTTTTTCATTTATTTCTAGAGAATTTGTAATTGCTTGTTGCAGCATTTTTGTGAGGGCTGCTTTAAAATTCTTTGTAAGCTGATTCCAACATCAGATTCATCGTGGTATTGGTGTCGGTTGATCGTCTTTTCTCATTCAGGTTGTGAGTTTCCTGGTTCTTGGTAGGAAGGGAATTTTCCATTCTGTTCTGGACATTTTGTCTATTATGTTAGGAAACTCTGGGTCCTCTTTATACCTTTTGTTTTACCAGGAAGTCACTCTCTTTAGGTTTAGCACACAGGTTGGGATCTACTGTTGTGGGCTGTGATTCCAATGATGATTTACTTTTCAGAGGCTTTGCTGTTACTGTTTTGGTCTGCTTGGTTTATCTGGTGCAGCTGGGGCTCCCACTGGGCCCTGCTGGTGCTATCTGATGGAAGGGAGAAGTTTCCCCAGGCCATGCTGCCTGGTGCCTTCAGGTGGAAGAAAGAAGTCTCCATCCTGCTGGAATAAAGAGTACTTCCTGGGGGCCCTGCAGGGAGGGAGAGTGTTTTCCCAGATTGTTTTAATATCAGTGGGATCCTGAACTATCCTCCTTGTTGGTGCTGCCAGCTGGCCTGGTGTTGTCCGCAGAACTCCCGTTCTGTCATAGGGAAGGATAAGCCTTCCTGAGCTGCCTTATGTTGCTACACTGGGACTTGGGAAACATTTGGCTTGGGCCACCTTCTTCAGTTGGATAGGGGAGTCATAGGATGCCCTGCTGCTGTGTTGTTCCTTTAGCCCTGGGATCCCTAACTTGTTCACCTTCCTTGTCCCCCCTTTCAGACTTCTTCTTTGGTTGCCTCTTGTATTATTTCCAGAGTTTATAGTTGTACTTAGCAAGGAGGCTGGGGGAGAAATGGTTTACAGCATCTTGTCCACGACTGTGACAGTGTTCTATTTAACCATTCATCTTTTGGATGATTAGGTTGTTTTAAATGGTGACTACTATAGACATCGTGATGATGGGGTGTGGGGGGTGGTTCCATCGGCCTTGAAATTTGAAAGGCTTCCTTACTCCACAGACCCACAAGCCTGGGCCTGGTTGGCCTCCCAGTGCAGGCTGTTACTCATCTGTCTTCCGTTTGCTTGGCTGTGATGTCAGCTCTTCGTGTCTGCTTTAAAGGCAGGCATTTCTTGTTGTTCTTATGCTCGTTGAATAATGCAGTAGTTTGTCACACTTCTAGCATGATTAAAACAGATAAACTATGGCCTTTTTAGAGCCCTTTTCTCAGCCTCTCTTTTGGTTAATTTTCTCTTTTGGCAAAGACTTTGTATTAAATTCAGCCCTGCAGATTGTATTTAATTGTGATTTAACTGGGAGATATTTAATTTTTTATGTGAATATTTCTATTTCAGGGCTGCAAAACAGTGGCCAAGTTTTTTCATAAATTAGTGTGAAAAAGTTTTTGACATTTTTCCATTTGCAAATGAGGAATTCGAGGTCATCTCAGTTCTTCCACAGTAAATGTGTCTTAAGAAAAATCAGAGTGGGAAATCCTTTTTATTGGAAGCCATGGGTCCCTTTGTATAGTTTACAATAATAGTTTTGCACAAATAATTTCAGGTTAAAATTGCATACTATTTATTCCCACCCATTTCCTTTATTGGCTGTGACACACAGGAATTACGCCCATTGCTTGACTAACCTTTCTGACCTTTTGTTACTTGGCTATAAATTGACTTGGGTCTTTTGCAAAAACACTGTCAGGGGGGAAAAATCTTTTTGTTAGAACCCAGCCAATTCCTGCTTCAGTGCAGAACAGTTTGTTCTGAAGAAATGAGCCAGTTCAGTGAACAGAAAAACATAGCCATGAACTGGCATCGCCGAAAACTGCAAACGCGATTGCCCATGATCATTGCACAGAGCAAGGGAACTTTATAAAAGAATGAAGCTATGGGGAGAAAAATACAGTTTGGAGTTCCACTGGCTTTAGGTAAATGTAATTGACTTGTTAGAGTTATAACCACATAAAAAGGGTTTCTTTTTCTGAGCTCTGGCAGTCACCACCATTTTACCATTTTCAATGGGAATTCTGTTAAATTCTCCCTCTGCCTACTCTCATAGCGGCAGGCTGCTCTGGTAGGTCGCAGCCCCTGCATTTCAGTGGCTCTTCCCACCAGCTTGGAAGCTTTTTCGGCTCAACACTGTAAATATTTCCTGAGTGACTGCTCTGGGTAAGACCAAGTCCTGGGTTCACCCCCCAAAGAAGATATTTATAGTGGTCTAGTGAATTACAAGAAAACATGAAAAATAATTACAACATGGCAGGTGCAGTAACAGACAAAGGTACGAGATACAGTCAGTACTTGACAGACTGTCACAGAAGTGGGGCCATTTAAAAACTGTCTAGGACTTTGCCAAATAGATGAGAGGAGGAGGGTATTCTGGGCAAAAAGGGGAGTGTGTGTAAAGTTGAAGAGTGATGAGACAACATAGGGTTCCGGTACTGTAAGTAGAATTGCTTGGCTATGAAGTACAAGGAGGCAAAGGAGTGGTGGCCAGTGAAACTGGAGATGGGCAGGGACCAGATAACATGTCTCAGATGGCACATGAAGCAGTTTGGAGTTTATACTGTAGGCCGTGGAGGCTGTGTAAGAGCTTTGAAGCAGGGCGATGGGCAGAGTTGGAGTGGGAAGACTTGGGTTTGCAAGGGACCATGAGCTCAGAAAGGGTGGGTTGGGCCAGACTAAGAAAGGACCATGACACCAGGCTCAAGTGGGTGGACTTTATGCTGCAGGGAATCACTGAAGACAGTGATCTGTGTGTCTAAAGGCTAATAGGGGGAAGGGGGCAAGTGTGTATGCAGGCGGTGTAGGTCACTGAAGTCACCGCAGCTGTTTGCAGGCGAGAGGAGAACGTCAGTACTCAGAAACCGTGCAGAGGGGCCACCTTGGTGATGGGACAGTGCAGGGAGTGAGGAGGCAGGAAGCCTGAGACTTCTGCCTGACTGTCAACATGCCTGTCCAGGATGCTTTCCCATAGACTGTCTTGTTTATTTTTTGAAGTGAACCTTACCCTATATACACTCATACCGTTCCCATTTTATAAAAGAAAACTGAGGTTTGGGAGGTTAAATACATCACCCAAGACCCAAGTGACCTGCACTAGGAAGTTGCTGAGTCAGGGCTGGGCCTCAGGTTTATCTGACTCCCACTATAGTGACAGGCCACCTTGGAATAGAACCTGCTAGAACTGAGCTGCCCACTGTCAGCAGGTCTCACAGTGTCTACATACTCACTATAGGAGCTATGCTTATAAATAATAGCTCTGCTAATACTTAGATGTTAGTATTAATGTTAATAAAATTAACATTTTAAAAGCCTATTTTTCTTCTTAACCTGTCATCTTATGAAAACATCAGGTTCATGATTTTATTTCTTAAAAATGCATCATTTTGGAAGAACTGATCTGGAGGAAGTCCCAACCAAATTGGTAAAAAGTTAAAGGACTGTTTATACTTAAAGGAAATGTCATGTTTTAATGTTCAAGTGAGTATGTGTTATAACAGTTTGTATTAGAATAATGAACTATGGCTTTCAGTAATTAGAGAACCTTTTAGGACTAACATGAAGTTAATGTGGTGATTTTTAGTAAATATATGTTTTTAAAGGTCTCAGAAAACATTTTTCAGGTAAATCTACTACAGCTAAAGAAGGGGTTAACTAAGTAGAACTTATCTTCAATTAAGTCCCAGGATAAATGAATGATTCTATGAAATATTCATTCTATAGTCATGCGGTCTTGGATTCCAGGGTAAGGGCTTACGAGGAAGGTGAGAAAGAATCAGAAACAAACCTGGTCCACTCTGTATCAAACACGTATTCTTGGGGCCTTGCCTGGCGGTCCAGTGGTTAGGACCCCATGCTTCCACTGCCAAGGGCCCGGGTTCAGTCCCTGGTTGGGAAGCTAAGATCCCACAAGCCGTGCGGCCAGAAAAAAAGGTGTTGGGGGGGACATATTCTTGGTTAATGGATCAGCCCCTGTTCAGTTACCAAAGGGTAACTGTCCCATCGGGGATTGGAGCCTCGAAAAGGGAAACACTGTCCCATCTGGGATTGGTGCCTTGAGGTTCCAGCATCAAAGGCTGTAATTATGGGATGTTGCAAGCTGTCTCTTTGCCATCTCATTTTCACCCTTCCTTTGCTTCTTGAAGTGGAACCAGAAATACTGTTTTTGAGAGAGAAAAATGTTGGGAATGTGGGAAAAGTGTCTAAACCTTACACCAAGTCTGTCTTATTATTTTGTGGCATCACTAGTCAAAGAAAATTTGCTGGATTCTTAAGAAAACATGAGTATCTCCTGTGAGTGAGCTGTGGAACTGTAGCAAGCTCCTCTGCCAAAACAGAGATTATATATAGCACAGGGGAGGCAAGAGCCCCGCTCTCCTCCCGGGCCTGAGCAGAGCAGGAGAAGCACTTATGTAACGGGTGTGCTCATTGCATCTGCCCTCAGCTCACACAGCTGGGCCTCACGGCTCTTTGTTTGCCTCCGCATTAACTCTTGCGTGCTTCCTTCGCGGATGCAGGCCCATGCCCGGCACATAAGGAGATGCTGGACATGCAGAACCCAAAACACAGCCCCTGACAGCCTCAGTCCAGTGGAGCAGGCAGGCAGGCAAGCAAGGGGAGCAAGAGGCTGTGGGCCCTGGAGCCGAGGGGAGGAGGCACAGCAGAGGGGGGAGGGGGACTCGCCAACCATGCCTGGGGCCCCTGGTCATTTGGGGAGGCCCCTCCGGCCGGGAACAAAGAGAAATTCCTCGCCTCCCTACACCTTACTTTCCTCTGCTCTAAAAAGATTGTAATGCCCACACCGCACATAGGTATTGAATGATGCTGTGAAACCCGAACGTGTAACTCATGCAGTGGGCCTTGCCCAGAACTGGCACTCAGTGGACATTTTGTAAATATTAATTTCTCTGCCTCTTTCCTTTCCTCAAACCCCCAGACCCAGTTCTACTTTGTTGTTACCTCGCTGAGAAACATGGTCCCCTTTGTGAACTCTGTCAGTATATCTCTCTTGAAGCTCGAAATTCTTTCATCTTCACCCCCTTTCTCCTTTTTGCTTCCTGTCTCCCAGGACAAGTATCCCAATTCCTTTCCGCTTTTCCTGGGCGACTGTGGTCCAAGGGTGAGAGGCGCGGGAGTCGGGGATGGCTTCTGGGGGGAAGGACGGTGTTGCCGTCACAGGCAAATCGCAGCTCCCTCATCCTCCTAGTCGAGGTCCCCTTAAAGCTCCCAAATAGGTTTGGGAGTTCCAGGCTCCTGTAGCATTCCCCGTGTCATCCTCTCTTGCTTCCGTTCACTGAAAGGAGAAAAGAGAGTATGTGAGTAAGGGTGCCCTTTGCAAGTTGCCTAGTCTAGAACCCTTTCTCTCCTGCAAATGTTCTCCTCCCAGCCAGGGTCCTGCTGGGCACCCTTCAAAGGGATCTCATCCTGGGATCATGTTTGGCCCCATTTGTCCTAATGTCGTCAGAGTCCGTACCTGAAGGGCTTAACGAGAGGACACTCAGGGCACGCATCTGTTCCCTTCCCTGCCAGGTTCGTGGCCTCCCCTTCTTTCTCTGCTCCTCCCCAGACCCCCTGCCAGCCAGCCCCCAGTTGCTGACACATCACTGTCTAAGGCAGTGGTTCTCAACAGGGGATGTTTGGCAATGTCGGGAGACTTTTTTGATTGTCACAACAAGGGACAAGATGGGAGGTGCCACAGGCGCCTAGTGGATAAAGGTCAGGGATGTTGCTAAATATCCTACAGTGCAGCCCCCAGAACAAAGAATTATCTGATCTAAAATGTTAGTACCAAGGTTGAGAAGCCCTGCTGTAAGGGGTTTCCCACACGAGTCCCTTTCTTTGTGCTCTCCTCTCCATGTCTGCGCTTTTAGGGGCTTTTGTTAACCCCCAGAGCTCCTCCTGCCCAGTGGGTGGCCTCACCTCTCTGAGGTCTTTCCATCCCCACTTCAGTCAGAGCTGATTCTCACCCCAGAGTTTCCACACGGCTTGTGTCCATTCACTGCAACACTTACCGCCCTTGGCCTTCTAATAGCCCCCTTCAACATGATTTATTCTTTCTCCTTTGAAAGCAAAGTGAGAGCTTGGCTATAATGAGGATGACCATCCAAACCCCAGTTTATATAATAATAATATCCCAGGGCCGCAAACCTTGTATAACATGGAATGAACACTGGACTTGGCATCAGGAGATTCAGTCTGGTCCCCAACTGTAACACTCCAGCTCTGTGACCATAGACATAACTATTTCCCTGAGCCCTGGCGTCCACACAAGTAAGGTAGAGATAATGTCCATTTCGTAGGATTGTTTGCAGCTATGAGGAAGGAGATGTTTGCTCAGAACCCGGTACACAGTCATCAGTCCAATGTAGGTTGAAACTGGAAATGATTCCAGGGTCCCAGATGTGACCCTGAAAACAGAATTGTTTCCCATTGCCTTGATAGCAGCAGTCCTAGTTCCAGATCACATCTCAGTGTTGCTCCTTACATGAGAATGAGTAGGAGCCGTAGTACCAGCACATCCTATTCACTGAAGAAGTACTAGAGTATTGATACTTTCCCCTAATCCCATGGAAGCAGAAATCCCATATGCTTCTGACTCCCTGCTGTTTTAGAAGGAGATATTTCTCCCTCACTTGGAACATCGGAGCCCTGGAACCATAGCCTGGAGGTTGGGAGGTCTGCCCTGCCCTGAGGTAACCAGAAGTCGGCTGGCTGCCTGGTAAAGGGGCTGCTGAGGCATGAGAGGGACACTGCCTCCATTCACTCCCACCACTTTCTGGTACATGGAGACCAGCACCGAGGAAGTAGTATCACATTTTGTTCAGACATTATGTTACATTTACTTTTTGCCACAGTGCCAAGAGGTTAGAGCTAGGGCTAGGGTTATACAAATCATCAGCAGTGGAAATAACATCTAGTATTTGCCTAAAGAGTTTCAAACTTAATTCCTCAATATGTGGTCGTATCTCTAGAACAGAGAGGAAATCTTTGCACATCAAGGAAGAACTGATTCCATCCTTGGAGATAGCTATGAAACATCCTAAGGCCTGCATAAATGTTGCTGGCCTTCCATTTTTATAAATGATTAAGAGTGAAGAAATATTACAGGAGGTGGCCATGGGTGCGAGGCCAGGGGACAGATGGTGTATTGGCACTTGGGCATCGGCTCACATGAGTGACAGCAGCATGTGATGGCTCATCCTCATCCTCACACCATGTGCCTTCTTTGGCTTCCCCAGAATCCGGAGGCACTCAGCCCTGCGTCCCAGCACTGAGCTCTTCACTCTAACGTACTGTCTTGTACTGTTCACTCTTACGGGATGTTTGTGCTGTGGGTTAAGAGTGTAGTTTTGCAATGAGGAGGACCTAGGAGTGAATCCCAGCTGTTGCCTGCTGCTTGTGTGAGCTGAGTCAAGTTGCTTAGCCATTTAACTTTGGTTTCCTAATTTGGAAAATCCATTGATGATACTTAGCTCATAGGATCACTGTGAGGATAAAATTAAATGTGGAAATAAATGTAAAGCAGTTAGCACAGTGCCTGACAAATAGTAATGTTACTCAGCTGGTGGTTGTACTCCTTGAGGGCAGAGATGTGACCTTTAATCCTCCCATTTCCACCCTGTTAGCACAGAGCTGAGCACCTAGTAGCCCTCAAATATTTTATTTAAAGTAAGTGACAGGTACACACATGTACATACAAACACACTCTCAGAGGATAACCTGATAATGACAATAACTTGAAAAACTCTAGGGGTCAGGTTTTTAAAGTGTTGTAGCTAATTTTTAGAAATTTGATATATAAGAAGGCGTCTAAGACAAGTCAATCTCTATTTGCAGTAAGTTAGATCATTTGAAGAGAAGCATCTGGACCGTTTCATCTCAGCCCTCTGCTGAAATAACTTCAGTTGGTTTTGATTTACTGTCATGTCCTCTGCCTTCTGGAGGATCAGTGTAAGAATGGCCTGTTCGAGTGGGTTTCACTGCATCTTTCCAAACAGACTGCTCTCCTCACCTTTACCTATTTTCCCCTACGTAGAGTTCCGAGACATACGTTTCTTGAGTTTACCTTCCAAGGGAGTTTGTCTCTGTATAGGAATAAACGTTCATCTTTGTTAAATGATAAAGTATCACTCAAAATGCACTTTTAGGACTTCCCCCGCAGTCCAGTGGTTAAGACTCCGCGCTTCCAGCTCAAGGGACGCGGGTTCGATCTCTGGTTAGGGAACTAAGAGCCCACCTGCCATGCGCCAAAAAACAAAAAACAGAAACAAACAAACACAAAATGCACTTTCACGTTTGCCCTCGATACTGGGTATCTGAGTCAAATTCAGTACCAGATGATGTGTGAAGGACTTTATAATGGTCCCCATTCCTCCCCCATGTCTTCTACCTCCCCACTTCCTCCCATAGCAAACAATGTTTTTGTCTTCTGGTAGAGAGGGATTGGTCCCGCCTCAGCTCCGGGGTTGGCCCTTGAGTGTTTAAGCCCAATCAGGTAACCCTTCGCATGTCACCACAGTGATTAACCCAGTGGCAGTCAGTCAGTGTTCTTTTTTTCTTGTGGGATCTCAGTTCTCCGACCAGGGATTGAATCTGGGCCACGGCAGTGAAAGCCTGGAATCCTAACCACTAGGCTACCAGGGAACTCCCACCTTCTCTGTTCTACCACTGATTCTTGATCGGTAATTCTCAGGCTTTTTTTGTTTTTTTTTAAAGCAATCCACAGCAGTTTTTTTCCATAGAACCAAAATTTTGACACCCCTTCCAGTCATGCACACCTAGAGAATTTGCTGCAAGGAGAGCATTACAGTGATCATAATTGTAACTCTGTCATGGAAGAGAGGCTGCTGTTGGCCCCGCCTAGGTACAAGCAAGCTACTGAAAGTCTTCCTTTCTTTCCTACTGAAGTAAGTGTGGCTGGATACAGGGGAAAGAGACTTGTCATAAGCACAACCTTGAATTGCCTCCTAGTTTGTTCAAAACAAAACTTACCAACTCTGGCTCTTCCACGCCAGCCGTGACAGAGGCTTGCTGAGCGCCTAGTAGTTCTAGGATGCCAGAGGGAAGGCCAGGCCGAGGCTGGCAGCTGGCCGTGGAGCCCTTATTCTAAGATGGTGCCGCTGCTTTCTTGTGACACTGGAGCCAGAGGCAAAAGGGGCTTGGCTGCCAGTAACCCAAAGGGCTATATTCAGGCAGTGACCTATTTTTACACTGTAATCGGGTTGGGTTTCTCTTTTTCCCTTGTGAGGAGGTAATCTCACATTCTTCCGGGTGTGTGGGAAGCCACTTCCCTGTCACCTCTTTGGTTTAGTGGGTTTTCCATGTGACATAGGTCACTCTCTTTTTAAAATATTTATTTGGTTGTGCTGGGTCTTAGTTGCGGCTCCAGGGCTCCTTAGTTGTGGCATGTGAACTCTTAGTTGCGGCAAGCATGTGGGATCTAGTTCCCTGACCAGGGATTGAACCCGGGCCCCCTGCATTGGGAGCGTGGAGTCTTATCCACTGTGCCACCAGGGAAGTCCCGACATAGGTCACTCTTAACTGGGGACACAGATATGTGCTCCTTTTCCTCAGTTGGAAGGTCAGGGTTGATTTGTGAGGATAGAATGAAAGAATAGGAAAGCCTGAACCAGGTGAGGATGGATAGCTTACGAGGAAGAACAAAACAAGGTGAACTGCATAGGGGAAGGTGTTGGGGTAATAGGTCCAGGCTCTGCCCTTTTAAACCCTATCACGCGTATGAACTGATGACTTGGTGTACTCATCCAGTTTGTTTGAGCTCCACATGTGTGGAGTGATCGAGGCATAGTGATAAAAAGATGACTGCTCTTGTCTCAGCCCATGGCCTCATGGGGGAGGAAGCTTGTACGCACAGTCACAGTGTGTTGTCGCCAGTGCTGTAAGGGAGAGAGCCGCCAAGCAAGGATGGGACTCGCTGGGATGGAGGGGGGCCGAGGAGGGTGTCAGGGGAATTCCTGTTGGAGCTTTCCAGCCAGACACCTTGCCTCGCAGAACTCGCCACTCCAGCCCGTTCACACCTTCATCAGACCAGTACCTGGTCTGCATCATTTTTGTTTGTTTGTTGCCACTTAGGCATGCGCTTTGTATAGTGTACAGAGGTCAGGTTGTTCGGTGCATTTCTCCTGCCTCCTCAAGGAGACCCTGGGACAGGAGGCGTAGTGTGTTACATGGCTCCGTTCTCCCAGTGGTGACATGCCTGGGGACCATTAGATCTTTACACCTAGAGTGATACCTGCTCCTGCCTCTTCTGCCTGGGCAATGCCTCTCACCCTTTGAGACCTGCTCCCACAGGATGTCAGTTCTGCTCTCATGTCCTGAGGAACTCCCAGATAGTACTTCTCTGGTGTTTCCATTCCCTTTTTTCTTTGCTCTGTTAGCACTTAGAGCTTTGAGCTACAACGATTTACACCTGTATTTATCCATCTCCCCCACTGGACTGTGGCTCTTGGACACAGGGCCTGTGATTTATTCATCGAGGACACAGCAGCTGCTTTAGCAGTAGTGATCGAGGACACACACCAGCTGCTTTAGCAGTAGTGAGTCACATGAATGAAGTGTACGTGTCATGTAATGAGGTTCCACCCAGCACCAAGATGACTAAAGACACGGGGAGGACCTCAAAACATCCCTGACTGATTCTCAAACCTTTTGAGCTTGGAAAGCTCTGGAGCATATAGCCTAGGAAGATGTAAAAAGTGGCCTGTTGGCATTCAGGAGACAAAGAGGGATTGGAAAGGAAGGGCCGTGTACACCATGGCAGAGCAGAGGGACACGTTAGAGGAGCACCCCATTCGGGTGCTCCCTAACTCTGTATATAACGTACTCCTGAACGGCGTACAGCGTGAGATGTTCCTGTGCCAGTTGATGTATCAGAGTCTGCGTTCCACATTCTAATGTGATTGGGATGCAGCCATGTTCAGTGTTCACAGAAGTGAGGTTGCCTGTGTAAGAGCCTTCCTGGTACCAAAGGGGAAGTACAGAGGAGGTGCTTGATACAGATGGATGTAGGGATTAAATGAACATTAGGACCAGTCTGGTGTAAGTTTCTCTGGACTCTATCATGATTTGTACCCTGTATTTTGAGAAATACATATGTCAAGAATCTTCCTTGATTGGAGGACAGTTATGTACACCAGAGGGTGCTGTGTTTCAATGTTCGTATCTTTATTTCTTTTCTATTCCTATGGTTGTGCATTACGTGATTCGTTTGATGATTAGCCAGTTGAGGATTTGCCCTCAACAAAGGATTGTTGAAGGCCTGAACAAGCTCTACCCACTTGCTGCTTTCTTAGCATAATAAAGACTGTAGCACACACTCCCTGGGTCTGCTTTGCTGTAAGCTAGTTCTTAGCCATTAAGTTCTTTCTTTAAAACTAGACAGCTTTTCTTATGCTTCAGCTTAAGTCCATTTTCAGTATTCTTTCTTTGGTGGAAATGGAGACCATCTGGTCACCATCATCTGTGTAGTAACAATGATTGAAGATGGTTATTAAGTCACCCTTTGGCCTTTTCTCTTGTCTGGGCAAAACTGTCTCTGTTCCTGTGGCCATTCCCCATAAATCTCATTTTCCAACCCTTTAATCATCTTGGTGGCTTTCTTTGGAAACTACATCAAAGGCTCAGTTTCAGGGCCTCTATTCTGGTGGGGTCTGGGCTGTCAGCTAATGGATATGGAATGTGGTTTTAACCATTCAGTTTCCATAGCTAGTCCCCCCCATTTCCAAGCCAATTAGAATCCACTCACCATTAGGGACTGGTTTACCATCTCTCAATTGTGACACGCTTTATAAATGTTATTACGGTGTTGATTTGACTTAAAAAGCAAATGTTAGCTTGTGAATAGTTTTAACTGTTGGTTGATATATTTTTGCAGCCTGGTTTGTTGCATTTAAGATACTTTTCTGAGCTGTCTGATGTCTAAGTGGATATCTTGTCTCTTATTGGAGGATAATCTGAATTTTGTAGTGTTTTCTTCATTTAGTCATTCAACATCTGTGAATGCCTACTGAGTGTCAGGCTCTGTGCTAGGGATCGAGGACCCAAAGATGAACAAAACATGGTCCCTAACTTCAAGGAGCTCAAATCTAAAGGGAAAGTCAGGCACATAAAAATTTACAGTATGGGAATTCCCTGGCGGTCCAGTGGTTAGGACTCTGTGCTTTCACTGCCGAGGGCCCAGGTTCAATCCCTGATTGGGGAACTAAGATCCCACAAGCCATGCGGCACAGCCAAAAAAAAAAAAAAATTTTACAGTATAAAGTGCAAAGTGCTGTAAAAGGTGACTTAGGTGCAGTGGAAGTTTAGAAAGGCTTCACTGAACATGTCATATTTGAACGGGGTCTGAATATGAATTAGTCTTCAGGGAAAAGGAAGGTAAAGTCTAGTGAGGAGACTCTAGTACATGTGAAGGCGACGAGGCTGGCATGTCATGGGGCAGGGAACTCGGGGTGGCCAGCCATGACCTGAGTGGCTGGAGAGGCAGGGAGATGCCAGCCTCTGAAAAACTGCCTGTGCCAAGCCAACAAGTATCCAACAGAAATGTAATGTGAGCTGCCTAAGTCATTTTAAAATTCTAGGAGCAACGTTTTAAAAAATAAAGGAGACATGAGCCATCAAGCCTTGAAAAGACATGGAGGAACCTTAAATGCATATTATTAGGTGAAAGAAGCCCATCCGAAAAGGCTACATGGTATATGAGTCCAACTATATGACACTCTGGAAAAAGCAAAACTGTGGAGATAGTAAAAAGATCAGTGGTTGCCAGGGGTTGGGGGGAAGGAGGGATAAATAGGTAGAGCACAGAGGATTTTTAGGGCAGTAAAACTATTGTATAGGGTCCTGTAATGGTAGATACATGTTGTTATAAATTTGTTCAGACCCATAGAATGTACAACATCAAGAGTGAACTGTGATATAAGCTGTGGACTTCGGCTGATGATGATGTGTCCTTGTATGTTCATCAGTTGTAACAAAGGTACCGCCTGGTGGGGCTGTTGATGATGGGTGGGGCTGTGCATGTGTGGGAACTGGGGGTGTACGGGACGTCTCTATACCTGCCACAAGGTTTTTCTGTGAACCTAAAACTGCTCTTAAAAAACTATTAAAAATTAATGAACAAACAACTGGAGTTTATTTTAACAATGTATTTTATTTAACCCAACTATCAAAGTATTAAAATTTCAACATGTAATGAATATAAAGGTCATTAATGAGATATTTTACATCACTTAATTTGGTACCGAGTCTTTGAGATCTAGTCTGAATTTTACACTTCCGGTGCATCTCCGTTTGCACCAGCCACATTTCAAGTACTCAGTGGGCATATGTGGCTAGTGGCTGTTGCATTGGACAGGGCAGGTCTTGAAGACTGAAGCCTGAGCTTCTCTGATTCAAAAACCTCACTTCTCAACCACACTTCTCTCCTGCTCCCTAAGCACTGTAATGATAAACACAAAAGGAAGGGAGCTTGCAGACTGTCACTGAACCCCCCGTGTCAGCTGTTGCCTGGTGGCCTGAGTTCAGAGCATCTAGAGCAGCACTGTCTAATAGAAGTATAATGCGAGCCACATGTGTGATTTAAAATGTTTTAGGAACCACATTGAAAAAGTGAAAAGAAAAGATAAAATTAATTTTAAGACTGTATTTAACCCAATATATCATAAATATTGTTTCAACATGTACCTAGTATTAAAAATTATTAACGAAGACATACAGACCATTGGAAGAGAATAGAAAGCCCAGAAATAAACCCTCAGATGAAGTCAAATGATTTTGACAAAAGTGCCAAAACCATTAAATGGGAAAAGGACAGTCTTTTCAACAAATGATGCTGGAAAAACTGGATATTCACATGTAAAAGAGTGATGTTGGACCCTTACCTTTATATCATATACAAAAATTAATTAAAAATGGATCAAAGGCCTAATTTGAAGACCTAAAACTATGAGACTCTTAGAAGGAAACATAGGGGAAAAGCTTTATGACATTGGATTTAGCAGTGCTTTCTTGGACATAATACCAAAAGCATAGGCAACAAAAGAAAAAAATAGATAAATTGTACTACATCACAATTAAAAACTTCTGTGCTTCAAAGGACACATTCAACAGAGTGGGAGCCCAGCCTGTGGAATGGAAGAAAATATTTGCAAATCGTATATTTAATAAGGGTTAATATCCAGAATATATAAAGAACTCCTGCAACTCAATGACAACAAAAGCACAACCTGATTTTTAAAATGGGCAGAGGACTTGAATAGACACTTCTTCAAAGAAGTTATACAAATGACTAACAAACACCTGAAAAGGTGTTCAACATCACTAATCATTAGGGAAATGCAAATCAAACCCACAGTAAGATACCATCTCACACCTCTTAGGATGGCCACTATCAAAAAACCCAGAAAATAATAAATATTGGCATGGATGTAGAGTAATTAGAGCTCTCGTCACTGTGGTAGAAATATAAAGTGGGGCAGCTACTATGGAAAACAATATGAAAGTTACTCAGATAGTTGAACATATAATTACCATTCAATCTAGTAAGTCTACTTCTGGGTATATACCCCCAAAATATTGAAAGCAAGGACCCAAAGAGATATTTGTACACCCATGTTCATAGCAGCATTATTTACAGTAGCCAAAAGATGGAAGCAACTCAAGTGTTCATTGAAGGATGAATGGATAAATGAAATGTGTTATATCCATACAAAGGAATATTATTCAGTCTTATAAAGGAAGGAAATTCTGACACATGCTACAACATGGATGAACCTTGAAGACGTCCTGCTAAGTGAAATAAGCCAGTCACAAAAGGACAAATACCATGTGATTCCACTTATATGAGGGACTATGAATTTGACAGGGTAGTCAAATTCATAGAGATAGAAAGCAGAAGGGTGGTTTCCAGGGACTAAAGGGAGAGGGAATTAGGAGTTACTGTTTAGTGGGGACAGAGTTTCTGTTTTGCAAGATAAAAAGAATTCTGAAGCTGGACGGTGTTGATGATGGTTATACAACAGTGTGAACATACTTAATGCCCCTGAATTGTATACTTAAAAATGATTAAGATTTGATGTTATGTGTAACATAAATTTTGTATTATATGTAAATACGTACTTTTTTTTACAGTATTTTACCACAATATTTTTTTTAAATCCCTCTCCTTCTAAAAAAGATGTAATTACTTCTGAGACTATAGACATTTCAGATGGAAAAAGAGAAAAAGGAGACATGAGTAAGGGACTAAGAAAAAATAAGAAACTACCAAAAAATGTAAGCATGTTGATATAAAAAGGTAATTTAAAAGGTACTAAATTGGCGTTTGTTCTGTCTCTGCTTTAAATGAAGAACTCTGTTCTACTAAAGAAAATTATTAGTGAGTTATTTTACATTACTCTTCATACTAAATCTTCAAATCCAGTGTGTATTTTACCCTTATAGTACATCTCAGTTTGGACACACCACAACTGAAGTGCTGAATAGCCACATGCGGCTGGTGGCTGAAGTATCGAACTACATACGTGTAGAATCTTCTGATTGGAAGTAAGAAGCCTACAGAAATTCTTGAAACCAAGGAGTGACATGAACAGATTTGTGTTTTCAGATGTTGAGCCTGGTGGCAATGTTAGAAGTAGACTGAAGGGGGAAAGAACTAAGGGCTGGGAACCTGAAGGGTTGTTCTAGGCCAGAGCAGATGAGGGACTGAATTAGGGTAGAAGACACGAGGATGATGCCAGTAGCCATCGTTTATGGTGCACTTGCTAGGTGTCACGCATGATGTTGCACCCGTTATACTCAGATCTTCATTTTTGTAATAACTCTGAAAGATTGAGACTGTTATTTCCACTTGCAGAGGAGGAATGGAGACAGAGGAGGCACAAGCACCTTGTCCAGGGTACCCAAGCTCACAGGAGGCAGAATCAGGACATAAACCAGGACATAAATGCACGTAGCCACTGGGCTGTGTCTTGGAGGAATGGAGACAGGTTGGATTTGAAACATTCTTCCATGTATAAGATTTGATGGCAGCCGGGTAAGGGGAAGATGGGAGAGGGCTGCATAAAGGATACAGGAGTGATTTGGAGATCAGATCTCGTGCTTGGAAATCTGGATGGATGATGAGACGTGAGATGAAGATCTAGGCAGTAGAACATGGTGACTGAATTTTTTTGTTTTGCTTGTTTTGTTCTGTTTTGAGGGGTGAATGCCAAGATAAGGGGAGGTAGAAACTGTGTCTAGTTTTAAAAAACCTACAAGAACCAATGGCAGTTGGAAGTGATAGATTTGGAGCTTGACAAGTACTTTATGGCTGGCAAGGGCAATTTTGAAGTCACTTGGGTACAGGAGATTGCAAAGCCCTAGGCCGGGATGAGTTTGCTCCCTTGTGGAGAGCTTGTCGAGGTGTGGGTGTTAACCTCCTTTAGGTCCTGAATGACTTTGAGACTCGCCACCCGGGAGTCAGAAAGAGCCACTTGACTGGTGACCTTAGTCAAGTAGTTTGGGCAGAATAGGAGGGAATGGAGCCTGCAGTGTGCCAAGGACTGACTGAGCAAGGAAATTGAGTAAGTGTGACAGTGGGAGCTGGCTGTGGTGGGGAGGCGTGGGCGAGGGCCAGTTAAGGGGGTGATCTCTGTTCTTATGAGAGTTAAGTCATATTTTAAGTAAAGTCAGATGGACTTTTGTTGTCCAGGATTATCATAGAAATACCACCACCATGTAATATTAAAGCAGCCTTTCGTTTAAAAACAGATAAGCAAATAGATGATGGCAGGCACATCACAGCAGTTCTCTTATACACTATCAAGAAAAGATCTTAGAAACTTTTGATTTAGGTTCCTGAAATCTCATGGCAAGAAAATAAATACGTTTACTCGTTTGCAGCAGAAGTTACACCTCCTCAGACACTCTCCTGAGTGTACCAGTGGTGAGTGTGTGTGTCCGCGCACCCACTCACGTTTTGTAGGAAGAGGGCTGAGATGGGAATGGGGAGATGTGTGTACTTTATTCCTGGTTTGACGATGTTTGTGAATAAATAGTTGTGGGAATTTTATATTTTGCACAATCATAGCCCCTCTTATTACTGCTTTATAGACTAGAGGAGGCGTGAGTGCTGAGACCTATTGCTCCTCCTTGCCCCTGGGTGACCTTGGCACCCACGGTTCCTCAAAACAGAGCCACGTGCCCCCAAAAGGCCCCTAATGTGTCTTCCATCTGGCTCTCAACACCTCTGTTCTGTTGCTCTTCAGGACAATAATGTGAAAGTGATCCTGAAGAGTTACGAGAAGATGTGGAACTTTATTGATCACGTCCAGTTGGACCCTTTGGTTGGACATCGTAAGATTGGAAGTGGGTTTGCATACAAATACCCTGGCTCTGTCACAAGGCTGTTAAACCCAGTGAATGTTATTTAATCTTACCTGTCAAGGGAAATGAATAACTTCCTGATGAGATACTAGCAGCATTCAAAACATTACTCATCGGGAACTCCCTGGCAGTTCAGTGGTTAGGGCTCGGCACTTTCACTGCCGGTGTCCGGGTTCGATCCCTGGTTGGGGAACTAAGATCCCGCATGGTGCAGGGGAGAAAAATTACTCATAAACTGAGCATTATTAAAACTGTACTGGACCAACTGAGGTTATGCCACAGCCCTGCACTGTTCCAGGGGCCTGGGCCCTGGCCTCTTGCAGCCCCGTCCTGCTTAGACCTGGGGCAGGGCCCTACTCCAGATGAGGGACCTGGAGATTTTGCAACAGAGGGGAGAAGGAGAGGCTTAATAGCTTCCCTCTCTTCTTGACAAAGATATAAATTCAAATTTTGACCTATGGAATTCACTTAAAAATAGAGGAACCTGGAGGACATCAGAAAGGACTAGGGAGTGAGCTTGGGACAGAGATAACTTGGTGACAGGAGCAGAAAAGTGAAGGCAGATATGACCTCTGTGACTATTGCTGCTCCACTGGCATGATTGGTTTGTGGAGAGTTAAAAAAAAAAAAAAAAGAGCAATCTCTATCCAAAAGTATCGAAAGCAGCATCTCAGAGATCTGCACACACTTGTTTATATGAAGCAACATTTTCACACTAGCCGAAGCAACCCAAATGTCTGTCAACAGATAAATGGATAAAAACATGGTCTATACATACAATGAAATATTCGGCCTTAAAAAGGGAAGGACATCCTGTCACATATTACAACCTGGGTGAACCTTGAGGCCGTAATGCTAAGTGAAATAAGCCAGGCACAGAAACACAAATACTGCACAGCTCCACACCTCAAGTAGGCAGAGACTCTTAGAAGATAGAACGGTGGCTGCCAGGGGCTTGGGGAAGGGGAAAGGGGACCCATTGCTGTTCCCTGGGTATAGACTTTCAGTTTTGCAAGATGAAAAGAGGGCTGGAGATGTGTTGTTCAACAGTGTGGGTCTAGTTAATCCTACTGTACACTTAAAAGTATTAAGCTGGTGTATTTTGTGTTATGTGTTTTTTTTAACACAACTTTTAAAAAAAGCAAACGGGATAAAAGAGCGGATGTACCTTTTGCTATTCCAGTTAATTGTCATCCTCCAGTGGCCAGCCTCTGAGTGGAAGGTGGTAGAATTAGGGCAGCCGCAATTGCTGCAGTCACTGTGATTTACTGAGCGCTTACTGTGAACGAGGTGGCACGCTAAATGCTTATGTGCACTCATCAATTCACTGAATATCATGTCAGCTCTGTGAGTTCGGCGTCATTGTCTCCATCTTACCAGTGAGGAATTGAGTCATTTGCCCAGGAATACACAGTTCACAGTGGCAGGGCTCTGGGACCCAAACCCAGCTCTGTCTGGTTAGAGTTGGTAACCCCGTTCTCAGCTCCCATTTAATCATCCATTCACTCACTGAAAATCGTTACTGTGTGCCAGGCACTGAGCTGGATGCTGAGTGAGGACACTGGGGGTTTAGGCCCCGACTTTATCGAGCTTACAGCCAACTGTGAGAGACAGTAAGCAGGAAAAGATGTGGATAAGGAGCCAATGACAAATTTTGGTAAGTGTTGTGAAAGAGGGTGCTGTGCTAGAAGACTGTTCAGGGCGGAGGTTGGGCTGACTTAGATGTTTGAAGAGGGTTTTCAGAGAAGATCTCGCAAGGGCTGTTATCCCTGGGGAGAGAGGTGTTAGCGGCACGGAGGGGCCCCAGATGCCATCCCCACCCAGGCCCTCTGGAGCCCACAGGAGCCTCATTGGCCACAGAGCTGTGACCCATGTGGCATGGCTATAATGAAGACAAGAAACCGAAACATTCCCTCCAGACGAGAAGGTGGGTATGTGACGGGAGGGGGAATAGGATGAAGGCAGTCAGAAGGGACAGGCTTCCAGTTAGGAGATAAATAAGCACTAGAGATGTCATGTACAACATGATAAATACAGTGAACACTGCTGGATGTTATATAGGAAATCTGTTAAGAGTAAATCCTAAGAGTTCTCATCACAAGGAAAAACATTTTTTTAAATTTCTTTTTCTTTAATGTATCTGTCTGAGATGATGGATGTTCACTAAACTTATTGTGGTCACCATTTCATGCTGTAGGGAAGTCAACTCATTAGGCTGTACACTTTAAACTTATGAAGTGCTGTATGTCAATTATATCTCAGTAAAACTGGAAGGAAAGAAAAAAAGACGAGAAGGTAGAATTCAAAGGGGAAGAAAGCAGAGAACTAACTGCTCTATCAGAATTGTAAAATGTGTACTCCAGTGGCCTCGTGATGAAAGAATCCCAGTCCCACCAAATTCCAACAGTGTTCCCTTGTCCCACTGGGTCACCTCACCTCTCTGGGCCTCAAATCCCTCATTTGTGTGGGGACAAAAAGAAAATAGAACTTCTCCCTGGATAGATTTCTGATAGTATTAGCAGTGGTGATAGAATGATTAAAACACTGCCTGGTTTAATTCTCTTCTGTTTAGGCTAAATCTTGAATGCTTGTTTGGTTCTAATTGCCACATTTTGAGAGAGACATAGACAAAATAGAGAGTGTTCAAAAAGCAGGTCACTAGAGAGAGAGTGGGTTGAATTCGGGATGCTTACACTGCAGAGGTGAATACTAAAGGATGAAATGACGACCTTCAACTGCGAGAAAGGCTGATGTATAGAGAGAGTTGACTGCTCACATAGTGAAGAGTGTGGACTTGTTCTGTGTCTGTTCAAAACACAAGTCTAAAACCTGGGAATCAGATCCAACTAAGAAAAGAGCTTTTAATAAATTGCTGTAAGTGATAATGAGCTCTCAGACCATGGAGGTACTCAAATGGAGACTGGATAACAGGTTGCTGTAGGAGTTTTTGATTGGGAAAGAGGTTGCTCTGCATGTACTGTCCCATTCCTCCAACTTCGATGCTTAAAAGTCACTTTACAACCATGGCTTTAGGCTGGAGGCAGGCGGAGTATATTTAGCTGCAGGTATTCCATTTAGCTGTAGGTGATGTGCCCTAGCGCACCACTACAGAAGTTAAACACAAGCCCATCTGTGTTGATTAGAAGTTTGAACTATGGAGGAGCTCTGCATGGTGTTGGGCCCCAGTCACATATTCTTCAAGGCCCTCTGCCCAGCCCCAGCAGCCACTCACTGCTTCACTTGTTGCTCTTTGTAACAACTCACATACTTTAGGAAAGGGGCTAACATTTTTCCATGTATATATTTATTCACATTTTAATCTTTTGTTTTGAATATCCTGCACCTTCACATTGTTCGGCATTTGAAACGGTTCACAGGCAAAAGCTTCCCTGTCACCCCGTCCCTCTCCCCAGAGGCAGCCGCTGTTACTAGTTTCTCACGTCCTGGTCTGGAGAGATTTGAAGTGCGTGTATACATAAGCACATGTATGTTTTTTTCTTCTGCACTGTGCTTTTTAAAAGACAACATATATCAGGACATCTTCACACTACTATGTATAAAATAGGTAACTAGTAAGAATAATAAGAACCTGCTGAAAAGCACAGGGAACTCTACTCAATACTCTGTAATGGCCTAAATGGGAAGAGAATCTAAAAAAAAAAAAAAAGAGTGGAATATATATATATATATATATATATATATATATATATATATATATAACTGATTCACTTTGCTGTACACCTGAAACTAACAGAACATTGTAAATCAACTATACCCCCCCCAAAAAAAGACATCTTGAAGCTTAATCCATAGCAGTGTAAAAAGTGTGCCCCACTCTTTTTCACGGGTGCATGTTATTCCCCTTCCCCTATTTGTGGGACAGTTAGGTTATTTCCAGCTCTTTGTTACTACGGGGTTGACAGTGGACCACCTTATACCTACAATACTGCGCTCATGGACAAGCACATCTGTAGGCTACGTTCCTAGAAGCAGACTTGCTGAATCAAAGCGGGTAGCGTTTGTGATTTTGTTAGCTATTGTTAAACATTCTCGGTAGAGATTTTACCACTTCTCACTCCCACAAGCCGTGTGTGAGAGCGCCTAATTTCCTCACTTCCCTGCCAACTCAGTACATTATCACATGTTTCAAGCTTTTCCAAAGTAAGTGAAAGAAGGAGAATCAAGAGTGGTTTTAATTAGTATTTCTCGTGCTCTGAGTGCAATGGAGCATCCTTTCTTGTGTGTGAGCTCTTGCTGGGCTTTGTAGTGGGGCCACTGAAGAAAGTCCACAGTGCAGGCTGAGCCTGGGAGGGGAGAGGAGAACAGAGCCCCCAGGGGGAGAGCCAGAGAGTTCGCTTTAGATGAATGCTCCTGAGAGGCTCAGGCGTGCCCACTGGCCTGCAAGCTATCTAGCCTGTAAAGTCTCTGACCCATGCTGGAAAAGTTCAGTTAAAACAAAACCAATGCAATTCAGAAGGAAAACCATATCCAGAAGAAACCATTTCCTATTTTGCTCTCTTGAATTTTTAGTTTTAAATTTAATAAAGTAATTTACTTTTGTACTTGGAACAGCATTTGGGATTCAAGTACATTTCCCTGTAACATGATTAACTTTGAAAGGTGCTGGTTCTGACTAGTTGGCTTTCAAAGTAGCCTCGGTTTGTCCCCAGCTTCCCCCTGTCCCCACCTCCTCACCCTCCAGCCCCCACCCTGCTTCCCATAGTTTCTCTGTGGGTTCGAGCAGGTTTCGGCAGACAGCAGAATTTTCACTGGGACGCTGGCCTTGCACAGCCTCCCTGCTCATTAGCAGCCTGACCCATTAGTTCTCTGAAATTCTTATGTCCAAACCAGCCCAGTCCAGTTTTCCACCTAGAAAGGGACCTTCCAGTCTCAGTACGCATTTGCTTTGGCTTTTGATAGTAAGCTTCCCAGGTTCAAACCTATCTTGGTTGATGGCAGCACCACCCTTCCGGTTGCTTAGGTCAGAAACCTCAGAGTCATCCTTGATTCCTGTGGATGCGATGTTCACATGCTCCATCCTTAGGAAATCTTGTCAGCTCTACTTTCAGAATGTGTCCAGAATCCAGACATCTCTCTCTACCTCCATCTCTACTGTCCTGGACCAGGCTGTTGTCATCTCCTGCCTGGACTGCTGCCATACCCTCCTGACAGGTTTCTGCTTCTCCTCTTGCTTTTCCTGTGGCCTGTTCTCAACACGGCCAGCAGATGCGTCCTGTGGGACACAAGTCAGATCACATCAACCCTCTGCTCCAAGCCCCCCCAGGGCACTGTCCATCTCAGAGAAACCCAAGTCGTCACAATGGCCCTGCACAGTCTGCCTTCCCACCTCTTTGACCTTGTCTTCTCCTGCTCTCTCTTGACTACTCCCACTCAGCTGTACTGGCCTCCTTGCTGTTCTTTGAACAAACCAGACACATTCCCACCTCAAGGTCCTTGCACCAGCTTGTGCCTGTGCCTGGGACACTCTTCAACTCCAGATGGCTCACTTCCTCACCTCTGAGTCCCTGCTCCAATGTCATGTTCTCAGCAGAGCCATTCTAGCCACCATAATTAACATTGCCACCTCATCCCCTCCCCACCTACCACATTCCTTGTCCCCCTTCCCTGCTTCATTTTTCTCCATTGTACTTACTCCTCTTTAACACACAGTTTCACTTACCTATTTGGTTTATTGTCTGTCCCCTAAACTAGAATGTAAACTCCAGGACGGCAGAGAATTTTATATCTCTTTTTTGCCTTACCCATATTCTAGCATCTAGGACAGTGCCTGGCATGGGGTAGGTGCTTAGTAAACATTTGTTAAATGAATTAACTTACTTTCTTTTCTCTATCAAACTTGTTCTTCACAGTCTGCCAAACCTAAAGGGAAACAATCAAGTGTTGTATTTTGGTATTGGTATTGGGGGTGAATTAAATCCAAGAGCAATGCTTATATTTTTCTGGGGAATTTCACAGTGTAAATAATCTGGCATCATTGGGTAACAACTTTTTTTTTTTTTTTTTTTTTTGTGGTATGCGGGCCTCTCACTGCTGCGGCCTCTCCCGTTGTGGAGCACAGGCTCCGGACGCGCAGGCTCAGCGGCCATGGCTCATGGGCCCAGCCGCTCCGCGGCATGTGGGATCTTCCCGGACCGGGGCACGAACCCGTGTCCCCTGCATCGGCAGGCGGGCTCCCAACCACTGCGCCACCAGGGAAGCCCTGGGTAGCAACTTTTATGGAAGGATTAAGTATGATGCATGAAACTCCATTAAGAAAAGTGATAAATACATTCAGACTCCATCTGGAGAATTCGAGTTGGATTCAGGTGCCACTCTTAAGAGGGCTCTAGACAAATAGCACATTCAGAGAAGAGCAATTGAGATGACGCCAGACATTCCAACCCATGACCCCAAGTGCAGGAATGAGAATGACTGGCTTGGGGGGTAAAAGACTCTTAGGGAACATGATTCCTTTTTTCAAATGTTGAAAAAGGTGTCATGTGGAAGATTTATAGGTCTTCGGATCTTCTCTGTAGACCTGTTGTCATCTCCTACTCCCCTCTACCCCATCAGAAGCAGACCCAGCTTTGGTGGAACCTGAACATTAGGAGGGAGGGTCTCCTGGGGGGGAGGGGAAGTGTCTAGAATATAAGCATAAATTTATAAAAATATAGATACATTCCTTGGAAAGTGCCCATCAAGTGAGGGTCCCTGAAGCTTCAGCGTCTTTAGCTTCATGGGCAATACACCACATTCAGACTCATATGCCAGCAAAACCGAACTCCTTGGTAGCTCTCCAACCATGTCCCCTCTTTCCTCCGTGGTTTTGCATAAAGAGTTCCTCTGTCTAGAGCACCTTTTTCTTAACATGTCTGCTTGTCAGTATCTACTCATCCTCCAATGTCTATTTCAAAGGCTGCCCCTTCTGTGAAGCCTTACCCAACTCCGGAAAACTTAGGTGGTGGCAAATCTTTTCCTACACCCTCACTGAATCTTGCAATGCCTCCACTGCAACACTCGGCTTGTCATTCGAGTTTTGTTGATTTATTTGTCTGGCTTCCCTTGTACTGTGTATCTGTCAGGATGGGTTGGATTATGCTGTAGTAACAAGCAACTCCAAAAACTGCAGTGGCTTAAAACAACAAAGGTTATTTCTTGCTCACGTTATGTGTACATTGCAGGTCAGCTTTTGTTTTCCCTAACCCAGGCTAACAGTAACCATGATCTGAAACATTGCCAGTGCCAGGCCAGAGAGTAAACAGTGAAGCAAAGCGTGTACTTTCTCTTAATGCTTTTCCCTAGAGATGACACATTTGCTTACATTTCACTGTTTACACCCAACTACAGGTGGTCAGGGAAATCCACTGTGTGCAGAAGGAAAGTAAGCCCCAGATTCCAGATGAATAGCCTAATAACTACAATAAGTGATAAGCTTCTTCAGTACAGGGGTGGCATCTTTTAAAAAATCCTTGCATACCCAGTGCCTAGCACATAGTAAGTCCTCAACTATTTTTGAGTGAAAAATTAAATTTAGTGAGTAAAACACACAGGAAGGTAATTTTGGGGGTGCTGACTAGGAGCCATTTCCAACGTCTTTTCAAGCCCAGTAGGTGCTGACCTCCGTCTCTGGAGGTAGTCAAGCATAGGCCAGCCTAACCACCTGGAGGGACCGCGTGGTTAGCCACCTAACCACAGTAGTGATACTTTCAAGATGATTCATGCAAAGAAGAGCGATTGAAATATGTGGTCTCTAAAGTCCCTTTAATTCTGAGGCCACTGTATTTTTCATCATCATCGCCTCTCTGAGCTTGAGAAAGAGTGAATTACTGTTCACTGTAGAGGTGATAACATCTGACGGGAGCAGGCGATTTCTGTTGGTGACTTGACAGAAACAAGAATTGTTTGAGGGGGACAAATAAGTAGAGAGCTCTGGCCCTGAGCCCTCCGCTGGATGGTGATTACTAAATGCAGGAAGTATTGTGACCCGTAAGTATCCAGAGAGCAAAATGAGGCCAGCTCTGGGCTTGACGTGGCTTTGACACTGGAGGCCTTGGGCTCAGAGACAGACTTCAGTTCTTTGTAACTCCTTTCTTTGTTTCAGCAGAAATCTGACAATCCAGCCAGCAGATCTGCTGGGCTGCCAAGGTCCTGCCCATATACATTCCTGAGGATGGATGGTCTCCCTTGTGTTCTTTTTGTTGTAGGTTCCTGCTGACTAACCTCAGTCTAATCACTTAGCCCCACTGTAACAGAGTTCTCTAGTCATGAGAGTAAGTAATCCCTCCCCTCTTCTGTCAGTCTAAAAATGTTATACATATTAAGGATCATGATAGCCCTGTCAAGTCATTTTACTCTTTAAAAATAACAACACTGGACAAACTCAGCTTGGAAAAATCTTTGAGCCCACTGTAAGAAGGCCCAAAATTATGCAATTAATAATGTAACTAATGTAAAAAATAATTATAGGTAGTGGGTTTATTATTCAGTTGGTATTCAGAGTGGATGTGGCCTAAAAAAGAACATAGGAGTTGAAACATCAGGCTCACATACGAGTCTGCGTGTGACTTCGGTCCTGTCACCTCCCCTTTCTTGCTCAATAGCTTCTCGGTGCTATGGGCACAGGGGCAATAATAACCAACTCCGGAGGCTACTGGGATGAATTGAGAGAGATGAAAGCGCTTTGCAGGCTATGAAGCACTTTGAGAGAGAGAATTGAAGTAAATCCAGTTTCCTGGTTGGCATGGAAATTTCTCAGACTTTCTAGCATAGCGGTGGCGCCATTAGTGCAAATTGATCCACTTTTGTGTGGTATTATCTTATACTTCAGAAGTCTCTGGAGATGGAACCCATTGATTTAATTCAGAGTTTATGGCAGTGGTTCACAGTACTGCTACTGGGATCACTTGATTCATGCCAAACAGCAACTCTAAAAGGTATTTATACGTTCTGTCACTTACAGCCCGGACTGAATTCACACGAGAACCTTCTGGGTGTTCTGTTTCACTTTTCTTGCACATCTGGCCCCCATACAACTTTTTGACACTTCCAGTGTGTAGGGTTCACTAAATTTTTCAGCTATTATGTGTGACTTCACACCGATATGTAATTTTTAGGATGTTTGTAACTCGGGCTATTTTCACGGGTTAAAACTGCACTTCCAAGGATTCTGCCTAATCAAATTGTGCCCGTAAGGATTTCAGGATGGCAAGGGTTCAACAAAATGGTCAAATCCACTGATGACTTGAAAATGATACTTGAAAACAGTGAGTGGTCCGATTCCCTCCGCCTCTCTGGTACAGGGAAATCCATGGCAGTTATCATTTATTGTTCCAGTTGAATGACTTCAGCAAGGCAAGTTTGCAAAGTAAATGATAAGATAGTGGCACAAAATAGGGCTCCATTTTGACAAGGCCTTGGGGTATCAGGATGCCGCCCCCATTCCCCCCTTGTACCTCTTGTGCACAGAATGGTTCACGTCACAGTGAAACCTCCCAGCTGTAAATGAGCAATTCACAACCATTCTGTATGCTGGCTACCCTATTTGCAGGGTGTACTGCTCACTGGCACTAATCATTCTATTTATTTTAATCCTTACTGCTATTTTAAAAATTAAAAGCAACACGTGATTGTAACAAATTCAAACAATATAGAAGGTATAAAGTTAAAAAAAAAAAGTAAATGCTCTTCTCCTTCCTGATAAAGTCATTATTGTTTAATGGATCAGTATTTATCCTTTGTTCTTCTAAATTCTGTTCATATTCAAACAAATACAAGTCTAGATAGATGGTTCACTATACGATGAAATCATGTATTTTATTATGCAGTATATTTACATATTTTATTGTTTAAATATGTCTTGGAGATATGTTTACATCAGTACACATAGGTCTTAATCCTTTTCAGTGGCTGCATTTCATTTCCTAGTACATATGTTCTGTTTTTTGTTTTATCACTGCTTTACTAATGGACATTTTTAATGCTAGGAAATGATGCAGTGAATGACCTTATTGATATCGTTGTGATCATGTGCCTGTATTTTAGTACTTCATCCGACTATGTGGGTTGTTAGGAGTGAAATGGCTAGATAAAAGGATATGCCTTTTAAAGTTTTGATGGCTGTTACTAGATTGACCGTAATAAAAATTTCACCAATTTATGCTCTCACCAGTGGTGCACGAATACTGTATGGTCTGTCTTTCCAATTTTTGCCAATCTGTGAAGAATGGGGGAAAAAAAACCTCATTTTTTATTTAATTTCAATTTCCCTGATTACTAGTGAGGTTGAGCATCTTTCCTAGTTTATAGCTTGTGTATTTTGCTTGTTCATTTTCTTTGCAGCTTTTTCTATATTTTTGTCTTACACATTGTAAATATTAATTATTTATAATGTGCTTTATAAAATTTATCCCAGTATGTCACTTGTGTTTAACCCTTATTAATGGCTTCCTTTACTATTCACAAGTTTTTAATATTTATGTAGTCAAATCAATCAACCTTTTCTTTTGTGGTTTCTAGGTTTTGAGTCTTGCATAGGAAGAACTTTAAAATGTTCAGCACAACTATAAACTTCTCTTTTTTTTTCCTACTGTGTTTGTAATTTTGCTTGTTATATTTCTCTGTTAAATTCGCTTGAAAAATATTGTTCTTTATAATGTGTTGAACTCAGTTGTCCTAATACTTATTTGCCTCTCTTTCCCAACTGATTTAAAAATAGCACTGCTTTCATAGCCTGAAAATCCCGTGTATTCAAAGTGTATGTAAATGATCCATTCATCCAGTTATCAATTCTTATGCTGATCGTACATTATTTTAATCATTCTAGCCTTAAAATATGTTTTGATGTAAAGTAAGTTCCTCTAAATAGTTCTGTCTCAAAACTTTTAAAGCTATTTTGTACTTTTTTCCTTCCAGATGAATTTCAGATTCAGCTTGTCAAATTCCATCAAAAATCATGATGCATTTCTCCCAACATATTTTAAATAAAAAGTTTCAAACATACAGAAAAACTGAAAGAATTTTATAGTGAACATGCATATACTCACCACCTAGATTTTACCGTTAACATTTTACAATACTAGCTTTACCTGATGGAATTTTGATTGTGATTATAATTCTTCTGAAGTTAGAGATTAATCTAGAGAGAATTGACATCTATATAAATCCAAATCTTTATCTCTAGGAATATGCTATGGCTCTCTATATATTTAAGTCTTTTTTGTTCTTATTAAAGTTTTATAGTTACTGTCATATAGATTTTACACATATCTTATCAGGTTTATTTAAAATTTTTTTTAAATTGAGTATAGTTGGTTTATAATACTATATTAGTTTCAGGTATACAACGTAGTGATTCAGTATTTTTATAGATTATACTCCTTTTAAAGTTATTGCAAAATAATGGCTGTATTTCCCTGTGCTGTACAATATATCCTTGTTGTTTATTTTATACAGAGTAGTTTGTGTCTGTTAATCCCATACCTCTATCTTACCTACCCCCTTCCCTCTCCCTACTGGTAACCACTAGTTTGTTCTCTATATCTGTAAGTCTGTTTCTGTTTTGTTATATACAGTTGATTGTTTTACCCTTGAGATTCTACATATAAGTGACAACATAGAATGTTTGTCATTCTCTGTCTGACTTATTTCACTAAGCATAATGTTGTCTAGTTCTATCCATGTTGTTGCAAGTGGCAGAATTTCATTCTTTTTTATGGCTAATATTCTACCACATATGTATGTGTGTATACACACACACACACACACACACATATATGTATATATATGCACATACACACACACATACACGCACTACATCTTCTTTATTCATTCATCTGTTCATGGACACTTAGGTAGCTTCCATATCTTGGCTATTATTAATAGTGCTGCTGTGAACATTGGGGTGATGTATCTTTTCAAATTTGAGTTTTCATCTTTTCCAGATATATGCCCAGGAGTGAGATTGCTGGATCATATGGTAGTTCTATTTTTAGTTTTTTGAGGAACCTCCATACTGTTTTCCATAGTGACTGCACCAATTTACATTCTCACCAACAGTGTACAAGTATCCCTTTTCTCCACATTCTCACCAGCATTTGTTATCTGTAGACTTTTGGATGATAGCCATTTTGACAGGTGTGAGGTGATATAAGGTTTATTCTGAGGTCTTTTCCACATTTGCTTGTTAATGTGAATGGGCTCACTCTCTCCCCACCTCCATTTCCTTCTCTAATTGATTACTTTTGGCATATGGGAAACTTAATGATATGTGTGTGTTGCAGATATATCTCATCATCCTGTCAGTTTTCTTATTAGTCATAATAAATTTTCAGGGGGTTTTCTTACTAGACAGTCCCCTCATATGCAAGTAACACTGCTTTGTCTCAACAGTTTTTACCATCTAGCATCCTATTACTGTGCCAAATGGTAACAGCGGGAATCCTTATCTTGTTCCTGACTTGAATGTTTCACTATTAGGTATAATGGTTGCTGTGGTTTCTGGGAGAAATCCTTCATCTACGGACATTTCCTTCTTTTTTCCTTTATTTCCTTCATTTGCTAAATCTTTTCAAGAATGGTCATTTAGACTTGAATAACACTAAAGAACAATTGCACCTAATGGACATATATAGAACACTTCACCCAGCAACAGCAGAATATGCACCCTCTCAAGTGCACAGAGAACATTTTCTAGGATAGATCACATGTTAGGACACAAAACAAGTCTTAAGATATTTAAGAAGATTGAAATTGTATCAAGTATCTTTTTCAACCATAGTGAAATGAAACTAGGAACCAATAGCAGAAGGAAAACTGAAAAATTCACAAATATGAGGAAATTAAACAACACATTCTTGAACAACCAGTGGGTCAAGGACGAAATCACAAGGGAAGTTAGAGAATACCTTGAAACAAGTGAAAACAAAAACACAACATTCCAAAACTTAGGTATGCAGCAAAAGCAATACAAAGAGGGACATTTATAGCGGTAAATACTTTCATTAAAAAAAGAAGAAAGATCTCAAATCAACTAACTTTATACCTCAGGGAACTAGAAAAAGAAGAACAAACTAAACCCAAAGCTGGCAGAAGGAAGGAAATAATAAAGATTAGAGGGAAAATAGAGAATAAAAAACAGTAGAAATATTCAAAACAGAGTTGAGTTTTTTTTTTTAAGGACAGACAAAATTCACAAATGCTTAGCCAGACTAAGAAAAAAAGAGAGAAGACCCAATAACAAAAATCAGAAATGAAAGAGGAGACAGTACAACTGATGCCACAAAAATAAAAAAGATCATAAGAGACTATTATGTGCCAACAAATTGGATAACCTAGAAGAAATGGATAAATTCTGCAATACATACAACCTACCAAGACTGAATCATGAAGAAATAAAAAATCTGGCCAGACTTATAACTAATAAGGAGATTAAATCAGTAATCAAAAACCTTTTAACAAAGAAAAGCCAAGTGGCTTCACTGGAGATTTCTACCAAACATTTAAAAAATTTGAATTCACCTGTACCTCAATAATAAATGAATGAATGGGACTTCCCTGGTGGCGCAGTGGTTAAGAATCTGCCTGCCAATGCAGGGGACACGGGTTCAAGCCCTGGTCCGGGAAGATCCCACATGCTGCGGAGCAACTAAGCCCATGCACCACAACTGCTGAGCCTGCGCTCTAGAGCCTGCAAGCCACAACTACTGAATCCCACACGCCACAACTACTGAAGCCTGCATGCTCAGAGCCCATGCTCCACAACAAGAGAAGACACTGCAATGAGAAGCCCACACATCGCAACAAAGAAGAGTCCCCACTTGCCGCAACTAGAGAAAGCCCATGCATGGCAACAAAGACCCAACACAGCCAAAAATAAATAAATAAATAAATAAACAAATGAAATAAATTTATTAAAAAAATAAATGAATGAATGAATGAATTTTAACACCAAACCTTCTCAAACTCTTCCAGAAATTGAAGAGGAGGGAACACTTCCAAACTCATGAGGTCAGCATTACCTGATACCAAAACCAAAGATACTACAAGAAAAGGAGACTGCAGACCAATATTCCTGATGAATGTTGATATAAAAATGCTCAACAAAATACTAGCAAATTGAATTCAACAGCATATTAAAAGGATTATATACTATGACCAAGTGGGTTTATTCCCGGAATGCAAGGATTTGTGAAAATCAATCAATGTAATATACAACATTAACAGAACTAAGGACAAGAACCATGTGATCATCTCAATTGATGAAGAAAAAGCACTTGATAAAATTTAACATCCTTTATGATAAAAACCTTCAACAAACTAGGAATAGAAGGTAATTACCTCAGCATAATAAAGGCCATATATGAAAAGCCCACAGCTAACATTATTCTTAATGGTGAAGAACTGAAAGCTTTTCATCTAGGATTAGGAACAAGGCAAGGATGCCCACTCTTACCACCTCTTTTAAACTACTGGAAGTCTTAGCAGAGTCATCTGACTTGGAAAGGAAAAAGTAAAATTGTCTCTGTACACAGGTGACATGATCATATAGATAGGAAACCCTAAAGATTCCACCAAAATAACTGTTAGAACAAAGGAATTCAACAAAGTTACAGGAGACAAAATCAACACACAACAAAATCAGCTTCTATATACTAACAGGGAAAAATCCAAAAAGGAAATTAGGAAAATAATCTCATTTACAATAGTGTCAGAAAGAATAAAATACTTAAGCTTAATCAAGGAGTCAAAAGACTTGTACATTAAAAACTACAGAACAATTCCAAAAGAAATTAAAGAGGATGCAAGTAAATAGACATCTCATGTTCATGGATTGAAAAACTTAATATTGTTAAAATGTCCATACTACCCAAAGTAATCTACAGGTTCAGTGCTATCCCTATCGGTGTCCCATTGACATTTGCTTGCAGAAATGGAAAAAAAATTCTAAAATTCATATGGAATCTCAAAGGACCCTGAATAGCCAAAACAATCTTGTGAAAGAAAAACAAAGCTAGAGGCCTCACACATCCTGATTTCAAAATATATTACAAAGCTACAGTGATAGAAACAGTATGGTACTGGCATAAAGACAGGCACAGACCAATGGAACAGAATACAGAGCCCAGAAATAAAACTCTCTCACATATGACCAAATGATCTTCAGCAAGGATGCCAGGGCTACACAGTGGAGAAAGGATAGTCTCTTCAACAAATGTTCAACAAATGGTGATGTGGGAAAACTGGACATCCACATGAAAAAGAATAAAGTTGGACCGTTACTTTACATCATATATAAAAATTAAGTCAAAAATAAAGACCTGAAACTGTAAAACTCCTGGAAGGAAACATAGGGGGAAAGCTTCATGATATTGGTTTGGCAGTGATTTCTTGGCTGTGACACAAAAAGCACATGCAACAAAAGCAAAAATAGACAAATGGGACTATATTAACCTTAAAAACTTCTGTGCATCAAAAGAAACAGTGAACAGAAAGAAAAGGCAACCTATAGAATGGGAGAAATATTTGCAAACCATATATCTGATAATGGGTTAATATCTGGAATACATAAAGAACTCTTACAACACAAAAACAGAAAACAACCTGATGAAAAATGGGCAAAGGACTTGGATAGACATTTCTCCAAAGAAACTATACAAAAGGCCAACAAGCATATGAAGAGATGCTCAACATCACTAATCATTAGCGAAATGCAGATCAAACCAAATCGGATATCACCTCATGCCTGTTAGGATGGCCACTATCTACCCCATGCCCCCCCCAAAAAAAAACCCCACACACAAAAATAATAAGTGTTGGTGAGGGTGTGGAAAAGTTGGAACCCTTGTCACTGCTAGGAATGTAAAATGGTGTAGATGCTATGGAAAACATTATGAAGGTTCCTTAGTAAATCCATGTGTCCAGCAAACCTACTTTAGGGTTTATATCCAGAAGAATTGAAAGCAGGATATTTGTACACCCATGTTCATAGCATTATTTACAATAGCCAAGATATGGAAGCAACTTAAATGTCCATCACCAGATGAATGGATAAAGAAAATGTGGAGAATACACACACACACACACACACACACACACACACATATATGTATACACATATATATATATATATATACACGCACAATGTATATATACGTATGTATATGTATACACACACAATGGAATATTATTCAGCCCTTCAAAGGAAGGGAATCCTGTCACATGATACCACATGGGTGAACCTTGAGGACATAGTGAAATAAGCCAGTCACAGAAACACAAGTTCTGCATGGATCCACTTACACGAGGCGTCTAAAGTTGTCAAACTTGTAGAGGCAGAAAGTGGAATGGTGGTTTTCAGGGGCTGGGGAAGGGGAAAGGGGACCCATTTTTGTTCAGTGAGTATAGTGTTGCAGTTCTGCAAGATAAAAAGAGGTCTGGAAATCCGACATACAACAGTGTGGGTGTAGTTAACACTACTGTACACTTAAAAGTAGTTAAGATGGTAAATTTTAAGTTACGTGTTTTTTACCACAAGAAAAAACGTGAGTGTAATCCTATTAAGTGCTGTTTTGGTTTCTCTCCTTTAATTTATTAATGATGTTAATGATTTTTAGAGATTTCCTAGTTTTAAAACATCCTTGCGATGTTGGTATAAACCACAGCTTCCTCTGATAGATGATGAAGAGCCAATTTCCTTAATATATAGAGAACTCTTAAAATCCATAGAAAAATGGACAAAAAATAATTTATCACAAAATGTCAGTAACACGTGAAAAGCTTCTCAGCCATGCCTGTAAAGAAATGCAAGTTGAAACAGTAGTGACCAGTTTTTCATGTACGTATTAGCAAAGACTAGAAGTAGTGATGACATGCAGTGACACTTAGATCACCTCATTCTCTGGTGATGGGGGTGAAAGTCAGTACCACCTATTTAGAGGGCAGTTCTGTAGTTTACCGACAGCATTTTAAATGCCACAGCAATTGTACTTATCAGAAATTAAGAATTTCAGATATTTTCAAATGTGCAAAAGTATTCGCAGCGATAACCAGTGAAACATTTTTGTAAGAGTTTCAAAAATTGGCGAAATGCAAATGTCTGTTAAGAGCTAGGTTGGTTAAGTAAATTATGATGCACGCATAAATTGGAACATTGTTTAAAAGAGTGAGATAATTTTGTTGTGAAGCTGAAACTAACATACCATTGTAAAGCAATTATACTCCAATAAAGATGTTAAAAAAAAAAAAAAAAAATGAGTGAGATAAACTGTAGGTTCTGACCGGGAGAGATGTTGGAACTACATTGTTGTGGGAAGAAAAAAAGAGGATCAGAACGGAATGTGAAAATACAACTCCTTTTTTGGTTTTTTAAAAAATTGGTTGTAGTAACTTATGTCTAGAAAACATATCTGAAATAATGGGCCCTAGATTGTTAACAGTCGCTATCTCTGGGGAGAATAGGAAGGATTTTCACTTTTCTTCATTATTTCTGAGAGAAACTCTACATAGAGCATCATTTGAAATAGAAAGGAAAAAAGATACATTTCAATGTAAATCTGTATTGCTAACAATTACAAAGAAAAGGGAATGCTACCTGCAAATTTTTATTTTGGAATGAGTTGAGGTTTCCTTGTGACCCGTTATACCACATGATCCACTTTTTTTTTTTTTCTTTCTGTGGTACGCGGGCCTCTCACTGCTGCAGCCTCTCCCGTCGCGGAGCACAGGCTCCGGACGCGCAGGCCCAGCGGCCACAGCCCACGGACGGGCCCAGCCGCTCCGCGGCATGCGGGATCCTCCCGGACCGGGGCACGAACCCGCGTCCCCCGCATCGGCAGGCGGACCCCCAACCACTGCACCACCAGGGAAGCCCCACACGTGACCCACTTTTAAATATGTCTCATGAATGTTCTTAAAAGAATATGAAGTTGATTACTGTGGAATATTCAAGACTACCCAAATCTGTCAAATCATCCTCGTTACAGAAGTCTCATTCTTCACATCCTTTCTTGTTGTCTACTTGAGCTTTCAAAACCACGAGTAGTGTATTGAAATCTCTGATTATGTTTCTATAACTCTGTCAGCTTCTCCCATTATTCCTGTTTCTATCAATAAATTGTGGGTTGCATGTCCAGGAGGGCCGAGGCCCGGCCACCATAACATTTGGAAAGCGTCTATTGACAGTCGCCTTCTAAACATTTGAAATCTTTTGTTGAACTCTTACTGTCCTTTCAGTTCCTTCCTGAGAATTAAAACAACAACAGAAAGTTTCTGACTTATCTATAATTTAAAGCTAAACACTTTAAGAGTGTGATCTACAAACTCATTTCCAGCCCCCATATGTGTGATACTTTGCAGTGTTGAAGTACAGTGACAATTAGCTGCAGCTTTGTTAATTTAGGGAATTGAGCAATTCCCAGGTTCCAAAGACAGATTCTGGGGGGAAAGCTATGTACTTTCAGTCTTATTTCCTCATTAAAAAAGCAATCCATTTATAAGACAGAAGCTTTCAAGAAAGGGTGTAGAAAGAATTGTACAAAGAATGAAGAACCTGCAATTGTCGTCTGGTCCTTTGCTGCGAGTCTCTGGCAGCACAGAACCTCACATTTATACAGCTCACCTCACACGGGGCTCGACTCGGCAAACTGTTTCCTCACAGTAATTGCTGCCTTGCTTGTCAGGCGTGGTCCATGAGTGCCTTCTGGAGGAGTGGTTTCTAGATAATTAGAGCTTTCCCCTTTAAGCACCGCTTTTATTGGATACCCTTTAAAAAATGTATGACAAATAGACCAACCCCAGCTTACCTATATGGGTCATGTTGCTGGAAGTAGCCCCGTGGCAGTAGCCAGGTGGTGAGTACGTGGGTATTCACTGAACAATTCTTTCAACTTTGCTGAATGTTTGAAATCTTTCCTAATAAACACCGGGGGTAAATACAGCTCAGGAAAGTCATGCAGGCCTTCTTCCAGCAGTGTTGTGGTTGCTCGGAGAGCTCAGTGCGTGGAGCGGTTGAGGGCAGGCTCCGCCGTAACCAGCTTACCAGCCTCTGCTGCCTCCTAGCTGTGCGCCCTTCAGGTGGTTACTACACTTCTCTGAGCCTTGTTTTTCTTGTCTGTACAACGGGAGTGACAGTAGTTCCTCCTCTGGGGTTTGCTGTGAGAGTAAAATGAGAGGGTGTGGCTAAAAGCACTCCCTATGGTATTGGTATTAAACACTCAGTGACCTGTGGCAGTGGCTGCCCCTCCTCCCCCCTCCCCCACTGCTGTTATTCAATCATCTTCATCATGGATGACTGACTCCCTCAGAGAGTGGTAGGCAGTGGTGCTCCCCTCCATCATTGATTTGAAAGACAATTTGGGGCTACCCTGAGACTCAGTTGTGAATGACATTGGGACCATTTCCCCAAATCAAATGCATCTTCATGTTGTCCCCCTCTCAGCCTTAGTAAATAAAATACGAGGGACATAATGTAACTCTTCCTCGGTGGAGCCCAGTCCCCATAGCAAATGTCAGTTAGGCCTGAGTGTCAGGTGCTGTGTACCTTGGGCCTGCACTTCCCTGCTCCTCAGCTCCGCTGCTCCCTGGCCTCCTGGTGAGCATGCTTGCTTCCTTAGCTGCCAGGTCTGCGGTTCTGTTCCCTCTCTCGCCTCAAACCTGACGTTCACAGCCACTGCCTTTCACCTTTCCCCAGGGCAGAAGTCAGGAAGAGGAAGGCAAATCAGGAAGTCATAAATCAGTGGCATCACCTGTAACCTTAGAAGTGAGAATGATGACCTTCTTCTACAGAACTGAGTGCTGTAACTTTCTGTCCTCCACCTTTCTTGGGTTTTTGAAGTCCTTTCAGTGGTTTTTAGTATATTCACAGTTTTATGCAACCATCACCACTACCTAATTTTAGAACATTTGCATCACCCCCAAAAGAAACCTCATCCCCATTAGTGGTCAGTCCCCATTCTCCCCTCCCCTCAGCCCTTGGCAAACACTAATCTATTTTCTGTCGCTGTGGATGTACCTATTCTGGGTGTTTCATACAAATGCAGTCACGTGATATGTAGCATTTTGTGTCTGCCTTCATGATGTTTCTGTCCGTGCTGTAGCATGTGTCAGTACTTCATGCCTTTCTATGGCTGAACAGTAGTCCGTCATAGGGACATACCGTATTGTGTTTATTCATTCACCCATTGATGGCCGTTGAGGTTGCTTCTACTATTTGGCTATTATCATGAGGATGCTCTGAATATTTGTGTGGACATATTTTCACTTCTATTTGGTATATACCTAGGAGTGGAATTACTGGGTCTTATGGTAAGTGTATATATAACTTTCTGAGGAACTGCCAAACTGGTTTCTGAAGTGCAGCAGTGGCTGCACCGTTTCACCTTCCCACCAGCAACGTAAGAGGGCTCTAGATTCCCCCACTTCCTCACGTGTAGTATTATCTGTCACTGTGATTATAGCCATCCTGGTGGGTGTGAATTGGTATCCCATTGTGGTTTAATTTGTATTTCCCTAATGACTAATGATGTTGAGCACTTATTTTAATATGCTTATTGGTCATTTGTATGTCTTCTTTGGAGAAATGTCTATTTAAGTCCTTTACCTATTTTTAAATTGGGTTTTTGTCTTTTTATTATTCAGTTATGAGCGCCTTACCAGATATGTGATTTTCACATATTGTCTCCTGTTCTGTGGCTTGTCTTTTTCACTTTCTTGATGATGGCCTTTAAAGCGCAGAAGTTTTTTAATTTTGATGAAGTCTGACTTATCTGTTTTTTCTTACGGCACTTGCACATTCAGATATTCTGTTTGATGTCTTCAGTGTCTTATCGGAAAATCTGATTGGCTTACTGGAAACGAAACTGTATTACTCTTAGTTTTCCTGATTTGGAATCTAATCAGGTGGTAAAGCACCTGATTTAAAATGTTTGCCGGTAATATATAGATAGAAGAGCTTAGAAATGTTGATACTTGTTGAGCTGGTAAATTACCCGTTTCTGTGCCCTCAGCCTCAGGAAATAATATGATAGAAGAAATACATCCTCTATGCCCAGAGGTCATTTCACTGTCACCTATGAGAGTGGCGCGCGGAAAGCCAGTTCACAGCAGAGGAGGTTAAGTCCGTCGTGGTACATGACTAGGCAGCTGTTGCATATTGTAATTACGAAGCTGACTTAACGACACTGTTGATGATGAAATGTTTAGTGGAAAAAACCAAAACACAAGTGTGTGCCCATTAATGATTAAAAATGTGTATAAAATATCTGGACTAGATGGAAGATTATAGGTGGCTTTCTTAAATTTCATTTTCTGTTGATATATTTTTTTTACTATTAAAAATTAAGTTAAAAAAACATGCCTGGGCTTCCCTGGTGGCGCAGTGGTTGAGAGTCCGCCTGCCGATGCAGGGGACGCGGGTTCGTGCCCCGGTCCGGGAAGATCCTACATGCCGCGGAGCGGCTGGGCCCGTGAGCCATGGCCGCTGAGCCTGCGCGTCCGGAGCCTGTGCTCCGCAACGGGCGAGGACACAGCAGTGAGAGGCCCGCGTACCAAAAAAAAAAAAAGAAAAAAAAAAAAAAACATGCCTGACATTTCACATCAGTGGGGGAAATGGTGACAGGTGGGGGTACACTGGATATCTGTTTATCCTTATCTCACACCAACTATTTTTTTAAGAGTAAGTATTTTTTATCATCATGATCACCAGGACTAGTCTTAAAATCAGAAAAGATAGTTTGCTGTGTTTATTTACTAAGAATTTGAATAGAGGTATTTAATTTTCTTACATTTTTATATCAAATCCAAACACTGATGATAACATGATTCTGGTATTAGAATTACTATTATTTTAGTCATTATCAGCATTGCAATTTGCTAAAAAAAAGGTAATGATGATTGTGGTGGTATGTTAATAGTAGAGATCACAGAAATACTTTTCTCCTGGCATCTCATGAAAGAATTAGTAGTAGTAGTATTTAACATGTAAATAAATCAATCATCCCAGCTTTTGAAATAAATTTGAAATGGAACAAAGATTTAAGGTTTTTTTTTTTTTTTTTTTTAAGGACTAATAAAGGCACTGAAAAAAATAAAAAGTAAGCCCACTACAAGGTCACGGGTAGCGTGCACACCTAAGGTGAGGCTTCTTGTGGGGTTGCTGCCCCAGAGACAGATGTACAGTTCATGGGCCACAAACCGCGTCTGCGGATCCCCTGACCTTCTGACCTCGGGCTTCACCTGAGCAACAGGGGGCTGGGGTGACAGGGTAGCAGGTAGGGACAGCCCGCAGAGCCCCGCTCCTGTGGCATCAGTGCCCCTCCCTGGTGCACGCCCTGCAGTGGGCTTGGCCTCTGGGCCTGGAGCGGGCATCCTGCTCTCACACGTGGGAAGGCTATGAAAAGAAAACCCTTGTGGGCCCAAACATTTAAACAAGAATTACACTAGGATCTTTTGTTCTCGCTATGACATGGTCAGAATTCATTTGGAGGTCCAGAAGAGGGTTTTTTTTGTTGTTGTCATTTTTGAATCTGAGTTATTTTATGCGAGGAAACAGAGGGAAACACAACACAGAAACACATGGCTGAAGTCTGTCCAGTGGTGTTGGGACATCCCCGCGTCATTCCTCAGGGCACTATTTTTGTGAGTGTTTGTGGGGCTTCTGACTCAAAAGTCACATCCGAGGTTGGATGTTGGTTCCTTGGGAAAAGGCCCGGGTGATCGAAGGCAAGCAGTGGAGTGTGCCTGGGAGTCTGGGAAATACACACGCAGCCCGAGAGAGGGATGCTCACCGTTTCTCTTTTCCTCCTCAGGTTTAATAGGGAAAACTTGCTTTCTGCAAACAACTGAAAAAGCCGCCCTTGGAAGCTGTTTCTTTGGGCCTCATGGAGCAGCTGGAACCTGCGCTGTGAGGCCCCCGACAGGACGAACTGTCGCCCACTGACCCCCCAGCGCGGCTGTCACCATGGCCAGCAAGAGGAAGTCCACCACCCCGTGCATGATCCCCGTGAAGACCGTGGTGCTGCAGGACACCGGCGCCGAGGCCCTGCCCGAGGAGCCCGTGCCCGCGGGGCCCCCGCAGGAGCCGCCCCCAGAAGCTCCCTCCGCCAGCGGCGAGGCCACCCAGGGCACCAGCGGTCCAGACAGTGCCGCACTGGCCAACGGGCACCGGAGCACCTTGGACGGCTACACATATGCCTGTAAATGCTGTGACTTCAGATCCCAGGACATAACCCGGTTTGTGGGACACCTGAGCTCAGAGCACACAGACTTTAGCAAAGACCCGAACTTTGTATGCACTGAATGCAGTTTTCTGGCAAAAACTCCCGAGGGGCTTTCTCTGCACAATGCCAAGTGTCACTCGGGGGAAGCCAGCTTTGTGTGGAATGTGGCCAAGCCAGACAATCATGTCGTCGTGGAGCAGAGTGTCCCCGAGAGCACCAGCCCTCCCGATCCATCGGGGGAGCCAAACATGGAAGGGACAGATGGACAGGCGGAAATCATCATCACCAAAACTCCAATCATGAAGATAATGAAAGGCAAAGCCGAAGCCAAAAAAATTCACACGCTCAAGGAGAACGTCCCCAGTCAGCCTGCTGGGGAGGCCTTACCGACCCCTTCAGCCGGGGACACGGAGGTGAAAGAGGGGGACCACGCCTTTGTCAACGGGGCAGCCCCGGTCAGCCAGGCCTCTACCAACTCCGCAAAACCCCCTCACTCGGCCAACGGGCCCCTGCTGGGGACGGTGCCGGTGCTGCCCGCGGGCATCGCCCAGTTCCTCTCCCTGCAGCAGCCGCCCCCGCACGCCCAGCACCACGCCCACCAGCCCCTGCCCACGGCCAAGTCCCTCCCCAAAGTGATGATCCCGCTGAGCAGCATCCCCACGTACAACGCGGCCATGGACTCCAACAGCTTTCTGAAGAACTCCTTCCACAAGTTCCCCTACCCAACCAAAGCCGAGCTCTGCTATTTGACCGTGGTCACCAAGTACCCGGAAGAGCAGCTCAAGATCTGGTTCACTGCCCAGAGGCTGAAGCAAGGTATCAGCTGGTCCCCGGAGGAGATTGAGGACGCCCGGAAGAAGATGTTCAACACGGTCATCCAGTCCGTCCCCCAGCCCACAATCACTGTCCTCAACACCCCGCTGGTTGCCAGTGGCGGCAACGTCCAACATCTCATCCAGCCCACTCTGCCTGGCCACGTGGTGGGCCAGCCAGAGGGCACAGCCGGGGGACTTCTGGTCACTCAGCCACTGATGGCCAATGGGTTGCAGGCACCCAGCTCATCTCTCCCCCTGGCAGTCACATCTGTCCCCAAGCTGCCCGCTGTCGCGCCCATTAACACCGTGTGTTCAAATACAACGTCCGCCGTGAAGGTGGTGAATGCCGCCCAGTCCCTCCTCACGGCGTGTCCCAGCATCACCTCCCAAGCCTTCCTGGATGCCAGCATCTACAAAAACAAGAAATCTCATGAACAGCTGTCAGCTCTGAAAGGGAGCTTCTGTCGGAACCAGTTCCCAGGACAGAGCGAAGTTGAGCATCTGACCAAAGTGACCGGCCTCAGCACCCGTGAGGTGCGGAAGTGGTTCAGTGACCGCAGGTACCACTGCCGAAACCTGAAGGGCTCCAGGGCCGGGCTGGCCGGGGAGCATGGCGCCCTCCTCGTCGACTCTGTGCCCGAGGTGCCCTTCTCCCTGGCGTCCAAGGCCCCGGAGGTGACCTGCCTCCTGACAGCGGCCACCCCAGCTACCCCCCCTTCTGCCAAGCGACAGTCCTGGCACCAGACCCCCGACTTCACACCAACCAAATACAAGGAGCGGGCCCCCGAGCAGCTCAGGGCCCTGGAGAACAGTTTTGCCCAAAACCCCCTTCCTCTCGACGAGGAACTGGACCGCCTGAGGACCGAGACCAAAATGACCCGCAGGGAGATTGATGGCTGGTTTTCAGAGAGACGGAAAAAAGTGAGTGCCGAGGAGGCCAAGAAGGCTGAGGAGGGCGCCTCTCAGGGGGAGGAGGAGGCCGCCGAGGATGAGGGGGAGGAGGGCTCTGCCAGGGACCCGAGGGTCCCAGGGGAAGATGGCTCCCCAGAAACGCCCGGCAGCCACGTGCTGGCAGAACGCAAAGTCAGCCCCATCAAAATCAACCTCAAGAACCTGCGAGTCACGGAGGCCAACGGCAAGGGCGAGCTCCCGGGGCTGGGCGCCTGTGAGCCCGAGGACGACGTGCCCAGCAAGCCAGCGGAGCAGCTGCCAGGCAAGGTGAGCTACAGGAAGACGGCCCAGCAGCGGCACCTGCTGCGGCAGCTCTTCCTGCAGACGCAGTGGCCCAGCAACCAGGACTATGACTCCATCATGGCCCAGACGGGCCTGCCGCGGCCCGAGGTGGTGCGCTGGTTTGGGGACAGCAGGTACGCCCTGAAGAACGGCCAGCTCAAGTGGTACGAAGACTACAGACGGGGCAACTTCCCCCCCGGACTGCTGGTCATCAGCCCCGGCAACCGGGAGCTGCTGCAAGACTATTACGTGACCCACAAGATGCTGTACGAGCAGGACCTGCAGAGCCTCTGCGACAAAACCCAGATGAGCGCCCAGCAGGTCAAGCAGTGGTTTGCCGAGAGGATGGGTGAGGAGACCCGGGCCGTGGCCGACACGGGTGGTGAGGGCCAGGGCCCCAGCGACCCTGCAGCAGTTCACAAAGGGATGGGCGACACCTATTCAGAGGTGTCCGAAAACAGTGAGTCATGGGAACCCGGTGCCCCTGAGGCCAGCTCAGAGCCCGTTGACACGCCGAGTCCCCAGGCTGGACCTCAGCTGGGTAAGGAGCCTGTGGGGCTGTGCCGTCCTCTGTGGGTCTGGGGGGCACCTGTGGCAGGCACCGAATCCAGTGCCGGGGCATCTGCTGTTTCTAAGGCTGTCTGGCAGCAGGACCGTGTTGTCTGGCTGCTTCGGGGGGCACCTGGCAGCAGAATCCATTGGAGCATCATCATATGATAAAGGCTTGACACTTGGTTTTTTTGTTTCGTGTTTGTTAAACCTGCACAGGGGAAGGAGTGTAGTGAACCTCCAAGGGCCCACCCTTTTCTAGTCATTTCTTAGCCAAAGGAGAATAGGTCAGAATGTCATCTGAGCCAGATAGAACCACGACCGCTGGGTAAGAGAGAGAATAGGACTTACGAGGAAATTCAACCCCAGTTGGTGAACAAAAGCAGAGGGAGCCTTTAATTGACCTTAGATACACAAAGTGCTTTTTTTTCTAAATGATGAAAAATCCTGTAATTTGCATTGCAGTTATTCTTCCTGATATAGAGGTAGTGGAAAATCTTCTTCCCTCTTAGACATAACATGGAATCGAATGCTTGAATTTTGTTCCTCATTTTCTCTGGATCAGGACAGTAGTACTTGAAAGAAAGCTTTAGAAGATTATTTTACTGAAGACAGTTTGAAGCCTCAGACAAATCACGTTATTGGGTGTTGATTTTCTTGGGTCTTGATCTCTGAGTTCCTGGCCTCTCCCTTCCCTCCCACCCTCCTCTTGGGTGGCCTTGTCACAGGTTGGCCAGGAGCGAGGTAGCTGAGCTCTTCACAGGAAGCTGTGGAAACCAAGGAAGTATCTGGATTCCCAGATTCCCTGATTTGGGACCTTTAGAAGGTGGTTCCAGGGCCGGCGTTTCTGGACTCGACCTTGTTTCCTCCAAGCCCCTGTGAGTCAGTGAGGTCCCCGCAGGGAGCATCACGGGCACCAGGGAACAGGTGTGGGCTCACAGGGCGGGTTGCCTCAGGCACCTTCTCCAGCACCGGGCCTGCCGACCCCTGGCTTTGGCTCTGCCAGCAGCATGGCAGATTGCTGGGCACTAGGAAAACTAATTTCTTTAGGTTTTTTGTTTTTTTTAATTGAAATTCTACTGAATTAAATTCTTTTTTTTTTAATTTATTTATTTTTATTTTTGTGGTACACGGGCCTCTCACTGTTGTGGCCTCTCCCGTTGCGGAGCACAGACTCCGGACGCGCAGGCTCAGTGGCCATGGCTCACGGGCCCAGCCGCTCTGCGGCATGTGGGATGTTCGGATGTTCCTGGACCGGGGCACGAACCCGTGTCCCCTGCATCGGCAGGCGGACTCTCAACCACTGCGCCACCATGGTAGCCCCCCCCTTTTTTTTTTTTAATTACATTCTTGTAGCTGGAAATAGGGTGGTGGTTACACAACATTGTGAATGTACTTAATGCCACATAATTGTATACTTATTAAAAATGGTTAAAATGGTAGGTTTTATGTGACGTATATTTGACCACAATTAAAAATGCTAACCTGGAGTTGGGAGGAATGGGTTTAAATCCACCGGCTCCCCTCAGCTGGTAGCTCCAACACTAAGCAAGGAGCTGGTGTCCTAGGTGGGACAGAGCAGGAGTGGCCAGGGCGGCTGTGCCATTGTGGCGTCACCCTGTTTTGGCTGAGGGAGGTACCCGAGGGGACAGGGAGGGCCTGTCTGCCTGTCTGTCTGTAGCTGTTTTCTCGTGGCTTCCCGAGCCAGCCTCAATGCCGGGGCCCCACCTGTAAGCATCGATGGTGAGGGCCTCTCCGAACGACCCCCGACAAATGAAGGGAGGGCATCTGTGGGACACATATTTGGAAGTAGACCAACTGCTGCTGTGCGACAGCAGCGTTCCCTGGAGATCCGGGGATGGGGGGAGGGTGGCGCACAGCGAGGGTTCCCGGCCCAGAGAAGTCAGGCTCCCGCCCCGGCTCCATGCCCCGGTTCGGGTGGCCCCTGGGTGGTCCCAGTGCCCCGCCGGGTTTAGCCAGCACCCCGTCCTCAGCCCAAATGCCCTTCCCCACCTTCCCTCGGGCTGGAAGGCAGGGAGGGGCTGGTGGGATTAAGTCCCCAGACGTGGGAGGACGGGCCATCCTGGCGATGCACATAGAGGTGACGGGCCTGTGTTTTCTCCTCAGAAACTGACTGAACCGGAACCGACGGCTGTGAAGGCCTGGCCGGGGCGGCCGCCCTCCACATGGAAGGGCCTGACCCCCCTCTGCTGCCCCGGGCCGCCGCCGTACCCGGCCCGCCATGCTCACACAGGTCTCCACGCGGCCAAGCCTGCCGCCGTCCGCACCCGGCCCGCCACCCCAGCGAGCAGGGAGGAGCGTCTGGCAGTTCTTCCGCCCACAATGTAGGACCTTTCTTTTGCCTTCCAGTGGATAAATAGTTCAGATTTCATATTCATAGACACAGAATCAAGTTTTTAACATATAAATCTGCCTATACACATTTAATAAAACATCAGATTATAAACACTTTCATTACATAGAAACTTTGGTTAGCAAAGCAGTACGTGGTCTTTTATATCATCTCTGGAAATGCCCTGTGTCTGTTCTCTGGAGATCGCTGGGCTGCGTGTTCCCGCACCTTCCATGGTCAGGCCGGGGTTATCACACGCTCAGAACCACACCTGCAACCGCTGGGGCCCCCTTTGCTCTCCTTCGGGAAGGTGGTACCTTTGAAGAGACCTCTGCTCCTTAAGCGGTGACCAGCAACATTGCATAGCAGGTTTGCCTTGCCTTACGGGATGATAGTGCAGAACATGCTGTTACCCGCAGTTCAGAAAACTGACCGGTTATGTGATCAGTGTTTGATGCTTACCACTCTCGAAAGTTGTTACAGTAATTCTGCTTTTTCATGGGAGTTTGAATCATGGACCATAACTCTTCAGTGATCAGATCAACTAAAGAAACATTTGTTGTTAAGCCTAATGTACTGCCCTATGTGCCGCCTTTTTTTTTTTTCAGTCTAGACACATTTAGAGGAAAATTGACAAGCGAAACAGGGATGGGGGATGGGAGTGAAGGCGCACAGCTGCTGGGGCTCTCTCTGCCCTCTATCGACCCTCACCCCAGAGCCGCCTCTGGTTTGGGAAGGCAGGCCCACGCTCGCCTGGTTAGACTGAGAGCTGGCGGGATTCGGGGACTTCTCGGAATTATCGGAGCCAGGGTGGCCCTCAGCACAAAGACCTGCATGTGGGGTTCCCAGCAGAAGACCCAGAGTCCTCCTGGCCCCCGTGCCTGGGGCCTGGTTGGTGTGCTGGACATCGCTGGACAGGTCCTTGTGAGGATGTTTTTAAAGTTCTATATTTATATCCCCAGACTTGGAACCAAGATCTCTGTCTACTTAAGCCTAACCCTCATATCCATTTTTTTAATTGAGAAAAGTCACAGGAAAAGGTGCCTTTGAAACATTGAGAAAGTTGCCTACAAAGCTGTGCTGAACGGTAAATCCCGATCTCCCCGAGACCGGCTGCCCCGAGAGCAGCAGGTGAAGAGGGGGCTGGCAAAGGTGCATCACCTCCCAGAAACCACCCGCTTCCCAGAGCACCAAGGCCTCGGAGACCCCAGAGACAGGGCAGGGGCTTTGGGCAAGAATACTGGGGGGGGCGGTGTTCGGCACGGTCCTTCTCCCCCGTCCCCCCGGGAACTGGGCCGGGCAGGGCATCTCCCAGGTTTGGCTCTGAGCACAGAGACGGGGGTCGCACCTCCTGCCTCCAGGAGAGGCTTTTTTTCGGAAACCAAAAGCCCTTGAACCATTGTTCTTCTAAAGAGTCTCCTCTTGCTTGCCCTGTCCTGTTAGGGACCACCTCTTCTTGGTTTCAAACAGGTGACTTGTGAGGACTTGGCAAGTTTGGCAGCCTGTTTTTGTATCCTTTCCATATTTAGCCCCAAGGCCTCTTTGTGGAATTGCCCAGAATGGCGAGTGATTGCCTTCCTTCAGAGAACAGACACCTAGAACTTTTCCTGTAGTGGTTATGTACATGCAGATTAATTTGTATGTATCCATATACAGCACAGATACTCGTTTGATGCTTTACTTGTGACGCGTCTGCCTGACGCAGCACGTGGGTGTTGGGGAGAGCAGCCCGTGTCGGGGGGTTGCGGGGGAGGCCGGGGCGGTCCCGCGCGAAGCCACATCCGAGTGTCTGTGACGCCACCCTGCCGGCGTCACTCCCAGAGCCCTGCGTGCCCCAGCCGAGGGCCGTGTCTTTACAGCGGAGTTTCTTGGTTATTTTATTTGTATTCATGTCATTTACAACCCAAACAGCGAAACAGAAAACATAAATTACATGGTGGACAAGTTCACGCAGGACGTAGGGCCCCGAGCTCAGCACCAGCTCGTCCTTAAGAAGTGGAAGCGTCACGGTGCTGCCTGCGGGCAGGTTTTGCTCACAGGAGTCAGCCTGCCCGCTAGCCAGGGCGACCCCCCGAACGGCGAGACTGCCCAGGCTGGACAGACCCTCCTCCTTCCTTTACTCTGGGACCCGAGTGACTAAGGAATGAGGTGATGGAGACAGAAATGGTTGGTTCATCGAGCAGGTGCCTAAAGGGACGTCGCAGCAGGTACCCAGGGCCCTGGGGGCAAAACCAGGAACACAGCCAACCGGCTGCAGAGACACGGCCGCAGCAGCCCGGAGCCGGCGCGCGCCAGAGTGCGGTGGGGATGCAGGACGGCCGCAGCCGGCCCCGTGGCCAGGGAGGTCACCACGGTTCGCGCCCCACCCAGGGTTAGACTGTGCTGCTGCCTTCAGGAGAGGGCAGTCTGTGGGCTCTAGAGTTGAGGGAAGTAGGGTGGGGTTAGTCTCTCCCAAAGAAAAAGCTTGTTTCGTAAGGTGACTAATCTTTCCCCTCTTCTCTGTATGCACTTGGACTCATCAGAGATGGTGAACTATGTCAGTGTTTCTTGTTGCCTGTGTCTTGTACATGTTTGGTTTATTGTATTTTTTACATGGGGTTGTAGATGCAGTTTTAGTAGGTGAGCCCAGATCACCATTCTGACAAAGGAAACCTGGGTTTATGGCACAGATGCTCTGCGTACTTCGATTACGTGTATTAATTCTTGACTGTTGACGAGCTTTGTGATTTGGAAGGTGGGCTCTCGTTTTCCTGAGTCGTGGGCTCCTGAAGTGGAAAGCCTGGCTGGAGGACTCGTGGCACCTGGGGTGGGTGGCCCTGTACGACTTGGAGCTCCTTTCGCAGCCAAGTGCCCACCTGCTGTCGGGAAGCAAAGGTGGGAGGTGGGCGAGGGTCGGTGGTACCTGCAGGTCCCGAGTGCGCTCATGGCCCTGGGAGGCCGTTCCACCGGGAAGTCTCAGCATGTTCTCCAGGCCAAGATGTGGGTGCCATGGGTTTTGTCCTGCTCAGTCCGTGGTCCCATGGCAGGGCCTGTGACACCCCCTCTCCCCCATGTGCCAGGCTGCCTTCCACAGAGGCTCAGTGTCGCCCTTTTGGGGCACCTCCTCACCCACAGCTCCCTGCCTGTGCCGCCCTGCCTTGGGCCCGGTTGCCTCTTGTTTTCCTGTCCTCTTCTCGGACCAGAATCCTCGGGTTGGAGCGGCTCTGTCTATTCAAACATCGCAGCCCAAGTGGATAAAGGCACTTTGCAGGGGAGGAGAACCAGCCAAGAAGAAAATCTTAAACAAACCAAACCTGGAGTTTGGGCTTTTCCTAAAGTTTCTTCCCCCTTTTTCCTTGCTCAGACTTTACCTGGGGCAGGTTATTGGTTTGACTTACCTTTTGTATTATGTCTAGATTGTCCTGTATCCCATTGATTGGCAAGGCTCAGTTATGTGCTGGAGAAGAAAAGTCCTCTAGACACGTAAAGGTCGGCGTGGCCAGCCGTTCCAGGCAGAAGCCGGCAGCCTGCCCAGGTCAGGAGAGTAACGGGGCTCCATCCTCCCCACTCCCACTGGAGGCCCCTCTCCAGCTCTCCTGAACCGGCTTCCTTCGCTCCCTTTCTTGGGAGCACAGGCCCTCCCAGCCTTCCTGCCCGGGACTGGGGGGCCATCTCCGTGTGACTGGGGGAGCACCTGCCCTCACAGAAGCTCCAACACCCGAAAAAGTGGGGAGTGTGGAGCCCACGCCCTCTCCTGAACGGGCCCCTCCCGGAGCAAGGCTTCAGTCTGTTTTGTCTCCTGTGGTCCATTCACAGTAGCCGAGCCGAGCAACGCTGGGGCTGGGGCGGCTGCAGGCAACCTCTCAACGAAGGGTTGGATGCTGACTTGGGCCGAGTGAGTGGAGGGTGGAGGTGGGATCACAGAGCCGCTGGGCGGCCCAGCACTAGGTCTAGATGGAACCCACAGACCTCGGTTGGAATTCGTTTCTGCTGCAATCTGTGTGTGTTCCCAGTGCTGTCGCGCTGGGGAGGGGGGCGAGGGCTGACGTCAGCTCCCCCTGGTTGGCCCAGAGCCCGAGTGGGAGGAGGAGCAGACGGAACCCCGCCGGGGGACGGGAGGCACGCTCTTTGGCTCTTCAACCCTGAAGAACCGTGACTTGCCTGTCAGTCTGGCCTCTCCTTTGCTTGGAGCCCCAGCCCTGCAGCCAGACTGGAGACCGACAGCCTGGACCCCGCGGGAACCAACCATCCTACCTGAGCAGGGGTGGGGACCCAGAGTGTGGGGTGAGCAGGCGCCGCTGACCCTGTGGACAGGGGCGGGGCCAGCACCTGTTGCCTCGCGTTGTTAAAATCCTGTCTTGTGGTTTGTGGGACCGTGAGGATTCGCAGAGAACGCGTAGTTCCTGCTTTGCTGTCTTAGGCCCCAGGCTTTCACAGCCCTCAGGCTGCTCGGGCCAGAGCCCCACGGGGTGGAGCGGGCTGTCTCCCCTCCGGCTGCGGGAGTCTCTCCTGCTGTCCACTCGGGGCAGGTGGCAAGCGGCGACCTGAGAGGAGTCTGCGTGCTTACCTGCCGTGAGCGCCCTTTCCTGAATTCAGGAGCCAGGCTCTGCCGCGTGTGTGTTGATGAGTAGCTTTTCTCGGCTAATGCTTTATGACATCTGTTCCTTCCCTTGATGAGTGGTTTGAAGGCCCCCGATGTGACTGGAGTCGGAGGTGGAATGTCTCGGGTGGAGGCCGTCTGGAGTCGTGGAGCGCAGAAGGCTGCAGGCCCGTGGTCTTTCTCAGGAGTCAGCCGCAGAGCAGGCACCGGGAGAGGGGTGCCTGCTAATCCTGTAATTTGTGTTCAGAGAGAGACTGTCATTCATCCCTGGCTCCGGCCCGGCCCGCTGCCCTGTCCCGCGGTTTGCTGCAGACGTGGCCCGGAGAGCCAGCGCCACCCTCAGCGGATGCAGCCTGGTCGGCAGGCCACTGGGTGATGCGCGCGGGGAGGGGTGCTTGCCCCCGGGCAGCGGGTTCCCACCCTGCCCCCCAGCACCCCGCCTTGTTCAGTGCGTCGGGAGGGCCAGACTGTGCCATCGTTGTTGTTGAAAAGAGACCTCGTCCTCCCCCAACCCCGCCCCCCTGACGTGGTTGACTGAAAGGGTACTGAGCGGCGCCGCCTTTGTGCAAGTCGGGAAGAGGTTGCCAGAGGCCTGCAGGTTCCTGGTTTTCTGCCACCCACTTCCGGTCTGGTGTTCAGCTCAGACCCTTTGTTCCCTGAGGGCGAGGGTATCTGTGGAAGGGAGGCTGGAGAAGGCAGGGGCAGCTGGCTTGTGGTGCGCTTCCCGTCTCCCGGAGACGCCGAAGAAGCCATCGTCTTGGTGCTAAGAGGCCACTGCCCGGCTTCTGTTTGTCCAGAGGGCCTCTCCTCCTGCAGTGGCTGCATGTGAGAGACCAAACCGAGAGAGAGGCACAGGCACACTTTGGCTGTCACCGGGCCTGGGTGGAGGGGGCTCTTCGCCCTAGGGACATGTTTTTAACAGAAAGATGGAACTTGCCTTTGGACCGGGGCTGTGCCGGGGCGGGAGGAGTGCGCTGCCCTCTCCGGGCTGAGTCTCCAGGCCTCACAAGGTCCCCTGTGGGGATGCTGCTATTTCTAAGATGCAAATTGCACATTTCCTAGATTTTGTATCTGTGGATTTGGATAAGGGAGGGGAACAGGGACAAACTGCTTGTACAATTTGAAATGGGCCGAAATGGTACTGAAAATCTTTCGATTGCTCCTAAATAAAAACGTAAACGCATTTCTCATCTGCTGACTATTTTGTGGGGGAATCAAAGAAAGCTGAGAACGCTTCTATCTCCTGATTTACCCTGGGGGCAAGACCCACAACGTGGAGGGGTGAGTGGGGCAGTTTCCCTCAGGCGCTCCAGGGAAGTTCCAGCTCGCCCGTCTCGCACGCGCGGGGTCACTGGAGTGCCTCCTGGGGGAATGAAGTGCAGTGTGGCAGAATTTATGCTAGACAAAGGGAAACTGAGTCAGACCTGGAGCAATCAGCCATCTGGGAGGAGGGTACTGATAAGCTTGTCATTGGCTAAGGAGAGGGTGGCTATGTCTAAGGACCCTGGGGTCTTGAAGGAGTAGGATTAAAGGCCAACTTCTAATGTTCAAAGCAATTGAATCTTGTTGGGGTGACGCTCAGGGCCTGTGCCAACGGGGAAAGGGGCCCCTGACGAAGCCCCTGGGCGGGGACACACCAGGCCCTGTTCCTGACCTGGCCCTCTGGAGGCCAGCTTAAGTCTTGGGGAAGCAGCTTTTTGCTGAACCTAACAAGCAAGTCTTCGGGAGCTAGACCAACTGAGTGTGGAACCCTGAAGCCAGTCAGCTGACCCCGTGGTGGCTGCAGACACAGGCAGCAGCTCACAGAGGACCTAACCATGGACGACAGAGTGGGCAGCAGTGGCAGCCAGGGGTCACTGTGGGTGTCCTTGGGCCAGCTGCAGTGGCCTCCAGCAGGGAACAGAACCCCAGACTGACTCTGGAAGACCCACTGAGGACTCTCAGGCTGAGACAGGACTTGATCAGTTCAACTGAAATGGCCAGGAGGACGACTGCGTTCTGTTCCGTGAGCTTGTTTGGTGGGGTGACCTGGTACTACTTAGCGTTGTTTTCTCGCCCAACAGAACTGAGGTGGTGAGAGATGAGCTCAAGCTGGAAGGCCAGTGAGTATCTAGCCCTAGGCGCAGCCGTGGGTGATGACGTTCAGGTGTGTGTGTGGGGAGGCCCTGCCCTCAGCGCTCAGGACCACAGGCCCTTGTCAAGGGCTGTGACGAGGCCAGAAACCGCTCCTCTCTCCTCCCTGCAGGGCAGCCGTGGAGCGGGGCTTCCTGACCTGAGCCCTCTGGTCAGGCTGCAGAAAGCCCCTGTCCTTGTAGGTGGTGCTGTGTGTGCGTGTGGTGAGGCAGGCCACTCCCCACCGTGGGCCAGGAGGTCCCATCCCAAGTGAGGGTCTCTCCCCACCCCCCCCGCTGGGCCTCCTGGGTCATTCAACCATTGTCAGGTCTGGAGGAATTCGAGGTGACACTGATCTGTGCATTTGCTCCAATTTGCTGTCCTGCTTTCCACTAGGAAGAAGGATCAAGACATTTGCAGTGAAAGGCAAAGGCAGTCACCTGGCTATCGTAGGAGAGCCCGGAGGAGGCGTGTCTCAGGTCAGTGAGGCTGCCTGAGACAGCAGAGCCAGTAAAGGAGGGATGTCCTGGGAAAATGAAAGTGGTCTACATCCACAGCCAGGGAAGCCACATGACGGCACAGATGGCTTCTTACCCAACGGCCAGCACAGAACCTCTTCGTCACTGGTTAGAAAAGCTTTCTTCTCCTGCCCATAAGACTCTGGGAAAACACGGGTCAGGAAAGCCTAGGTTAATTCCCACCTGCCACCTTCTTGTCCGAGGGAAAAGACCACCTTCCTCTGAGTCAGACCATGAAGCTCCAGGAAGAAAGCCAAGGGGCCAGCAAGAACCCAAGCAGGGGCGCTCCGGCTGATCGAGTTCAGAGATGACAGGAAACACTTTAAACTGCGATCCCAGTTCTCCTGGTGGATGGTACTCAGAGGGGGTCTACAATGGACCAGGACTGGCCCCAGATCTGAGAACTTGGGGAATGTACGTCTTGGTCTGATTTGTCATACAGAAAAGGGATGCTCTGAACTGACAACTAAATCCACCTTGGGCTTGTCTTCAAAAAAATCTTCGTCTCTCCAAGGCCAGTGACCCTGCTTGGGTACCTACCTGCATTATCACACCAGGGTGGCGTGCCAATGACCATTCTAACAACCAACCAACTGATTATACCTACCTGCGTCTCTTCAATGACAGATCTTCTCAGGCTTCCTGGGCTGGCTTACTATGCCTGTCCCCACCCATCCATCAGGCAGGCAGCTCTTTTCTCTGTACAGCATTATTTTCGATCCACAGCAGCACAGACCATTACAAAAATAGCCACAGGAAGGGAAGGGCCCATTAAACCATGTTCTAGGCACAGAGATTTTGTCTGCAAGCTACAGAGGCAACCAGAGTGGCACCCAGAAATGTACATTTGAATGCTTTTTTTTTTTTTTTTAAGGCGAGGTTTCTGCGGAACTGGCAAGGGGACTCTGGTTGCTTCCGGTTCACCCTGAAAGCTGGCTGCCTGTGGAAACCTGGGCTTGCTCACAGGCAGGCTGCACTCCATGCTGCCACACCCTCGGTGGAAGAGCTGGACGAGGGCGTGGCCTCACACCTCCCGGTAGCCCAGAGGGAAGATCTGCTGGACCTGGGAGGTGAACAGAAACTCCTCACCTGCTTCTACCGCAGGATAACCACCAGGCAAGCATCCCTAGGTGACAAGTCTCCCGACAGCAGCAGGCTTTGCCGAGCCTCCAGAAGAACAAGTTAGAGGGTAAAAGGCGTGAGGGTAATTTATCTGACAGTTAGTTAGCTCTTAAGAGGGCAACAGAGCTGCGAACGGCCAGCCCTGTGCCCAGGGGCGGGCAGTGGGTTTGCGTGAGCTGAACGCTGGCTGTGCTGAAGCACCTTCACGCCCACGGGCCTGGACCCCGGCCTCTGTCCTCCCCAAGCTTCCATCGCCTTCCTTGGGTCTTCTCACCAGCTGGACAGAAACTGCCGTTGAGCGTAACAGTGAGTGCCCTTCAGCAGCCGGCTGCCTGTCCCCCACGAGGCCGGCAGCTCCTTAATCCCTCTTTCCTTCCTGAGGGAAAGCATCCTGTGTTCTCCTTGCCTTTAAAGAAACCTCCATCACCAGAACAGGCTTTGCTCTGTCTTCTCCTCCCCACTCCCCCCCCACCCCGCCTCGCCCATTCCTGACGGTGCTTAACATCCCAGATCAACCCCTGCCAGCAGGGCAGGCAGCCCACCACTGCTCCTCACAGACATTTCCATCCAAGGGTGGGGAGCAGAATGTCATTACAGTACCATGGAGAAGAAAAATAATTCTAATTAATTGTTAAAGTCCTTTTCAGAAGGAAAGCTTTTCCAATAAAATTTAAAATTTTTATTAACATTTAAATTATAAACCAAACGTTGGCAACCATATATAGACATGTTTGCTATGGACAGCTGACTGTGAGGTCATACTTTCAAATACAACTTCAGAATTAGTTTAAATAAATCAATACGTTTTCTCAGAAATTGTATAATTTCCTTCGGTTTACAGTCCGTGATATGGAAAGTTTAATATAATGTTAAATAATTTACTGTCTATCCTAAAAGTAAGCTATAGAAAACGGAATCACTATTAGGCTCGAATAACAACAAGGCTTTAACGGCTCAGTGGTTCTTCTGAAGAGTATATATAAATCTTGAAAAGGTAACACTGTTTGTTAGTTGAGCTGTAAAATCCATAAAAATAACAGTTCTGCCACAGTGCACAGATAAGTTCATTCATTCTGCTTCCCCAATCCCCTCACCAAGCAGCTTTCAGGTCAAAGTGGAAGACGTAGAAAATCATACATCCTATGTGAAGTAATGAAGATCGCGAGAAATAGAGTGTGCAAAAAATAAACTTTAAAATTCCATACTCCAACATCATGTACGTCTATTAACAGGATTTGATTGATGATTTCACAAATACTTGCGATCATCTCAGACAGCGTCCCCTTGCACTGTCATCCGGCAGATTCAGCTCCAAGGTCTTTCGATGCAACAGGGAAAGAAGTGGTCTTCGGTCTGATTTGGGGGTCACAGCCAGCCTGCTGGGGTTGCAGAGGGTGCCTTGCTGAGGGAGGACACGTTACTTGTGTGCAGGAGTTTCCTGAACGTACGGGGACAGTGCCCAGCTTGACCTCTGCCTTGGTGACCTGCTTTTCCATTCTGGCCCCACCGGCGCCGATCGTCCTGACCAAGCTGTTGCCTTGCTGTGGATCTCGGGGGCCGTGGCGTGAATGCAGGCACGTCCTCGCTGACCACGTGGGAGGAGTCGCCGCCCAGCACATCCAGCGCCCACGAACAGGTCCACCCTGGTGAGCGGGTGCTTCAGGCTTGCGTCCAGGCCGCAGGCAGGTGGCGCCACAGCCCAGCGTGTCCAGCCCCGGGGCCCTCGTCCTCCCATGGCCCCGGGGTGCTGCTGTGGCCTTGGGCACGTCGTCACTGTCCCTGCTCCAGGTGGCACCCCGGGGCTCGGCCTCCTCCGCTGGCCCTCTCGGGGCAACCCTCCACAGCCCAGCTGCCCACGCGGCCCCGCGTCTGTCAGGCTGGGTGGTGCTCCTGGTCGTGGGCAATGTGCCCTTGTGCTGCGTCCTCCTCGCCAGGCAGGCCCTCTGCTCCTCCGCCCTGGCTCCAGGGCCGAACTGCGGGAACACGTACCCTCCCTCCCTGCCCAGCTGTGGTTTTAAAGCTGCAGGACTATGTAAACTTCGTCGCCCTAGCCCAGCAAAGCTGCTCCTCCTTCCCTCCTCTCAGGAATGTCAGTGGTCCCTCAGAGCCTCCCATGCCGCCGGCTGAGGCAGCCTCTCCTTCTGAGAGGCTGCGGCCGTGGTCCTGGTCCCACAGATGGAAGGCTCCATCTCCAGAAGGCAGGGCCAGATGCGTGTGCTTAAATGCGAGACACAGTACAGTTTTTGCCTTCACCCAGAGCTGGGGCGTGGAGGCCCCGAATAGTGAGTGATACATTTCATTAACGGCATGCTTTCCATCTAGCGTCCACTGCTGGAATCCAGGCTCCAGGCGGCAAGGCCAGGAAGGCTGCCACGCAGGCAGCCTCCCAGGAACCCAGTCCACGGCCCTCCGTGAGGTGCACAGCACCCGCTGCTCTCAACGAGGCTGGGGCACAGCTAGAGGCGGTTGTCTCCATTGACCCGAGTCCTTCGCGGGGCCCTGGACGGAAGGGGAGAGTGTCCTTACCAGCAGCGAGCCTTACAGCCCAGGGGGACAGCCCACAGGCCAACAGGAGGGAGAGGAACCGAAGGCGGACCAGCCACTCCTTCCCGTCTCTCAGGCCCCCTCCTCCAGGCTGCACACTGGCCACCTCGCCTCCACCCCCTCACCTTCGTTCCCGACTGTCAAAATGGTCGGCGAGATGCTCCTGGGAGATGCGGAAGTCCTCAAATGGCTGCTGGTAGCGAGCTTCGAAGGAGCCTTCCCGGGCCCGGCCGTGAAACAGCTGGCCCGAGGCGTCGCAGCCCCGCTCCCGCAGGGACGCACCTCCAAAGGGACTGAGGTCGCCGTTCTCCTGCTTCAACAGGGGCAGATGCACAGGGGGTCAGCGGCTGACTGGCCCCCGGTGAGGCTGGGCCCGGCACTTGCCCCGCCCCACCTGGCCGCAGGTACCTTGGCAGGGAAAACGTCGACCTTGACGAGCAGGGAGGCCAACTCCAGGTCCTCACTATAGTTGTTCTTCAAAGGCACAGCTCTGTATCCTAGGAGGAGAAAGCCTGGCCCTGAGCCCAAGAGGAAGGCGAGCAAAGCCCCCTCACCCACAAGCCAGATCTCGGGGCGGGGGGCACAGTCTCTAGGAATGGTCCTCACCTGTCTTCAGGCCCTTCACCGGGAAGGTAGCCTGAGCCAGGAAGTTCTGGTCACTAAACATGTCTTCCTCATACACCACAAAGCGCAGGAAGGCGAATTCGGGGTTACTGATCTGGAAGTGGAAGGGCTTGGCTGGCCACATGGGGTTCAGTCCATTGTCCACTGCGAAAGCAAGGGCAAAAGGCCTCAGGCCACTGCCAGGAGAGGACGGATCACAGGTGCGGAGGGGCCTTCAGTGCCCTGGAGGATGAGGATGGTGAGCGGGGAGGAGACTCACCCACAAACTCAGTCTTCTGCTTGGTGCTGTCATACTCAGCACCGGCCACCTCAATCTCCACGAAAGGACACACGATGCCTCGGCCATTCTTCGGCAGATGCCGGGCCCCCAGCACCTGTAAGGCAGGCAAAGATGGGCCCAGGATGGTCCTTCCAACTCATGCCAAGTCCCCACTACCCAGCGGAGGCAGTGCGCCCTCTGCTGGGCCCCAAGGACACTGCCCACTAAGTCCCTCAAGTCATCAGGGCTCTAAAGGCAGCTGCCGCAGCAGAAGTTCCTTTGAAGAAGTCCTAGCCTTAACCAAAATTTTCACGTGAGTTTTTGCAGTCAACTCCACATGAAATCCACGTCTATTTTAACATGAAAATTTAAAAATTACTTCCCCCTAGAACAAAAAAAATAGCTCCTCTCCGGGAGAAACCTGGTTCACCCCACGCCGTCCTCACTCCTCCCTCCAAGACTGCTCAGGCCCCACACCTGAACCCCACAGCACCAAGCTGCCCACATCACGGCTGCTCACCAGGGGCCTCAAGGGTGCGACCACAGAGCGAGCCCCGGGACCTCGAGGGGCGGCAGGGGGCCTCCGTCTCACTCAAGCCCCGTTCCAGGAAGTTAAGTACCATCTAGCCGATTCCTGCCGGTGGGCCGCTAGCTCACCACTGGCACTAGCTTCCTGCCTGTCTTCTGCCCACTCCTGCCAGGCAGTGGCTCTCCATGGCTTGGCCTTACTGGATAGCCCGACTCCTTAGTGCCAAGCACTGTCCACACTTAGCCAGCTGCCTCCAGCCTGTGCTGGTCAGAGCCCAGCCCCACGGGGGAGGCTGGTAGCTACACGCCCACCTCAGAAAACAGTTACATCTTCCTCGAACTCCAGGACAGTCCAGTGCCCCCTGCCCCATGGCATTAACCAGCACCCCGGCCTGGACGCTGGAAGGAGCCCAGCAGAGCGCCCCCTTCCCACCTCGATGCAGATGGCGCACGGCTCCAGCCCACGGAGGCTGCTCTTGTCAAAGGGGTCGAAGGCCTCGTCGCGCATGATGCTCGGCTGCAGCACGTAGCCGCAGTGCCCGCCGGCCAGGAAGAGGGCCTGGTTCATCTGCATAGGCTTGTCTGGAAGAGCCGGGTTACAGTGGACTCCAGCCCAGCTGCCCGGCAGGACCCCGCCCCATGGGCCACCTCCTCACCTGGGGTTTGGAAGTTGAGGGCTACCAGCTGACTGCCACAGATCCACATGGGCAAGGGGTCGTAATTGGAGGAGTCCAGCCGCTGGCCCTTGGGGTAGATGCGGGAGAGCTGCAGCCGGTTGTACTGGAGGAACTTCTTGCCTTTGGCCTTGTTCACGTACTTCTCGGCCTTGGTTTCCGGGAAGGACGACATGTCCCGGTAGCAGGCGCGTTCTGTGCCGATCTCTGGGCCAAACAGGGAGAGAGCTCACAGAGCCCGCCCACCCGGGCGCTGCTGGGGGCCAGACCCCCGCACTGCCCCTGGGCCAGACCCTTACTCTCTTCGTCGAAGGGAACAGGCCGGCAGTAGACGACAAGCTCGGAGAGCTCCAGGGCGATCTTCTTCCTCCGCTCCATCATCTTCCCCTCAGTGAGCTGGTGACACACAGGCCCTGAGCCCAGGCAGGACCCCTCCGGACCCCTCCCTCCCCCCCACCAGGAGAGGGAAGCCCCCAGCCACCTGGGGCATGCCCACCCACACCTTCCAGACCCCACTGTCTGTCCCCAGTCTCACCCCAGAAACGTACTCTCTCCTCCCTGCCCCTGAGGACACATGCTCTCCAAGACTTAGGAGAGTGGAATCCTCACCACCAACCGGGCCCCAGTGACACCCCAGGGCCCTGAGCTGGATGCACCTGCAGAGATGCTGTGACCATTCAGTACCCAAGCCTCCCTCACAAAGGCACATAGGCCGCCTCCCCATTTCCTTGTGACCTCGCTGGGGACTCGGGCTTATCTTCTGTGTCCTAAGGACCGTCGTCCTTCCCACCCACCCTGGCCCAGAAGCCTCACCCCTCAGTTCCCCTCACTCACTCAACACAACCACCTACTACTCGCTGTGGCCAGACTTCAGCTACGGAGGCCCACTCACAAGTGCCCCCATCCCGTCCTCTGACCCCTGGAGGCCCACTTCCTTCCAGAAGGGGCTCCTATTCTCAGACTCTTCCTTCCCCTCTCAGCCCAGACCTCAGGAGCCATCCCTTCAACCTCCTGGTCCTTTCTGCCTTGTCCTTCCGGGCCCTGCTCTGACAGAATCCTCAGCACCCAGCCCTCTCGGCTTGGCTCGTGGGTGTCCTTTCTCCAAAGCAGCCACAGGTGTGTACTGCAGGCCTTCCACCCCACCCCAAATGACTGCGGTGGCACTGAGCAGGAGTTCCCACACCTTGGCAAGCACTTCCTCCTCTGCCCCAGGCTCAGTGGAAGAGCCTCCCTCCTCCAGAGGCTGGTCCTTCCGACCCAGCTTGGGCTCCGCGTTCTTCCACCATCCTGCCCGGCAGAGGCTGCGCCCTTGCCTTCCACGCTCCGTGATGTCCACTGCCATCCCACCCAACCACGACCTGACACGGCTGCTGCCAACTCCAACAGGCACTTTCAGATTCGGACCCTGCCTGTCTGCTCTGCAGCCCTCCGCGCATCAGACCCCTCTGCCTCTCTTTCTTGAAACCTACATCCTCAAAGGTCACACACCTGGTTCCCAACCTATACCACCTCATCCCTAAGCCCCTGGGCACCCACTCCTGCTTCCACCCCACGACCTGTCCTCTCACCTCTGCCCTTGGTATCCAAAAGCCCACTGAGCAGGGCCACTTGGACGTCCCACAGGTACCTCAAACTCAACACACCCTCAACATGCCATACCGCCGACCACGTGTGTTTCCTCCGATCCCTGCCTAGCGGCGGGGGCTGCCCACCCGGGGCTGCCCCGCTGCTCTGAGGGCCACTGGCAGGCTCTCACCCTGGCATCCGCAGTCTGGGCCACTTCCCGGATCTTTTTCACCCAGTCCTGCAGCTCCTCCTGTGAGTCGGCAGCCACATCTAGGGACCAGTGTGCCACCGATGCCATGCTGATGGAGAAGACGAAGAGCCGGTTGTTCTTGCCCTCAGGACGGATGGCTGGGAGGGAGGGAGGGAGAGGAGCGCAGAGCTGGGGACAGACGTGCCTGAGTCCCCACCCCACACCCCGTGAGGAGGCAGCACTGCTCTGCCAGGCCCGCTTCACAGCTGAGAACGCTGCAGACCAGCAATAAGTCGCTGCCACTCCGGGCCGCGTGCCCATCCCCACCCCGTCCCCAAGCCTCTGTCAACCCAGGGACCAGCCCATCAGGACCGTGGGCTTCAGCTCGCCAGTGGCACCCTCCACAGCGCCTGCGCAGGGCGAGCACGCAGGGGTCAAGGCCAGGGGTGAAGAAGGGAGCCTGGGCGTCAAGAGTGTATCCAGGAATGGGGAGAGCTCAGGGTGATGGCAGCCTTTAGGGGTCCGGCCATTGGCTTTCTCCCTTGGGGCCTGAACAGGGCCACCAGGGACTGCGTGACCCTAAGGGGCAGAGAAAGGGCTGGGGGCTCACCTATCTGACAAGCCGGCACATCCAAGACTCCCCGCAGCAAGTCCCCCAGGGGGCTGTTCTCGTCCAAGTGCTGCGGAAGGCAAAAGCCCACGGACGGTCAGCAAGCCCACTGTGCCCACATGGGAAATACACCTGACAAGCGAGCGTGTGAATACACGAGCGTGGCCCACGTTTATCAGAGACCGCGGCCTCGGCGGGGCAGACAGGACCGCACGTTGAGGGGCTGTGCACGCACAGGCACGCTGACCCTGCCCGTGGTGGCGTGTGCACAGGAAGGGAGTCTGGGGACGGGAGCCCCGTCCCACCAACGGGGCTCTGGTCTCACCTCCCTCTCAGGTTCCAGGGCCGCAGGGCTGACCATCTCTTCCACATAGTTCGACGGGAACCACAGCTGCTTTTTCCCACCATAGTCACCACGCCACCTGGGGAAGCCGCAGCATGCTGACCCCTAGCAGCCACCCCAACCCCCCCAGAGGAAGGCAGCCCTGCAGGTACACCTCGGGGCCCATGCAGGCCCTTGCAGGCCTGTGCCGCCCAAGCCCCTCTCACTGTCCACGCCGCCAGCACCCAGGATGCCTGGCCCCGCACCACGGGCTCTCAGCTGGCTCACCAGCCTCCTTCCTGCTTCTCCACGTTCTGGATGATGGCGCTCTTGGTGAAAGTCAGCTCATCCTCTCTCTGGGCCTTGTAGTCGAAGAGAGCTTTGACGGCGCACTGCAGGGAAGAGAATCACCGGTCAAAGCAGACAGGCCCTCCGCCTCCTCTCCTGACCTGTGGCCGCATGCACATGCGCTGGGGCTGCCCAGCTGGGGCTCAGGCGCCACCGCTAGTGACCCAGCCTCACTACCGTCCTCAGCCCGGGCCTGTGGGAGGCTCCAGGGCAGATGGAACAGGAGAGCAGGGCCTCTGCCAGGGAAGCTCCTCGGGGTCCAGGGAGAACCTTGCAAGCCCCTGCCCGGGGCCCCAGGAGCCAGGCTAGGAGGGGAGTGTCTGCGGGTGCTGAGTGCCTCCTCTGGGACCGGAAGGCTTGCAGTGTGCCTGGGACCCCATCATTCCTCATCTGCAAAGTAGGAGAAGGAATCTTCTCCCAGGCTCCATGGCTGCTGAGGAAAGCAGGTGAGGAAAAGGGCACAGCTCCTTACCCCTTAGAAAAAAGCCCTGACAGAGCTCCATAAGGGGAGGGAGGGAGGGGCAGAGAACACCGTCTTCTGGCCAGCGTGCCCCATGCCCACCCCACTGCCCCCAGGGAGAAAACAGGGGTCACCCAGGGAGTAGTCTGGAAGGGTCGGTGCGGACCCCCAGGAACAGGGCTGGGGAGGGGTCGGCGCCGGGAGAGACGCGGTCGTACACCAACCGCACACCTCTCACCCCCTCTCTGGCCTCGGAAGACCACAACATCACTTCTCCCCAAAGACCACAGGTGGCCCTGAGCAGAGAATGCAAGCCCCAGGCAGCTGGAGATGCTCCCCAGCTGCCTGCGCCCAGAGCCCGAGGCTGCACCTTGAAAGTCGGCATGGGGTTCGCCTCCACGTAGAAGCCGGGGTTGCGGCCCTCATACAGGGCCCCATAGTCGGGCTCCTGGAAACGGGACAGAAGGGGCTTTGTTAACGCCCAGAGGGGAAAGAGGCTGCTGGCTTCCGTGTCCCCACCCCTCCTCACCGGACCAAGTCTGCTGCCTTCACACACCTGGTCCGCCAGGGTCCCCCAACCTCAGGGGCCTGGCCTCACCCCTCCTCTCTCTGCCCTTGCGCCCACGGCTCCAAAGTCTCGGTTCCTGAAGCCCCCCTGCGCCTGCCCCAGGCCCCCAGCACACTTCTCTCACACCCCAGCCTCAGCAGGCGGCAGCCCGCGCCTAGGCCACCCAGGTCCAAGGACAAGAGTCTCAAGTGGACCTTCTGCGCTGGACCCCTTCCTCTTCCCCAGGGCCACACCCCTGGCCCAGAGCCCTTGGGGCCCCGCCCCACAGCCCTGCCTTCCTCCCTCACTGGTCTCCCTCCACAGCCGCGCCTCTGTAGCCTATGCGCCCCTGCCCTGGGGACAGAGTCTGGTCTGTGCCCAGCCCCGGGCAGACCCTCTCCCCGTGTGAGCCCTAGGACCTCCGCACCCCACATCCTGGCCCACGGGGATCTCTGCTGGACGCCTGCCCCCACCTCTTCACCCGGCCAGCTTGTGCCTGTCCTTGTAGATGCCACTCAGAGGCCACTCCCTCCAGGATGCCTTCCTGGCTCCAGCTGGGCTAGCTGGCCCTCCCAGCAGCCCCGCGGCCCCCGGGCCTCTCTGCTCCCCACATCCACAGCACCCCGGGACCGTCAGGTGCGGCCTGCCCCGCCCTGCCTCCCAGGCTCTCACCGCTGTGCCGATCTTCTCCAGCGCCTCCTCGTTGATGGGATAGCGTAGCTTCATCTTGCGGTACAGGGGATGCTTCTCGTAGTAGCTGACGAGGTCCACGAGGCTGTCGAACTCTGAGTTGCCCAGCATCACGGTCTGGCCCTCCTGCTGGACGCGGCAGTGCTTGATCTTGCCCTCAGCCCTGACAGGGACCGAACAGCCACACAGGGTCAGGGCAGCCCAGACCAGGCGTGCCCGCACCGCCCCAGACCCCAGGGGGACCCCCTCACCGGAAGGAGATGGCGTAGGAGTTGGGCTCATTCCGTTTCCGCACCAGGAAGGCCCCGTCCCGGGGGACGCGCATCAGCATGTGCTCGGCCTGCGCTCTGGTCAGGCTCGCGTGGTACCACCTGTGGACGGGCCCGAGTCAGACCCGGCCACCACCCCCGGGTTCCTGCCCCGTCCCCATCCCCTCCCTCACTCTTTGCTCTCGTGGGCGTTGGTCTGCGGGACGGGTTCTGAGAGGCGCATCTCAAATTCGTTGCAGCGCAGGGGCACCTGCTGGTAGTGTGTGATGAGGTCATAGAGTGAGTCGAAGACGAGGTTGTCAGTCAGGAAGAACTTGGGGGTCCCTGCGTCCTGCCGGGAGTGGATCCGGCAGTGCTGGACTTTGCCGTTCCGCCTGAGGGGACACGGGGAGGCAGTGAGCAGCAGGCCGGGCCACACGCCACGCTCCACCCGCGGCGAGGCACCAGGCCTCAAGCAGGAGACACCCTGAGGACGGCTCAGGTGGGGGCGGCCCTCTAGGGGCTCCGCGCTAACTGCAAGCGTGTGTGCGTGTGACGCACTGTGGGACCTGGCCTCCCCTGCCGGCGTCGGATCCACGTGTGCACGCGCTGGGAGGGTTACCAGAAGGAGAGGGTGTAGTCGCCCACGAAGGTCTCGCTCTCGCGCACGAGGAAGGAGCCGTCGGGGGCCCCGGTCTCGATGCAGTACTCTGTGAGCAGGCGCTCGGCAATGTGCCGCCCATCCCGTCCTGCCCCGAGCTTCCCGTGAAACCACTTCTCGTTGGAGTGCAGCTCTGTGCTGCCACTGGCCTGCAAGGCAGAGGGCGACAGCAGAGACACTCGGTGACTCTGACCCCAGCCCGGCCCCCGGCCCTGGGCCAGCCCCTCACCTCCTTGGGCTCCTCCTCGTCCTCGTTGCCCTGGTCACTGCTGGTCTCCTCGGAGTAGTAGATCTTGCTACTGGTCAGAACGAAGTAGTGGGGATACCACTCCTGGAAGAGGCGGGAGCGAGGCCTGTGAACAGAGCGCTCTCACCACCCTGCCCCTCAGGCCCAGCCAGGCCCAGCGCTCACGTGATTCACGGGGTCCTCCAGGTAGAGGATGCCGTTCTTGATGGAGTTGCTGATGTCGTTCTCAGAGTACATCACGGACGTAGGCACCTCTTCATAGGCACTGCCCTCAGCCAGCTTCTTGTGCTGTGGGGGACAGGCCACGACGTGGCTTCCCAGGCCCAGGCCCAGAGCCCCACCTCCTCACCCAGGCCTGGACCCACAGCTGGAGCGGAGGAGTGGGGCCCCCAAAGCCCTACCTTGATGAGGATCTTCCTCTTGAGCTGGCTGGGTGAGGGGAGCCCGTCAGCAGCAATGTCCACGGGCTTGGTGAGGAGTGTGTCCCCGAGCACCTTCTTGAAGTACTGGGCCATGTTCCTCTGCTGGGCGATGCTGCAATGGTCCTCGATGGACAAGATGACCGGGTACCTGCAGGGTGGGGGACCAGTGCGTAACACAGATCCTGCAATTCCGAGGAGTCACGGCTCAGACCCTCACAGAGTGAGGTGTTAGGAGCCTCGGGCCCAAGGTCCCTTCTAGAGGGTAGTCACCCCAGAGAAGAGGCAGGCCCTGGCCACTGTGGGGGGTAGGAGAGGGGTCTAGAGAGGCACTTTTGGGTGCAGCAGAAACCAACGGCTGGGACTGTTGCAGGCAGGTGTCCCCAGAGTTGATCTCATCATGGAGGCTGCCCCATCAGCAAGGAGAGACATCCTACACCCAAGGTCAGGAGAGGTGACAAGTAGCCTCCAAATTTAGCTACTGGGGGACCCCAGTGACCCCCTCAGTGAGGTGGGAGAGACTAGTGACCACGTGTTGTGGGGAACAATAGGAACTGCAGAGTGAGAGACAAGGAGCACAGACAATTCTCCGGATTGTGACGGGAAAGGAACTGGCAGGACAATGGCCTTGTGAGCCCAGGGTTAAGGAATTAATTTTTGAGGATGAGAAAAGCTTGACTGTGTTCCACAGGCTGAGAAAGACCCATGGAGTGAGCAGGTGGGCCAAGCGTGCAGGAAGTGAATGGCTCGGGAAGGGTGGGCTCCAGCAGGTGGCAGGAGGTGGAAGGCAGGGAGGGGGTAGCACATTCAAGGGGACCCAGGAGAGAGCTGGAGCCGAGCCACGCCACTCACTCTGAGGCCACAAAGGCGTGCTCCTTGATGGTGTGCAGGACGTCTGAGAACTTGATCTTGGTGGTCAGGGTGTGTCCGTGGTAAATGACTGGCATCCCGTCTGGACCATCCCAGCAGTCCACTGGAGAGCAAGCAAGGTGACCAGAGTCAAGCGGGCAGGCCTCCCCCCCGCCCCCCCCGCCCAACCTAGCCCCCACGCACACTCGATGCAGCGGCAGCCCATCCGCAGGCAGCGGGCGTAGGCTTCCAGGGAGGACTCGCTGGAAAACTGGTCCCCGGTCAGGTACCTGGACAGGGAAGCAGGGCGAGGTGGTCAGGCGAGACCCACCTCCCGGGGTCAGGTGTGGGCCAAGGGAGCCACTCACGTGTTGTGCGAGGAGGAGATCCAGTAGTGGGACAGGGGGTTGTTCATGGTGTCGGGGCACACGGCGTCCAGCTGCGAATTCCATATGCTGTTCTCCTTGGAGAACAGGAAGGTGACGAACTGCCCAGGAGCAAATGCGGAGAGAAGAGAGGATGAGCCCCTGCCCTGGGCCACAGCACAGGGTGACACGGGAGAGAGTGCTCAATCCAGGTCGGGGGCACGATGGACTGCGGGAGGGACCTGGCCGGGCTCCCGTGGGCCCGTCTGCTCCCTGATTCCCCGATGGAGGGTGAGGGGCAGGGCTCACCTCATCCAGGAAGAAGTAAGGCTCCTCGATCTCTCGCAAGGGGTCTCGAAGGAAGCTGAGCATGAACTCCTGCACCTGGAGCCGGTCGACAGCCCATAGCTCCTGATGGGTGGGAGGGTGGGGCATGTGAGGGGCCTCCATCCCGTGGTGAGCCCAGCCCCTCTCAGCCAGCACCCTGGCCCAACCCCAGCCCAGTCCTACCCCCTGGTACTCGAGGAGGAACTGCTGGAACTCAGGAAGGGACACCCGGCAGAGCTCCGGCCGCTCCCCCGCCCTGCGGAAGAGAAGGGAAATGCCTGGCGGCCGGCTGGCTAGCGTGGGCCACAGACAATGAGGGGCCCCTGGGAAGGCAGGGCCCAGCTCCCGGCCAGCACAGCCGCCCGGAATGGGCCAGCAGGGCTCCCCTGCTCCCGCTGCCTCCCACCTGCATCGGGAATCAACCAGGCGAGGGACAAAGGGGCCCAGGGAGAACCCCACCTCCCCAACTCAAACCAAACCTCAGGGCACTGGCTTCCAGGAAGGGGAGGTCCATCTGCAGGAGACAGAACCAGGTCAGCATGAGAGCCCCTGGGAGGCCACGTGGGGAAGGGGCTCTCAGGAAGAAAGGCTGGGGCAACAGAAAGGGGCAGGCCTCACGAGGAGAAGAACTGGAGAAATGGCACCCAATCGCCCCCAAGCAGGGCAGCAGGGCTGAGGCAAGCGGGGCTGGGGTGGGAGAGCAGGGTAGGGGCGGTGGGGGTAGGTGGCTCATGCACCGTCTTCTGGGCGCTGTACATAAGGCTGCGGTACAGCTGAGCAAACTGCCCGTAGGTGATGTCGCTGGTGCGCTGCTCCAGGTCCTGCGAGGCAGAGCGGCACTTCCAGTCAGGCCTCCCGCAGGGCCTGGGGCAGCCAGCCTCCCCACCCGCCTGCAGACGGCCCACCGGCCCTTACCGTCAGCCGCTCTCGGAGGAAGCGCATGTTGGGGACCCGGTAGTTGACCTGGGACAGCATGTTCTTCAGGTCCTTGGCTGATATACTGAGGAAACAAGGACATCGCCAGTGGCCTCACCCCACCTCTCACGACCTCTGACCTGTGGGCTGAGTCCACCTGGGGCTGAACAGGTAAACAACACTACTCTGGGACTTGCAGTCCTGACAGTGAGGCTGGCTCAGAACCATGGGGTAACCAAAGGAAGTCCCTTCCTTTCTCTGGGCCTCGGTCTCCTCAGCTGAGCAAAGGAAAGTCTAGGATTCTGGCAAGGAGGGGTCACCAGCCTCAGTAAAGTGGGTCAGGGCGGGGCAAGGGGAGCCCATCTTTGGGCCGCCCTCCCACCAGCACCGCTCAGCCCACACGTCTGGGCCCTCAGCTCTCCCAAGGACAGAGAGAGGCAGCCACTACTGCGGGACCTCTAGGCTCCTTCCACCTCATTCTCAAACTCCCCGAGAGGGGCAGGCAGCTCACAGGACTCCCGCCCACTGCCCCTGGGAGTCAGGGCCTCCGAGGGGAGGAGGGGGAAGATCCTTCTCAGCCCAATACCACTGCTGGCAATGGAGCACACTCCCGGGGTCTGACAGGGAAGCACCCCTGCCCAAGAATGGGGCGGAGGACAATGCTGGGCCTGGCAACAGGATGAACACGATTGGGAGAGGGAGGCCTTCTTTCCTGGGAGGTGGTAGCAGGGAGGGGAATGTGGGCACCCCTCCTTCTCTTGCCCAAGGGCCTGGCAGGCAGCACCAAAACTCCCTGAGGAGTCCAGCCCTGCCCTGGGCAGTCCTGCTATCTATCAGCCAGTGCTGTTCAGCAAGCGCTTGCCTGGTCTCAGTCACCGGGGGTGGGGCCGTCAGGGTCCTCACGGGGCAGGTTAGGAAACTTGCTGCGTCATCAAGCTTTCCTTCTGTGGACTCCTTGCCATCAGCATTACACGCAGATTGTTACCACTCCCCCCCAAACACCTGTCTGCCCTGCTTCCTCTCCAGCCACTGCCCCTTCTCTGCTCCTCTTCACAGCAGTGCCTTAAAGGAGAGACCCAGGCTCCTTTCATTTCCTGAACCCCATCCCCACTGTCCACTGCCTGCCTCAAGGTCACCAACGACCTCTGTGCTGTCGAGTCCAAGGAGCACCTCTCAGTCTTCCCCACACGTGACAAGGCCGGGCACAGCTGACCACCCCCTCTTCCCTGGGCTTCCAGGGCTCTACACCCTCCGATTTTCCTCTTAACTCTAGAGCAGCCACTTCCCTTGGCTGGCTCCTCTCCTCACCTCCCCAGTCCCCAGTGTTGAGGCAGCATGGGCCTGGGATCAGCCACCAGCCTCCTTCCCTTTTCTTGCCAAGGTTACCCCCAGGCATCACCAGCCTCGTGGCCTTCCATATCACCTATGTGCTCCTCAGGTTCCAGCTCCAGCCCAACTTCTCCCCTGAACTCGTTCTACACACCTGCCTGCTCAACATCTCTACCTGAACATCTAAGGGCATCACAGAACTTCACCCACTCAAGTGTGCACCTCCCACAGCCTTCCCCATCTCAGTCAATGGCAACTCCACCTTTCCAGATGCTCACGCCAAAAAGCTTTTTACCGTAAACCTCAACTCTCTCTCACCCCAAAATCAATCTGTTAGGAAATGCTATTGGGCTCTATCTTCAAAATACAGCCTAGCCAAAATCCAACCCCTTCCTAATACCCCACCCTGACCCAGTCTTCTTCACCCAGAGCGTTGGAGTTGCTCCCTGAGTTCTCCACTCCACCTGCCCTGGACCCTCCAAGCGCAGCTAGCAGTTCTGTGCAACTGAACCCGGGTCACGTCATGTTTCTCTTCAACACCCTCCGTGGTGTCCACCTCTCTCCCAGTCAACGGTCCTCATCATGCATCACCCAGCTTTTGTCCTGAACCTCTCTGTAGCCCCTCTGGTAGTCACACCATGGCCTCAAAGCCGTGAGCTTCAAAGCACCCCCCCCACACACAAACTACAGGACACCCAGAGCCAGTTCTGTACCGCCTATCTCTGCCCACAGTGGCAGGGCACGTGGCTTATCGTCCCTGGCCTCTCCTGCCAGCTCGCACAAGGCCATCAGAGGGCCTTCTGCAGGAAGCTCCTTGTGCCAGAACCACCTGCCCACCCTGCTTGAGGCAGGTCCTCCGGTTCTCCAGGCAGCTGCCTGGAGGTGGGCTATTGCTCTGGCGGCCCCAACCCACCCTGCTGGGCTAGAGCCACAGCGCAGGACCCACCGATCCTCACGATTCCGGTCCACTGAGTAGAACTGCTTCCGCAGCCACCTGGAGGGAGAGAAGCCCGAAGTGAGGCCCAGGCTTAGGGAGGAGACCAGCAGGCAGGCTCTGGGCACAGAGGCCTGAGTCCCTGCCCTGCTCCCTAGAGCCCGATGCCCCAACCCTAAGCACGTCTGCGGGGGGTTCTTACCTCTCAATCTGCAAGGGTGTGGCCGCCTGCAACGTATCCTCCATCAGCCAAGTCAGGCCCTTGATCCACATGTTCACTTCATCCTCAGACGTAGCTATGAGCAAGGGGCAAAGAGCTGAGCCTGGGGCCAGGGGCTGCTGCCCTTAACTCCTCCACCTCCTCAGCTCCCACCTTGCAGGCTCAGGGTCTTCAGGCGGAATTCCATTCCATACAGGATGACAAAGCAGTGTGACTGGTCCGGTCGAAAAGCAGGATCCTCTTGGTAGCGATCGAAGTCCCGTGAGGTCTTCCCCGGGCGGATCTCCTTGATTTCTCGAATGTCAACTAGGAAGGCAGGGAAGAGGTCAAGGTCAGGCTGAGGTCTCTCAGGGTTAGCACTGAAACGAGGGCAGCCTTGTCTCCCACTCATTCCCACACTCTCCTCATGGAGGACCACAAAGAGAGACCCCCCCCCCACCCCGGGAAGGCGGGCAGAGTCAAGACCACTCAGTCCTACTGGGGTACAGAAGAGAACTGGGCTGAGTCTAAGGACAGAGCTCTGCTAAAAGCTGAGTGTCTGCGGGAACATGAATCTCCGTCCTGTGTACCTTCCCTCGGTGACAATATAGGCAGTTTACTCTGACCTGGGAAAGAGCCGGACTCTACAAAGAGAAATGGGGACCCACGGCTGTTCTGTGAGGACCCTTTCCTGACACAAAAGTACTAAAACTAGGGCTTCCCTGGTGGCGCAGTGGTTGAGAGTCCACCTGCCAATGCAGGGGACACGGGTTTGTGCCCCGGTCCGGGAAGATCCCATGTGCCGCGGAGCAGCTAGGCCCGTGAGCCATGGCCGCTGAGCCTGCGCGTCCAGAGCCTGTGCTCCGCAATGGGAGAGGCCACAACAGTGAGAGGCCCGCGTACCGCAAAAAAAAAAAAACAGGTACACAAACTGAATCATAAAGTCTCAAGGGCAGGCCTGGGGCTGGGCAGGCCCAAATGGGTTTCAGGGTCCGTAGGAGGAAGGAGGGATTGGGCCAAGAGAACTGGTGCAGCCTGACGGCTCACCCCCTAAATATCCCTGAGCAAGACCCAGCAAGAGCAGTGGCTGCCCACGGATGGCTCCCATTCTGGCCTCACGGCACAGACTGGGGCAGCACCCAGGTCAGAGTGGCAGATGAACTGCTTCAGCCACTACCTCTGAGATGACACTGAGTGACTCATTTAACTTCCCTCCATCTCGGTTTTACTATCTCTAGAGCAAAGAGCTTGACTGAATTTCTCTAGAAGGCAGGGTGGCAGAAAAGACCTGCGTGGGCCCTGGGGTGGGCCTGCTGGGACTAGACTCCCGGGCTCCACCTCACCTTGGCTGCGTGACCTCAGCAGAGTGACAACCGCTCTGACCCCACTGCTTCCCTCGGTGAACACAGGTAACAGACTGCGGCACCTGGAGGTGTTGGTAAGCTCAAAGGTCCTAACAGCCCAGAGCGCCCAGCCCTGTAGGTGGCACATGGTGGGCACTCATTCAAGCCTCCCCCACCCCGTCGGCTCTGTCAGCTTCGGTGGTCTGTGGTCTGCACAGACAGTCGGAGCAGGCACACAGGTTGTGACCCCAGGCCTGGAGAGCGCCTGGCTGCACACTCACACTGTCCCTGGGTGCTGGCTGGGACCCTGCACAGAGGGCACACTTTCCAGCCAGATAAAGAGACAGATTTAGGGAGGTCAAAAGAGAGAAGCCTGGCTTAGCCGCCAGAAATGACTCTGAGCGCTCCCTTGGCTCTAGAGCCTCTTCAAATGCTCTCGACCCAGACTGGCCCGGAAGATCTGGAGCCAGGAGGGCTGCCAGAATGCTGCCTGGCCCACCTCCCCCCAGAGCCCTCCTGGCCTGAAGCGCACAGCACCCCGGCTGGAATGTTCTAAGAGGCCCAATCCCAAGGCCTTCTTCCTGTCCCTCTAGCCACAGCTGTGCTCCACCTATCCCACCTCAAACAGTGGCATCGCCTCCAGCCCCAGGCCCAGCTCCCCTGCCAGAACACTGCCGGTTCTCCCTGGGCCCTGCTCCCGTGCCCTCAGCAACCCTCACAGGCCCAGTCCTCCAGCTGAGGGCCCCCCAGTTCTCACCAATCAGCCATCCTTCTTGAGCCTACGAATCTGTATAGGCTGTTGTTGTTCTGATCCCTCCTGAGGTTGCCCACTATGGAGAACCCACTCCTTCTCCGGCCTTCAAGGCCCGCTGTGATGCGGCTCCAGTGATTTACTGCCACTTCTGCCCTCCCATCTTCTCTGCTCCATCCCACCTAAGCTGGACTGAGGGCAAGAACTGTTGTGTTTCCTGTCCCCCATTTCACCTTGGTCCCTAGCCAGGGGCTGTCTACCTCCCAGACTCCACTCTCTCTCACCAAAGACCCAATTTGGAAGAGCCTTCCTGCAGTAATCATGCCCTTGACACCCTGGGGCACTACGTGTGTGTTTGTTCTTCAATCTCTCCCAGGCTGGGCAAGGCCACCCAGTGCTTGCTGAATGACTGAACAAACAACGGAAAAAGCAGGCACACCACTGGGGGGAGGGGTAGCACAATGGGAGTGGTTTTTAAAATGAAGAGTTATGCTCAGGTAAAAACAGAGGGCGGGTGGGGAGGGAGACTGGGTCACAAAGACCCAGCCTGAGAAGACAGGGTTCCCAAAGATGGAAGGAGGAGCTGAACAGGGGAAATGCCCAGATCAGAAACTGCAGAATAACCACAAACCTTGCCCTCTGAAACAGAAACCAGCATGCTTTTCCGGTGCAGAGCTGCTGTCACCCCGCTCCCACACCTCTCACACAGGCACACGACCTCACACACACAACGCATACAGGCCAACGAGGCCTGTGTGGTCCACAGCCTGGGCCCTTCCGCGCAGCTGCCCACCAGTCATCAGAGGTAGTTAGTCCACGATGTGGCTACCGCCCGGCAAGCAACTGCAGGGTCAATCTGAAGCCTGCTGCCAGGCCACCTGCAGCACCCCACACATGTGCTGCATATGCACACACACGTACACACAACACACACTGCCAGCGGGTCCTAGGTGCCCTGTGGCCTGCCCCGTGCTCCTGAGTACATTTCCAGTGAGACCATGCCGGAAGCAAAAGAGGCTGGTCCCCAAAACAGGGACCAGGTAGGCACACAACAGCTCTGGGCCAGGCGCCCAAGTCTCCCAGGCTCCTGCTGGCCACACAAGGCCCCTTGTACTTCTCCCCATTGGAGCTGTCAGCCCCGCCCTCAGGCCCTCCAAGTCCATCAAGCCAACCGCAGGCTGGAAGGACAAGACACCAGGGTGAGAGGCGCTACCAGGTTCTTAAAAGCTGCATCCTGTGTGACCTCCCACCTCAGCCCCACCCTCCTGCCTCCCAGAATAAATACAGCAGGGTCCTCTTCCTGAGAGCCAGGACCGGTTGCCCAGGGACTGCCATCAAGGGGAGGAGACCCCCTGGGACAGGCACGGCCTCTGCCCTGCAGGGTCTGGGTCAGACCTGAAGGAAGGGCAGGAAGAGAGACCCTCTCAGGACTTGGGAGCTTGGGGGAGGGAGGAAAACTGCTTAGAGGAGCAGGAAACCCACGACCCAGCACTCATTCCCACATAGAACCACGGAGAATAACATTCAAGGGACATGGGGAAAAGAAAAGCCAGTGGTACTGGGAGGTCCTGGCTAGGCTGGAGATGGGGGAGTAAGATGGGGGAACTCTCTGAGGACAAGGGCAGGATCCCACAACCAGGGGCCTGCAGCCAGGCTGGGCTGATGTGCAGCAGAAGGGAGTAGGGCTTTCGTTTATGACAAAGGCCCACCCCCAAGCTCACCCAAACCCTAGAGGGCCTGGGGGGGTCCATCAGCACAACCCAGCCAGCTCAGCCCATTAGGAGCCATGGAGGGCTCATTCCTCTAAGGACCAGGTCCCCAAGGCCCACGCAGAGGCCCCAAGGAACAGCGTGGGTATTACCATTCCAAGCAAGGCCATGGCAGACAGCGACAAGCCTGGGCGGTGAGGGGGGAATCAGTCCCTGGCATTTAATCGCCCACAAACTCTCATGAAGAAATAGACTAGCCCTCCTCAAGAGGCTCTGGGCTAATGAGGGACCACCGCACCTGGACCAGGGACTGGCCTCTCATGCCAGCCCTAAGGGCTGAGGACCTGCTCACAGGCCAGGCTGCCTCCTCCCACTCCTTCAGGAAGCCTGCCCTGACCATCCCCTTCCTGAAGGCTGTCCAGGCCCAGCAGAGGAGAACCACACAGATCTTAAACTCTAGCTGTGAGGTCCTGGGCAGTCCCGCTCTTTTTTAAAAAAAATTTATTTATTTTACTTATTTTTGGCTGCGTTGGGTCTTCATTGCTGCATGCGGGCCTTCTTCTAGTTGCAGCGAGCGGGGGCTGCTCTTCGTTGTGGTGCGCAGGCTTCTCATTGTGGTGGCCTCTCTTGTGGAGCACAGGCTGTAGGTGCACAGGCTTCAGTAGCTGTAGCACGCAGGCTCAGTAGTTGTGGCACACGGGCTTAGTTTCTCGGCGGCATGTGGGATCTTCCCAGACCAGGGCTCAAACCTGTGTCCCCTGCATCGGCAGGAGGATTCTTAACCACTGCGTCACCAGGGAAGCCCAGTCCCGCACTCTTTTGGCCTCAGTTTCCCTATCAGTAAACTGGGGATTCCTCCTACCTCACTGGGTTGCATAAGGGCCCTGCCAGGAGCCGCCAGTCCCAGTGAAGTCTGACGCCCCCTGCCTGTGTGCCTAGTGCCATTGACATGGGGCCTACATGAGCCAGCAGCAGCCACTGCCAGAGTTGCTGGGGGCAAACCCAAACCTAGGCGAGGTAAAGCTGGCCCACAGCTGCCTTGGCCCAAGGAAAATAACCCAAGTAGCCATTTCCCCAGCTCCAAAAAGGGTCTCACGGGGATGGGGCACCATGGGGGAAGAGTGGGACTTGTGGAGCCTCCGAGTTCACATCGGTGCACATGGACATGACATGCTCTAAGCCAGAGGCTGCTTCCTGAGCCTCAGCACCGGGCCTGTTGCAGTCACAGCATCTCACCTACGCACGTGTGCACTAGCCAACACGTGCCGTGCCGGCACTACACATACCCCGGCCTTGCATAGGGTGGGGCACCAGAAGAGAATGCTAACAGATCTGAAATCACAAACACCACGTTTCAAATCCTGTTTCTGAGGATACAGCTTGGGCCTCAGGCAAGTCTCTCAGCTCTTAGGTAGCCTGTGGATAAAGTGAAGGCCTTAGTGGGGGTGGGCCTGCCATAAACCCTTCACATGCAGACAGAGAACTACACAGAGTCAGCAAAGTGATTTTGCTAGAAAGGGACAAGAGAACATACTGAAAATTAAACCCCCTAATGATGAAGATACGGTCAAGAAAACCACCAGCACCACCACACACAAAAAACCGAAATGACACATATCACAAATTTCTGGACGTGAAACATGCATTCGCCAAAATATTTCTCTTAAGAGAGTCTTCCCTTTAAGTGCATAAATTAATTGGTGGAAACTGCAATAGAAACTAACCGTTTCTGCAATAGAAACTAACCGTTTCTCCCCAAGGCCACCAGGAAATTCAAAACTAACCGGACTCCCCTGGTGGTGCAGTGGTTAAGAATCCTCCTGCCAGTGCAGGGGACACGGGTTTGAGACCTGGTCCAGGAAGATCCCACGTGCCGCGGAGCAACTACGCCCGTGTGCCACAACTACTAAGCCTGAGCTCTAGAGCCCACGAGCCACAATTACTGAGCCCGTGTGCCACAACTACTGAAGCTCGCACACAGCAACGAAGACCCAACGCAGCCAAAAATTAATTTTAAAAAAAGAAACTAACTGTATAAAAATGCATGTAAATACTTTTTACAACTTAAAATAGCTGTAAGTCATGATAAATACCAAAGTTTTTTTAAAAACATCTAGGAAGCTTGAAAGAGGTAAGTGAATGTCACCGGGACAGGTCCCTTCCCCTGGGGTTTTCACTGCCCCTGACAGTGGGCTGTGCACGCCCAGCCCTGCAGCGTGTCCTGGAGGAAGGTGGGCAAAGCTCAGCACTCCTCAAAAGGGCCCAAGTCCAGTCAGAGCCACGAGATCCAGAGACCCCAGCCCCACATCCGCTCCCAGCGCTCCCCCTACCTCTGAGCCTCTGCATGTGCCAGGCCCACCTTCTCAACTTAAGTTTCCATCAGGCCTGGTCCCGTGGCATACTTGGTGCTTCCGCATTCTGGTCACACCATCTGATGCCTCCTTGGTGTCAAGGCCACTGACCTGTGAGTTCCACAAGGAAGAAACCACATCTGCCTCCTCTCCATTCCCCAAACCCAGGTCCCTGGGGAGGCTTCAAAATGCTTACAGAGTGCTTAGAAGCAGGAATGAACACACGAGAGTTAGACTCCAGAGCTAATTATCTAAGAGGCCACAGATGCTCAAAGAGGGTATCAGGGATGACTTCCTGGAAGAGGTGGTGCCATGGGGCAACAAAGGCTGAGGAGCTCCAACAAATATGCAAATGCAGTGGTCAGTGGGGTGACCACGTGGAGAGAAGAAAGAAGGACCAGACACGGGGGGGGGGGGCGCGGGCACCACCCCAGGGGCCAGAGTAATCTGAAAACACTGGGAGGTTCCTGTACACAGGTTCCTGTAGCCGGTGGGAACCATGGGAAGCTAATGGTGCTTTGGGGAAAACAAAAGAGAACAGGCAGGGCTCTTTGAGCACCACGCCCTGCTTGGGTCTAAGCCAAGGCCACCAGGAGATTCAAAAGAGCGGGTCCCAGGGATCGGAAGAGTTGTACAGACCTTCCCAGAAACGATCTCTCATCAATCACATCTTCTCCACATACAGCCGGGGCCAAACAGATGGACCACTCCCAGTCCCCATCCCGCAAGTCAGCACCTCCTGTACCACCCTCCAAAGAAACTACACATCAGGGCCGGAGAGAGCACAAATGGAGCTGAACATTCTCCCCCAGAGGATGCTGAGATGGAGAAAGGAATCCACGAAGGGAAGCGCACTGCCAACCAGCTGATTCCCAGCTCTGCACCTCTGCTGCCCTACACAGGGAGCCAGAGGCCTCTGCACCCTAGGGTGCCTGGATCAGCCAGGATTATACAGCTTTGACAGAGCCTCACAGCTTGGAAGGAGAAGGATGGAGGTGGCCAAAGAGGAGACAAGACAGAACCTGCACACAGGTGGGAAAGGAGTCTGATGCAGCAGGAGCCAGGGCCTGGGATGGCCAGCAGCTTCCATGTCGGCCACCTACTGCTCAAGGAGTAGGAATGAGAGCCCCCCTATCCCCGCCCAACAGAACAGTCTGGAGCGGCTCCCAGGGAGAAAGATGAGAGCGGAGGGGTGGGGAGCTCTCAGCCTCCATTTTACAAAGGACGGATCCTGACTCAGAGACCCAGGGTCACAGGGTCATGCAGCAAAGGGAAGGTGAGGCCGGAGTTTATCTCCTTCCCATTCCTGTGCAGCAGCACCTTCAAACCAGACCAGCAGGGGCGAGAGGACTAAACCCCTTCCCAGATGCAACAGGGAAGGCCTAGCCAAACCCTGGAGTACAGGGCACACCCAGGGCAGAGCTCAGCATCTGTTCCCGGTTGGGGTTTCGTCCATCACTGTTCCCTAAACACCTGACCGAGAAGAGCAGCCAGCCCTTCTCCCACCTTAATAAACAGGAAAAGGCCATTCGGACAGTTGGATGGGGATCTGTGGGATCTTCCTACACGGAACCCTGCACTCCTACATACTAACTGCTTCAGGTCACAGCTGTCAAGGATCCTCGCCAGTTCATGAATCATCTGGAGTCTAGATTCTAGGTGAACCTCCTCTGTGGAGCAATGAGGAAATGGAGGCTCCCAAGGGTCTTGTCACAGTCACGTGGTAGTTCATGTAGAACTGGGACCCTCTGCAGCGGCCCCACAGCAGCACACACCCTGAACTTGGGTTTGCAGAGAAAAAGCAGGGCAGCCCAGCAAGCCTTCACACCATTCAGGCAGGCAGCCCTCTTCCCTAAGATGCAAAATTAATCCCATCCATTTCAGAGGTGGGAACAGCATGCCCTGGCTCCAAAGGAAGGAAGGGCAAGGAGGCCCCACCCAAGGAACTCAAAGCTGGGAGAGAGATGAGCAGTTATCTACTGGGCTTGTTCTTTCATTCCATCACCGGGATCAAACTTTCAAATGTCTGTCTACTCCACGTCAGGCCCTGGGGTGGGTCCTGGATAAACAGAGATCAGTAAGGCATTGGAGTTCCTGCCCCTGAGAAAGCCAGAAAGCTCCTGCCCGGTGGAGGAAACAGATGGGGAAGCAGATAACTATGAGGTCCTGCAAAGAGTAGAACAACAGGGAGGTGTCTGTGGCACCGAGAGCCAGAGAAAGTGAGGAGCTGGATGTGGGAAGTCTCGGACCACTCTGTCCACAGAAGGCAGGTCTGGAGGACTGGCCTGTCCAAGTCTGCCAGGGAGGATCACAGAAGCCAAGGCATCGATGCAGTAGTCTGGGGGTTTGGGGAAAAGGGCATTCAGAGTTTCATGGATGAGAGGGGAGGGAAGGTAGGCCTCCGCTGGCCATCAACACCACAGTGGGGGCAGGTGCAACAAGGGGCTTGCCCCAGCTTCTCTGCCCGAGCCCACATGACGCCCCAGGCAGTCCCTTGGATGCTGACGTCTGCCCACTCTGCAGGCTGGTGCTGCCCGAGTTCTTTCTAGATGGCCTGTGTCTGCCAGGCTCCCAGCTACAGGGAAGAGGATGAGGGCCCAGCAGGGCTGGGTATTGGAGTGTCCAGGATCTCAAAAGGCCCAATGAAATGCTCCTCATGGTACATTCAGGCCACCTGGAGAACCAGAGTACTAAGCATAAGTCACTTTTCTAGCCTCCTCTTTCCTGACCCTCAGGGCAATCAACACGGGTGTCTACACCCTCCCTCCTGCTGGAAGTTCTGCCCTTGACTTCTCCTCTCCTGATTTCCTGCTTCTTCTTGGGCTCCAGGCCTATCCCCACCTGTCCCCACGCGGGCCTTCGTCAAGGCCCATGCCAAGGGCCTCTCCTCTCCCGATGCTCTCCCTGCTCCCCAGTCAGTGTCAATGCAGGCAATTTACAAACACAGCTCTAGCCTACTCCTTGACTATAAGCTTCAGACCCTTCAAACCAACTGCCTACTTGCCGTCTCCACCTGTTCGCCTCAAAGTCAACCCCTCACCAAAACGAGGCCTCTTGCCACACCTCTTGGGTCCGCTAACAGCATCACCTCCAAAGAGGTGCATAGACTCGACTCTTCAGAACCATGCTTAACATCTTTTCTCTCACCCCCTCCAATCTAATCCTTGAACAAGTCCTACTGGCTTTTCTAATATCATTCACAACCACATTTACCTAGTACCTAGATGAGTGGGAATGCTGTGTATTTTAAGGCTATTTGACTGACTGTCTTCTCCACTGGAGCATAAGCTCCATGCCTGTTGGCGTCAATGCCCCAGTGCCTAGCAGGAAATGCACTGTTAGGAGAAGAAAGAAAAAATCTGGGGCCCTCTCCTGAAAGGAAATGATAGGGGCCTCCGGCTGGGGGCTGAGTGATAGGGGCTGAAGTTGGGGTACAGGTGGGAGGGGGATGGCAGAGGCCTTCCCCTGTGGAGCTTGCTGACCCCCATGCTGTCTCATGACCCCGGCCCTGGCTCCCCGCCTCTTTGGTTTCTGTTACTGTCACCATGGGCCCTTCCCTCTTTGGGGGACATGTGGGGCCAGCCCTCAAACCCCCAACAGAGTCAACCCTGATTAGGTTGGAGACGTTCTAAACAATGACAAGGGTCAGTAAGTCACAGGCCTGCTCATTCAGACGCCCTCTTCTGTACACCCACCTGCTCTCCCGGTTTAGAGCTGCTTGGTCCAGCCTCTCCTCAGTGGGCCACTCCCTTTGGGCAACACCAGCCCAAGCCAAGTCACTCTCCTGTCCTCCTTTTGCTTCCCGGGGAGCCAAGGCCCCAGTATGTGATCTACTCTCTGACCTCAGTCCGAGGTGAAAGGGAACACCCACTCCCTGCCTCCCCAGGAAGCCCAGCTCAGATTCTTCAAAATCACCTCCCCTATTGAAAGGAGTGGCTACCTTGGGACTTGCCCTTCCTGATTTTAATTCCCTGGCTACCTTGGGACTTGCCCTTCCTGATTTTAATTCCCTGGTTCCACCCTCTTAAGACAGCTCCTGGCCTCACCTCCTGTAGCACAGACAGCTGCCTGCTAGCCTCCCACCCCTGCCTGCAGAGCCTCACCCTTCCAGTGTGGGCCAGTTCTCAGGCCAGGGACCAGGACACCCTCAAGGAACAGTCTAGGCATCAGGTGTTCTCACTGGAGGGGACTGTCTGTTATTTTACTGCTGGCCTCAAGAGGCTCTGAGTAACCCCTGACAAACCGATATATACTACGTTTTCTAACCTCCTTGCTGGATATGCTAAGAGCTCCCAAGAAAGGCCAGCCCCAGTTAGGAACTGACAGGCGAACACAGACACATCATACTCAATTACTGTGTTAGGGTCAGAATAGGAGAGCTACCGGAGGACAAACAGGGGGAAGTGGTCTTCAGAGCCTCAGAGAGGGACTCGTCGCCCCCTGCCCCTGTCGCTACCCAACTTCCCAGCTGACCTCCTACCCTCAAGTAGGCGCAGAAGCCTTTGGGACCTGTGGCCAACTCCTCCCCTCCTTCCTAGGGTCAGTCACTCCATGAACTCGGGCCCACACTCTCTGGGCCTGAGGCTGAAGTCACACAATCCCATGGGGTTTGCATTCACCCATCACACACCCACAGCTACACAGCCAGAGTCCCAGTATGGTCAGTGCCCTACCCCTGCAAGGGCAAGGCCAGGCCAAGGACACTGGGACCTGGGGGGCGCCCCTTAAACAACCACTTCCCTCAGGACATTTCAGCTCAACCACGTCCCCAGGTGTCCAAGAAAACAGGAAGCCAACCCCAATGTGAATGGCCCACCCCCGATGAGTTAGAATTAGGTCTCACACAAACAAGCGGTCCAACTCTCCGTGGCCCAACGCCTTACCAGTCTGGTCAGATGTCTGCCACCAGGGCCTGGAGCTTTGGTCAGACCGTCCACTCCTCACCGAGCCCACGCCTTGATCCTCTAGCCAACGCCAGCCTGCTAGCCAGCAGGGGGAGCGAGCCACAGTGGCAGGCTGATGCTCTCTGGAGCCCCGCGCTCAGCCAACAGCACTTTAGGCACAACTGTCTCCTGCCGGCCCTCGGCTTTCACGGTTTTCTGCACGTTCCAGATCACAAGCTTCCCAGGATCAAGGACTGGGTCACCTCCTTTTCTTGCTTCCTAACTCCAGGCTGCTTTGTGCCAGGCCTGGCTCAGCAAGGGAGATGCCAGTCTCCTGCAGGAGAAAGCCCTGCCCCATGTATTCTGCATCCTTAGTCTTGCTGAAGCCAGGGCCACCGGCCAACACCGGGAAGGGCCCAGAAGGAAGCAGCAGAGCCTATACACAAAGCCTACATGTGGGCTATAAAAAGGAGCCCTCCCTGCTTCCCCGAGGACAGGCTTGGTTCCTAGAGGTGACAAGTCGGGGAGAGACCTAGTACTTGTGCTTGGGCACTCAGCCACTGCAGCCTCTCAAAGGCAAGCCAAGCACCTCCTCAAAAGGAACTAGTCTTACAAGGAGGAGAGGGAGACCATCAAGAACTGCGGCAGGAATGCAAGCGGAGACTCTCTGAGCCGCATCTCCTGGGACCTCAGCCTCCACCAAAGCGACCACCTGCACCGTCCCCACCACCTCTTCCCCAGCCCCAGCATATCCAAGGACCTCCCCCTTCTCACACTTCTTCCCTCTCCTCTAGGGCTGAGGGCACTCTCTCGAGGCAGCCTCAGTCTCCACTCCCTCTGGAGGCCCCAGCACACCCAGCTGTGATGAGCGGCTCTAACTCTGGGGTGATGGGGTGATGGCAGGAAGCTGTGGCTCGGGGGCAGCTCAAGCAGGGGTATGTGTGTTGGGGTGAAGGCGGAGAGATACAATTAGGCAAGGGCACAGCTATAATACCTTGGAGTGTGAACACAAAGTTCTCTGTTTCCGAGACCCCAGCCAAGGCAGCCTCTTGACCCACAAGGGCTGCAGCCTACCTGCCACAACAGCGGGGCCACCCTCACTGTACCCCGTGCTCAAGTCACAGGAACTAATTCCTCCCTGGCCTCCTTTCCCCAAATCCTCCTCCAGCCTAATCTGCCCGGAGTGCTGAGGCTCTGCACCTGGGGGCAGACCCAGAGCCGCCAAGGCCCCCCTCTGGAAACAGTGGGGTGGCTTGCCACGGCGCACACATATGGCCTACAGGAGAGCCAAGCCTCGGCTGCCGTCAGCCATGGAGATGAACACAGCACACCCTCATCTCTCCAGACCGACAGAGCAAGCTTGGCTTGTTTCCTTCTCAGCGTGCCCGGACCCCCGTCGTTATTTTTTCTTTCTGGCTATATGTGCCTTAACCTTTATGTTTACCGCTAGACTCCACAGTGCTTGGCACGTCAGCAAATGCCAGAGTCCAAAGCCAGGGAGGCACAAGTGGCACCTCACTTGTTCAGTGTGCCACAGGGCCCAAGAAAGCTGTTTTCAGGGCTTTTTTTTTTTTTTTTTCCTTCAAGGAAAGAAAGAGTAGCTATGGTGATACGGAAAGCTCACTATGCTAGAGATCTACTGCCACAGTGAACAAGTCAGAGGCTGGAGTCATCATGTCTGGTTCAGCGTACCTAACACACAGGAGCTAAGACCACACTAAATGTGGGATGAACGAAGGAACATGTGGACGAAGGCATGTGCTTCAGCTTGTCGTCGGGGTCCTGGAGAGGCCCTTCTCAGGGCACCTAGAGCCCAGAGCCCAGGCTCCCACTGCCCTGGCAGAGGCTCAGTGCGGTTGTCACCACAGCCCAGTAAGAGCAAGTCAGGGCGAGGCTCTTCTGCTACCTTGGCCCCCGCAGCAGGGACAGAAGCATCTCGATGGGGGCTGTGGCAAGCCGAGGGCAGCAGAGGGTCCCGATGGAGGCTCTGAGTCCAGCGTGCCAGGAAGGGGGCCTGGGCGCATCGACCAGGACATCTGCCCAGAGGGCAGAGGAGAGATCAGGGAGTTCTGTCCACATAAAGTAAAACAACTCTGGTCCTGCAGAACACCCACCTTACTGTCATTTCCCCAGAGTGGAGGAATAAACTGAACACTGCAGTGGGAATCAGAAGTTCCAGGCTCTGGTCCCAGCACTACCATGAACCTGCTGGGGCACCTTAGCCTTGGGGCCTTCGTTTCCTCATCTACAAGGGAGAGCCTATCATTCCCACCTCTCAGTTGGAGCTGTGGTGGAGCTTAAACAACACAATGGATGAGAAAATGCTCCATGAACTAATGCACTATTCAAGTACCCAATTTTTCTCCTGCCCCCGACCTCTGTGTACAGACTCAGGGAGAGAACAAAGAAAAGAAGTAGTAAACAGACTTCTAGCCCAGGCTGTCAGAGCAGCCACGGCATCCAGCTTCGTGGTGGACAGGAGAACTGGAGCTCTGTAGTTAGTTATGGTGAAAGCAAAGGAAACAAATAGTTGTTAAGCACCCACGAGTGCAACATGCTCTGCTGAGCACTCTCACATAGAATCTCTCACTCTCATACGGATCTCATTTGACCATTGTTAATATATGCTCCATGAGGGAGAAATTATTTTTACAGCTGAAGATCAGTTTAAGATAGGTTAAAGTGACGTGTACCCAAGGTCACAGGAAGAGCTGAGACTCAGACCCAAATCTGACTGATTCTGGCTACAGCTGCTGGAGGCCACTCCTCACCCTGGGCTCCGCCTAGAGTCTTATCACCTGTTACCATGCTGCTCTCAAAAGATTTCCCCCCAGAGAAGCCCGGGCGCCATGCTTCTCTAAACAAAGCACTCTACTAGGAGCTCCAGAACACTCCCCTCCTCCTGCCCCACCTCCACTTCTCCTGGGACTCCCCTCAAAGTCCCCACTGACTTCTGCAGTTCTAAGAGAGGGAGCAGAGAGGGGGAAAATGTCTCCTATCCCCTAATGTCAGGACTTTGCTACATTAGGCCTCACTTCCTCCCTCCAACTTAGCCACCGCTGACTTCCTTGAAGCCACATCCCAGAGAAAAGGGCACAGAGTGGGAAGAGATGCTTTGAATTAACGGAGACCGACAGGGATGGTGACGGGAGAGGCAAAGGCAGGCCCTAGCACACTGACGTGCTGGCATTAAAGCACTTCCTGGAAGACAGGGGTCTCCCACCAAGGCGCTCAGGTAGCATTTCTCAGGGCGACGTTCTCAGAAATAGGCCAATCTGATATCTTCATATGATACCAAAACCGCTGCTCACAGCCAACTGCCCTGGCACCCTGCAAAAGTCAGCGTCAGGAAAGAGCCCTGATGATAGAGGGGCTCCTGAGAGCTTCAAGAAAGAGGCTAGGTGGCCTCCTTGTCTCCGAATCAAAGCGCTTGGTGGCCATCCCCTCAATACCACAGGTACATTTGCTCCCTTCCACTAACAGGTCCTCCTGGGCAACTTAATCTTCACCTTCCTCCTCATCAGGGCTCCCATGCGTGAAGCACTTACACGGTGCTACACTCCATGCAAAGCATCTTGCAGATTCTCTCTGAATCCTCGTAACTCCCTTATGAGAAAAATGTAATCTATCCCTCTTTTATAAACAAGGAGTCCAGAGAGATAAAGTCACCCACTCAAGGTCACAGAGCAAGTAAGCGGCACAACAGGATTTTAACCTAGGCAGTCAGAGTTCAGAGCCCGAATGCTAAGCTACTCTGGCTCTACTGTCTCCTCCCTCCAGCCCCAGCCCCTCCCCTCCCCTCCATCACTGCTGCCTCCTGCCTGCCTCGCAAGGAGGCTGTGTTGTGCTCATCAGGTCTCTCCTGCAAACTGCAGTGGCTCACGGGTCTCCCTCCTCAACCTCTCCCAGACAAACACAGGACAGTCCTGCTTCAGCCTCTGGTGACAGCTGGCCTACAGAACAGAGCACAACCCACGAGTTACAGCATGCCGTGGCCCTCCCTACGCTGCCCCCAGCCCAACCCCTGCACAGCGATCCCCAGGGCCTCAGCCAGGGTACAGGCAAGTTCCTCAACCACTCAGGAAGGCCCAGCTCCCCGGCCACCTTCCGTGTGAAGCCTTCCCGGCTCTCTCCTCTCGACCCCCTGCTTGCTGAGCAGAGCTCGTTACTCTGCACTCAGAAAGCTCTCAGCATGTACCTCTAGGTACATAACACACAGGGTTATAATTACACGTTCCCAAATCTGTCTCTTCCAGGAGTCTGGGACTCCCTCAATGCCACTGACCAAGTCTTATCCATCTTTTGAACCCTTAGTGCCTAGCACTGGGCAAATAAGAGGTGTTCACACAATATTTACTGAGCAAATAAATGCCCCCCATTCTAAGGGGCTACCCAAAGCAAGCTAGTGACCAAGCTCTCTAACTGGTAACTCAAGCCTGTGCATCTGCGTACGTCTGTGTGGGCACGTACACACACAGAGAGAAGGTGGAGGTGTTGGGGGCCCCAGGGCTGCTGTGCTCAGCTCTTCCAGGCATCTGTGAAGCAGGCCCCTTTCCTAGGTTCACAGGAAAGAAAAAGCCCCAGCTGGACAGAGAGCTTGGCCGTGCTGGTCTGGAAACCCACACATCAGGGCAAGCCTGGGGGGCTGAGGAAACACTAAGAGGTCTGACTTCCCCTGGAAAAACTAGTCAGACAGGAAACGCACAGGCGAGGATGGCTAGCTCTGGAGATCCGGACATGTGCTCTCACCCCTCTCCCCCCGGGAGCAACCAGCCAGCACAAAGAAAATCCCCAATGATACAGGCCTGCCCTCCTCGGGCACCTTGGGCACAGCCTTCAGGGCTGGTCCTGTGGTCTATCTCCTCAGCAGTCTGACAGCCACAGGGGTCAGGCCTCAGACAGCTGGTACCAATGTCACCTACCCTGTGAGCCTGACTGCCTTGTCCAAGGCGGTTTGCGTTCTTCTGCCACCCCCTACCCCTGGCATCAAAGGTACCATTCCATTGTCCCCTTTAGTTTCCCTAAGGGCAAGGGCCTGTTTTCATTCACCACCTGAGAAAGCCTGGCGTCTAGAAGGGTGTCAATGTAAGAATCAAAGACGAAAGGCCGGGGCTGCAAAAGTTCCCACAGATACGCTTGGATGGCACTCAGAGCCCACCATGGAGCCTCCACCCGAGCCACTGTTCCCACAATGACCCTCGACTGAACCTCTCATCCCAGAAGGCACCAGAGGGAAAAGTGTAGAGCCAGAGCCTAGAGAGGCTGAGGCTGTCTGTAAGGAACAGTCTGAACACAAAGGTTTCTCCTCAGAGGAGCAACGCAGACCACAGAACGGGGGCCTGAGACCACTCACAGCACAGTCCCGGGGCTCTGAGTCCTTTTGGGACTGGCCGACCAGCCACTGACTGGAGAGCCGGGTCCAACTGAGGCTGTCACATGGCAGCACAATTCACTCCCTACATTTTTATTTCCTCATCTGTAAAGTGGGGTGGTACTCCAGGCCCTTTAGAGGATAAACCAAGAAAACATGATGAAAAGTCTCTGTAGCACTCAGCAGGAGGTCTGTAATTGCTTTGTGCTCATTTAAGTCAGTATCTGTAACATAAAAAGCCCAACGTTGACCTGGTTCCTGTCACACCACCGTGACAACCAGCACCAAGGCACTTCCCCACCCCTCTTTTAAGCCAAACTCCCACTGGAGAAGTGAGCACCTGCCAGCACCGTCTCACAAGTGCAGGATAAAGTGAGAGGGCACAGAGTTAGGCCAGAATGAGGTCCTGTACATTAGCGGTCCCCAAACTTTTTGGCACCAGGGACTGGTTTCGAGGAAGACAATTTTTCCACTAACGGGGGGCGGGGGCGTTTCAGGCGGGAATGCGAGCGATGGCGGGGGGCAGCAGATGAAGCTTTGCTCACTCGCCCACGCTCACCTCCTGCTGTGCGGCCCGGTTCCTGACAGGCCGAGGACTGGTACCAGTCCATGGCCCGGGGGTTGGGGACCCCTGCTCTACATGAGTGCCGGGCACTTTCATTGAACCCCAGTCTCTCCTCAGGGCCACGGACACCCTGAGGGTCCCAGAAGTGTCTCTCTCTCTTTGGCCAGGTTACAGGGTCAGCAGGAAAAGGCCAGACGGCAAGGGGCCCTGCTGGGAGTCTAAACTTCCTCAGAACCTACAGAGGGGGGCTGCAGGGATCAGAACCCCACAACGAGGTGCACCCATGAATAGACAGCAATGGGGCAGCTTCAGCATGAGGCTCTGTTTGCAAGGTCTGAACTCCACACGAGTGTCCATTAGCCTTCTCACCCGGAATCCTTCAAACCGGGCCTCCAAAATCAAAGGGCCAGGGCCCCTTCTACATCCTCTGCCCACGTTCCAGGCCTCTCAAATCCCAGCTAACTGATGAGATCACTGAATTTGTACCTCTCTGGCTGACCCACCATTGGGGGCTGGGGTCATCAGGTCCTCTGCATTCCTGCCTCCATCCCCAAACACCTGAGACATCGTGGACTAGCCTCTTGCCTCTCCACACCCATTCTTTCTGTACATGCCCCACGTACAAACGAGAAAGTTACCCACTCATGAGCCAGATGTGCATATCTCCTTACACTTACTCTATCCACTGTTCTACGTGGTAGGTGGGTAGCTGAGTAGTTGGGTCAGGGCAAAACAAAACCATATCCTCCCATCTCCGGGTAGTGATCTCAGTGAAATGGGAACTGGGGCCCCATCCTCCTCCCTTCCGACACCCTCACCCTCACGCTCTTCTGCAGCCACACAGTCCCAGTGCAGGAGAGCAGTCACACTCCATTATTGTTACCATTAATAACGGCTTACGCTTATTAAACATTTACAATGTGTCGGGCACTGTGCTAGCTGTTTTAATCTTCTCATTTAACCCCCAGAGCAACAAAATATAGTGGATGTATTATTACTCCCACTTCGCAGATGAGGAAACTAAAGCTCTGAGAAGTAGCTAGCTGCAGGGGCTACACAACTAATATACACGGGCTTCAAATCCAACCCTGCCTTCAACCACTGTGCTGCACTTACTGCCTGCTGGTCACGAGCACGGTTTGAAATGCAGCCTGTTACCTAGGAGAAGTCTATCTGGGAACCTCCAGCCCGTGCTACCAACCAATTCAGGAGAGCAAGCGCACAGAGCACCACAGAAACATGGAAGGGGCTGCGCCTGGAGTCTGATGCCTGGGTGATGTTTCCAGGGCCATCCCAGCTCTCTGCAGTGTCTGTCCTTCCTCCACTTTGGAATCCAGTCTCTCAAATAACTAAAATTTTCTCCCAATGGCTGACAGGGCCGACGGGGGCACCGAGAAAGGCGGCTGCCGTGTGGAAGTTCGGCAGCTGTGTCAGATCTGGAGTTTGTAGTTGAGGACGGCTGCCTCACCGTAAGACCTTCCTTCCTCCCAATCTTCTCAGCCATCTTCTCACCACAGCCAAGGAGGTCTGTGGGACCTTCCCTTGGGGGTGTCACTTCCTGAACCCCCTTCCTACACATGGACCTAATTCTGAACCTGGCTCTAACATCAGTCTCTGGGGGTCCTTGCAGGAAGCAACCCACAGCCTGGGGTTGCAGACAAATCACCCCTCACACTTGGAGGCGGGAGAATGGAGAGCAGAGCTGGGGGCCCATCCGGCCACAGCACAAGCATGCGCTCAGTGGAATAACACTCTGAAGGATTTGGGGTTTTTCAAAATCCCCCACCTCCCTCCTTCGCAAAAGCAGCCAAGGTCAGGCCTGGGAAGGCAAAGAGGCAGGAAATCAAGAGTAGCCACTCCTGGCTCCCTCCAGCTACGGGGCACAGGCCACAGGCCACAAAGGGCTAGACCCCAATTTGGCTGCGTGCTCTTGAACAGTACCTGACACAAAGCAGTGAGGCTGGCCTCCTGGGAGCCAAGCTCTTGAGAATGTGCATACAAGGACAAGGGGAGCCTGGCCCCTCTCCGTGCCCCGGCTTTGGGTGTCTGCCCACGCACACAGACCTCCAAAATTCAGCTTCGGGACAAAAGAGGCGGCGGGAAAAAGCAGCCACTGCCTCCCCTCAGGCTTTTCCAAACCGAACAGGACCACCTTCCTCCCTCTCCCCGTGACGGAGATGCATAGGCCCGGTTCCGCTCCAAAACCAGCCCTCCCGTAGCAACTGCCTAAGTTCTACCCAGGGACCCCAAAGGTTCCGTTCCAAGTATGAGCCCAGCCGGGAGGCCCAGAGTTTCGCGGAGGCTGCTCTTTTCGGAGAAAGAGCGTGCATCTGGTCTGGCCCCGGTTCTGGGGCTGGCAGGGGGCACGCTGCCTCGGCTCCCGTCGCCTCGGCCGACACCGCTCCCGGGCTGTGGGGGACCAGACGCCGGCCTCGCTGGTCTCCAACCCGCTAGGATTTTTAGGCCTCTGGGCAAAGAGCCTGGAACACGCCCCCCCGGCTGGGGGAGGGGGTGTCCTGTCAGGTGACTGAGGACCCGGATGCCCCCCGCCCCCGGTGACCACCCGGGCCGAGGCGGGGGCGGGGCCCACAGGGTGTGGGGGGGAAAGCCCGAAAGTTTGCCCAAGTCTCTCTTCAGCGGCGGCCCGAGGCGCGCGGGAGCCGCGCAGACCACCGCCGCCCCCGCGCGCGCGGCGGGCCCCAGGGAGGGGGGCGCACTTACTGGACCCCTCGATCTTGTCGGCGCCACGGCTCCACGTGATCTGCCGCGTCTCCAGCTTGACCTGGAAGGTCTTCCGCTCGGGCCGCTGCGACTTCTTGGAGTAGAACAAAGTCATGACGGTGCCCACCTCGAGGCTGCGGCAGAGGTGCAGCACCTCGGCGTCCGAGGGCGCGCCGGGCCCGCAGCCGTTGGCGCAGGGGGACGCGGCGCCCGCCATGGCTCCGGCGCTGGGGGCGGCACAGGCTGCCGCGGCGCAGGCCCGCCGGGAGCGAGCTGGCGGCGGCGGAGACGGCGGGCGAGCAGACCCCGGCGGCGGCTCCTGCGGGCGGAGACGGGGCGGGGCCTGAGCGGGGGGCGGGGCGGCCCTGCAGGCCCCGCCTCGGCCCGCGCGCCTGGAACAAAGGCGCCCGCGCGCCCGTGAGGAGGACCCCCGCCCGTCGCCCGCCGCCGCGCCTGCGCCCCGCGACCCCCGGACAGGCCCCGGCTGGGGGCGCGCGCGCCGCCCGCGGTCGACCTGCCAGTCCCTCCGTCCCGCAGAGCTACCTCACGCGGCCCCGGACACAGCCTGGCGGCCACGGCCGGCCCCGTCACGCGCGGCAGCCTCGCGCCGACCCGGCCGTCAGTCGCACACGCCGGCTGCCCAGCCCACTGTCCCGCACAGGCCCGGCCGCAGCAGTTCCCTCAAGCCCGCTTCCGGAGCGCCGCCCGCGCAGCGACCGGGAGGAGAGGTGAGGGTGCGGAGCGCCCCCCGGGCCCGCCAGCCAAACCCAGTACCTGGGCGGGCTGCCCAGCGGAGGGAACCAGGCCAGGCCGCTTCGCCTCACACCCGCGGCGGCGGCGGCGGCGGCGGCGGCGGAGGCGGGTCCTCCGAGCTCCATCTCTGGGGAGGGGCGGGGGCGGGGCCTCCTGCGGATTGGTCGTCAGGCTCTGACGGACAGCCGGCCTGTCCCGTCTTTCCCCTCTGGCCGCCCAGGGCCGGCCCGCGGGCAGCTCCTAAGATTGTTGGACCCACGTTTGTCCCGGCCCAGTGGCCAGTGTGGCCTTGGGGGGGTCCCGTTATTCGGAGTAGTACCCCAGGCCTGAGCATCCACTGCAAGTCCTCCAGCGGTCTTCGCCTCTGTCCCTTGCCTGGACCAGTGTTTTCCTCACCGCACGCTGCGTCTCCACGCGGCAGGACGCGGGCTCAGGCCCTACCTGACTGCGCCCCTCCTGCAGATGCTCTCCGGAGCTTTGGTTTTCCCGGCCCGACTCCCCCTGTTTTCCTCCTACCTCTCTGGCCGCTGCCTTTCGACCTCCAGAAGCTTCTCTTCCTCTGCGGTGGGTCCTGAGTCAGTTCCCAAGGCGACCTGACCCTTCCCATGGCGTCACCCCCCCGTCCCCCCTCCCCCGCCAAACCCAGGCACCCTAGTGCCAAAGCTGTATCTCCCCCACATCCAACTACCTGCTCCACGTCCCCACGTAACACAGACATCTCACCTCCCTCTTCAAATTGCTTCTCCCATAGCCTTCACATTCTCAGAACGTGGCATTAAACTCCTCTAAGATGCTTGGGCCAAAACCATTGGAGATACCCTTGATTCCTCTCTCTGCCTAAACCCCACAGCAATCCATCAAGTCCAGTTCACTCTACCTTGGGATATCTCCGCTCCACCCACGAGCTCAAGGCCCAACTTCTCTCAGACAGACTCTTTAGCCTCCTTGGTCTTGCCTGGATCTATTCTCTATGCTCTAGTCTTTAAAATGAAATTAAATCATGATTCCCTACCTCCAGCCTCAAACCATTCATAACTTCCCACGGCACACAAAATCCACTCTCCCTACCTGGCCCAGCAGGTCTTATGTGGTCTGGCCCCTTTCTCACGCATTTCATCTCTCACCACCTCTCCTTCACTCCATTCTCCAGCCACAAGGCCTTTTGTTGGTTATTTGAATAATTCCCACTCTTTGTCTTCCAGCAGCCACTCCCTAGACTCACCCCTGCAATCTAGCTGCCCCTGTCACAGAACACCGCCCAAACTAAAGACACCTGCGGTCACAGTGGAGCCTGTCTGACGGATGTTGAGCCAGGCAGAGCCAGACAGAGCAGGACAACGTACTGCACGTCAGAGGTAAGAGGCTCAGCAGAGCACTCAGCTGATGCTAGAGAAAGATCCAGGCTTCCAGGAATGTGTGAGTACATATACGTGTGTGTTCGGGCTTTCCCCCCATCTGGGTGGTGACTAGTGTCTGGGGCTACCTCTGACTTTGTCTTGCTGTAGTGGTAGCATGTGTGTGTGTGTGTGTGTTTTGATCCCCTCAAGTGCAACCCCCAAGGAGCTGAGAATTCAGCCTGCACTTGAGGTGTTTGTGCTAGTAGGATTCAGCTACCCAAGGGGAGGTGGAGTGGCTGAGATGGGCTGCCACCTAGTGACAGGCCTTTAAAGTAGGAGGGAGGGAATGAAAGTTGACCCAATGCCCGGCCCAGCATTACAAGGTTTACAACATGTTATCACACCTGATCCTCATAATTACTCTAATCAGGGATGATTGTTCCCAATTTACTGATAAGAAACTGAGATTCAGAGAAGTTCTACAGCTTGCCCCAAGGCCACATAACTAACAAATGGGGATTTGAACCCAAATCTGTCTGATGCCATGCATTTTCTGCCTCACAGGAAAGCCACTGGCTTCAGTAGGTGCTGGTGGTCAGCGGACAGTGGACACGGAGGCTAGCTGGCTAATCAGCAAGGGTGAGGGGAGGCCCTGGGGGTGGCTGGCTCTGGGAGTGGCTGGCCCTGGGCACAGGAAACCTGAGTGCAGAACTTGAGTGCTCGCAGCGTGTGGTTTGGGCTTGCTGGGGCTTGAAGTGGTGCTTGCCCCTGTCTGCGGCCTTGAGCTTCTCTGTGCTAGGTGTCGGAACCATGAGTCAGGAGAACAAGAGAAACTCAGCACCAGCGCCCCGGGAATTCACAGACATTAGATAAACACTTTGTTATGTAGGGACAATTATCATGGAGGCTATGGAGAAAAAGAACAGAGGACTATGAGCTAAAACATTAGGGAGACTTACTTGAGATCCAGTAGACAAGAAGACATCAGCAGAGGCCTAAAGGATGTGAGGAGATGGCTGGGTGAATTATTAGAGGTGGGTTGGAGGAAAGTACTTTCCAGGCAGAGGTAACAGCATGTACAAAGGCCCTGAGACCAGAAAGAGCTTAGTAAGTTTAGGAATAGAAAGAGGGCTAGAGTTTACTAAATGAGAGGGAACACGGGAGGTGATGAGGCCAGGAAGACAGGTTGGGGCTGACTGGGCCCCTCCCTGCTTATCTGATCTAATCCGTTTTTCCAGGAGGCCTCCTAAGTGCTGCAGCCCTCATTTACTTCTTGGGCCAACTTGGGCAGCCTGTGGGTGGTGATGCTTTTTAAAAATCTCCATTTTTCCATTTTCTGAGAGCTTCCCGACATGTAGCCCATGCTTCCTTGCTTTTGCTTTTACTTTTGCCTCTGGGTCCGGGCCTCCGGGGGCTCCAGAAATCCCTGCCAACAGGATCTCAAGTTTTCAGTCTAGTGCCAGGCTCTTAATCAGGAAGCAGGGCCCCATTTTTTCCTGGGACTTCTGAGCCAGCATCCCAGGTCTCAGGTGCCTCCCTCCACCAAAATAGGTTCAGGAAAAGCAGGGTGTGCAGAGGGTGTGACTGGTATGGGCTTCCCCCAGCTCAGCATATATATGGGTACGTGGGTGTTACTGGCAGTGCCTGCAGCTGCGCTGGCTGGGAGGGAGCAGCCCAGCACCCACGCAAGGCCCACACAGATGACATCACCAAAGCTAGCCCGGCTTGGGCCTATTTCTGTCAACACTCATGCTTCAGCATGCTCCGGCTATGCCAGTACCTGTGCCTGGAGTTTGGGGGGGAGTCCCAGCCGAGTTGCCCCTTTGGCCTTGTGGGCCTGACCCCACAGGTGTTTATTTAGCAAACACTTAGAACAGCACTTGGCATGTAGTATAACTGCTTTACCCCTTTGGCTCATTTACTCTTCATTACAGCACTGAGATAAGTTCTCTCATTATCCCCATTTCACAGAAAAAAAATTGAGGCATGGAGAGGTTGAGAGGCATACTCGTGGACACATAGCTAAGAGGTGGCAGAGATGGGATTCAAACCCATCCAGAGTCCATGCTGTGTTGCCTTCCATGTAGGTATGAACATTTTATTGTGTTTTCTTACCCCTTCCTTAATACCCATACCTGATGTGTTTTCTGTTTTCAGTTATTTGGTTAAATGCTGTTACAGGCTGGGTTCTTTGGGAAGCAGGCTTTGTGTCAGAGGTTAGTGTGCAGAACATTTTTTAGGGAGTGCCCTTGGGATCAACACTGTGGAAGGGAGGGAAGGAAACAGGAGGGGACGCAGGGAGAAGTTAAGCTGTGATTCAGGCCTGGCGACAGCCTCAGCCAGCCCCCCAGGGAGCTCTGCTGCAGCACCTCAATAAGCCATTGAATGTGGGCTGTCTTGGGAAGAGCACAGCCTTGGCCAGACAGCTGTCTGCAGCCACGGTGGTCTTAGGGAGCTGACAGGTTTCCCGGAAACAAGTGCTTCCTTGAAGGGGAATCTGAGTGGCACATCACTGTGCCCATCACAGATGTCTTCTTTCTAGTCTTTTAAGTACTTGAAACATTTCTTAAAAGGCAAAAATATTGTACTGTAGAAATGGGATATGCTGTTACCCGAAGGAGGAATGTAATTTGGTTAATATGGGTTAACATGGCGGCTGTGATTGAGAATTGAATGTTGGCTGAGCTTCCTGGTAGCCAAAGCAAAAACTCCTTCTATTCTGATAATTGATTCCTTGGGGGAGAAAAATTTTCCTGAGTTTAAGTTATAAAAGAAGTTTCTCAAGTGGACACTTATTTGATTGAAATAGTGGAGAATGTTCTCAGCAGATTAACAGCAAATGCCGACACAGTTTTCATTGTTCCTTGTAATGACCTCGAGTGAATATAGAAGGTATAAAAATATAGCTTAGTGAAGCCCCTTCCACAGTTGAAGGTAGGCAGATTTATAGACTTGCAGCATCAAATCTGATCCATGCATGAAACTTTATCCCTTTTCTTTAAACTTTTTAAAATTGTTACTCAGTAGTTTCTTATGTTAGATGTCTGACCAGCCCTTCTCCAGCATCTGAGTCAGCCAGCCTGCTCCTAAGCATACAGCTGGTACTTAATAAGCATTCACCTTAGTGCACTTTGAACTCCATCCCACAACCTGCGGTCTTGTCTTTTGAGCTCTCATCCCCAGTATCCATCCATTGGCTCCACCTTAGTCATTGGGCCTCACACTTTTTCTGTCTTATTCTGCTCACCTGGGAGGTACTCTCCAGAGCCTCGTGTTTTCTGTCCCTCAGGGGGAAACCAGGCCAGGACTCTGCTCTCTCTGCAGACCCTGCTTCCCCTTTGCTGATGGGCTCCTCTAATGGGACCCAGATGTTGAGGCAGGAGAGCTGGACTCCAGATGTCCCTTCTTCAGGGAGGTGGCAGGGATACTGTAACTGCTTCGCTGCAGGCAGAGAAGGGGAGTGCCCTTGCTAGCCACTGGCACAGGCCAGGCCGGACCTGCTGTTTTTCCACCTTTTCTTCCCTTCTTCCAACAAACACTCCTGATGCCTCCTCTATAGCACTGAGACAGAATGAATCAGACTGAGTTCCCACTCCAGTAGTGGAGAGAGAAATGCCAACAGACGTTTGTCAACAGATGACAATTTAGTGTGATAAGGGCCCCTGGAGCACTGGGAAGGGACAGCTGACCTTACTAGACCTGTTGGTGGCTGTGGGGACAGAGCAAAGTGAGGGGTATGCCTTAAGATATGGCAGCTCTAAATATAAGACAGTCAGTCAGTCACCTGTTTTCACAATAAGGTCACACTCCAGGTGTTTTGTGGCTATTTTTGCAACTAAAATATATTGATAAATATTTTTAGAGATGCATGATTCAGATGTCCACATATAAGTTTATTTAGTTACATATTTTAGTTATTTATCTTTTAAATTTATTTTATTTATTTCATTTTTGGCTGTGTTGGGTCTTCATTGCTGCACGTGGGCTTTCTCTAGCTGTGGCGAGTGGGGGCTACTCTTCATTGCGGTGCGCAGGCTTCTCATTGCGGTGGCTTCTCTTGTGGAGCATGGGCTCTAGGCATGCGGGCTTCAGTAGTTGTGGCGCATGGGCTTAGCTGCTCCGCGGCATGTGGGATCCTCCCGGACCAGGGCTCGAACCTGTGTCTCCTGCATCAGCAGGCAGATTCTTAACCACTGAGCCACCAGGGAAGTCCCTCTTTACATGAATCTTTGACTTCTATATAGTTGTCGCCATTAAAGCCACTTTTTGAGTCATCTAGTATAATTTCTGAAAGCACGTCATCTTCCTTCTCAGTTGAGAAAGAGCACTTTTGAAAAATCAGCTTTAATAAGGAATAACTTACATAGACTAAAATGCACACTTTTTTTTTTTTTTTTTGCGGTACGCGGGCCTCTCACTGTTGTGGCCTCTCCCGTTGCGGAGCACAGGCTCCGGATGCGCAGGCCCAGCGGCCATGGCTCACGGGCCCAGCCGCTCTGCGGCACGTGGGATCTTCCCGGACTGGGGCATGAACCCGTGTCCCCTGCATCGGCAGGCGGACTCTCAACCACTGCGCCACCAGGGAAGCCCAGAATGCACCCATTTTAAGTGTAAAGTTTGGTGAGCTTTGACAAATGTATACCCTCATGTGCCCTCCACCCAGTTAAGTCATAGAACATTTCCATCACCCCAAAAAGTGTTTGGGTGTCCTTTTACAGTCAATCTCCCCTGCCCCCAGCCGGCAATCACTGTCTACTTTCTGTCACTACAGATTAGTTATGTGAGTTCTAAAATTTCATGTGAATGGAATCATAGAGTATGTACCCTTGGGTCTATGTTCAGCATAATGTTTTTGAGATTCATCTGTGTTGTTGCAGAGAAAATACTTTTTGAATCAGTATGTGATACTGTCACTAGAAATGTTAACCTAAGCATAATTACCTTTTTGTATAACATTAAAACAGGTTTCTTTTCATTTCTCCCATAGATATATATTAATGATCTACATAATCACCACTTAAACTGTATTGCTTTAAAAATGTTACAGAAAATTTCAAATATATATAAATGGAGACAGGATGGCATCAGCCAGCTTTAATTATGAACTGGTGGCCACTCTTGTTTTGTGCCAGACTCTACCCGCTAACCCCTTCCATATAATTTTGACACAGATCTTAGCTCTATAATGTTATCTATAAATATTTCAGTGTTTTTCTAAAAGACTCTTTAAAAACATACATACATAACTGCAGTATCATTTTCAAACCTGAAAAAATCAACACCGTTTTGCTATTTAAAGTGATCTTGAAGAGGCCTGTTTACATGTAATACTTGGGATTGTGAGAAATAATTACCGCGTCTGTGGTAAATTTCTTTGCCTCCTTGTTTACTCGTTTTGTCAAGGGACTACTTATAATCATCCAAAACTAGCTTGACTGAGGTCATTTCAGGATAATGTGTTTTCTCCAGAAAGTGCTTTTCGGTTCGAAACAGTTGAGAGAATAACGCAATATATGAGGGATTTTGTAAGGACTGAAATATAAGTAAACACTTTTCTCAGAAGAAAAAAAAAATTTTTTTTAAGTTTTCTGTGGAGGAAATACCTATATTTGGTGTATGTGGTATTTAGGAGGTGATATCAGAGTTGGTGATTTACTGGTTGTGGAAGTGAGAGAAAGATGTGAAGGATGATGGCTGCCCTAGGTTCCAGTTGGGGGACAGAGTGGATGGTGGTGCCTTTCCCTGAGATGTGAAACCAGGCGCAGTGGGCTTGGAGTGGTAGGTACTGAGCTCGGTTCTACAGACTTGAGATTGAACACGGACATCCCCACTGAGACGTAGTTGGCAGTGCAGTATGTGTCTGGAGCTCAGGAAGGGGGTCTAGGCTGGAGGAAATGATGTGGAGGTCATCGTGTTCAAGTGTGAATGAAATCAGCTAGGCTGAGAAGAGAACCACAGCAGTTAAGGACCTGATAGAGGAGGAAACAGAAGCAACAGCCTGAGAGGGAGGGGTAAAATCAGGAGAGGGTGGCACCATGGAAACCCGAGAGAAGTGCTTTAAGGGAGTGGTCACACGTTGTATGATTCCATTTATGTGAGATGTCCAGGAAAGACATCTATAGAGAAAGATTAGTGGAGGCTGGAGGTGGGAATGGGGATTAACTGTATGTGGGCATGAGGGATCTTACTGGGGGGAAGAAGTTCTACAACTGATTTATGGTGATGGCTACACCACTCACTCAAGTTACTAAAAATCATTGTACAGTTGGAATGGGTGGATTTATGATATGTATCAATAGTAATTAAAAAAAAGTGGTCAAGTGTCCAGTGCCACAGTGAGTTTAAATAAGATGCAGAAGCAGAGCCCATTTAGTGGTTTGGTCGTTCATTCATGGGTGATTGTGGTCCGAGTGGAGGGGGAACTGGAGGCAAGATGGGGCAGAAGCTAGTTGCAGTGGGTGGGGGAGTGACCGGGTGGTAGAGATGACTCATTCCAGGTGCTTGTGAAACAGAGAGAGGGAGGTGGTGGTGGCTGGAAAGGGTTGGGAGTTGTGGTTTCTTTTCTCGTTTTTTTTTTTTTAAATGTGGGAGAGGCCTGAGGTAGACTTGACAGGGAGAACGGACGGGCTGACCAGACGTGGCGGGTGAGGGCGGAGGCAAGCAAGCACCCGGATGTCTGGCTGTGGTAGCGTGTGGAAGCGGTCTCCCTTTGCCCACAGCTGGACTCTAGCATCATGGAGGAGCCTGACAGGAGGGAGTGGGTTAGACCCTGCACATCTGGCCTCTGCTCCCAGATGAGGCTGGAAGTGGGAGGAGGGAACCTACCTGCCAGATGAATAGGAAGGGGTGGTCTCCTGACTCCGTGTTCAAGCATCCTTCGGGGCCCTTCATACCTGGCCCTCACCTACCTGTCTAGACTCTTCCCTCATTGCAGTGGCCAGGTCAGCTTCCCATTCTCTGGCTTGCTCTCTCAGCCTTGTTGCCACCACCCAGGATGTCCTTCACAACCATTCTTGACCAGTATCTAGTTGCCCTGCACCTGCCCTCAGCAGAAGGAAGGTCCTTGCCAGGAAAGGTGGGCACAAGTTTGTGCTCATCAGTAAAATCTGCCTGTAAGGCCGCCTGTCCCCGGTTTCTAGTTGTGGTCCAAGGTTTGTCCTCTGGTTGTGGCAGGTCCTGCTGAAGTGTATTGATAAGGCACTGGACGAGGCTCTCTTGTTACTATTCCTTACATTCAGTGGTCTAGCTGCCCCAGAACCATAGAATTCAAAAATGCCTGGCTGCAATCTCTTGCTCCAAAGCAATGGTGGCTACATAACCTCCTTTATTTCCTGGGGTGAATGCTGCCTCCCTCACTGGCCAGTGACATACAGGCTGCCAAGGACCCCTCAGGATTCTCTGCAGTGGGCCCAGCCCCAGGAAGTTCAGAGATCATCAGGGAGATGGCTCTCCTCCCAGAGTACACCTGTGCCTGCTGGCTAGCTAAGGGACCAGCTCTGACCACTTTGGCCTTCCTGCCCCCCTGACTCCATTTGACCAGAAGACCTCACCTTTCAACCTAATTCCAGACTTAGCTGTAACCTAGGATGAATGGAAAAACAATTTTTGTAGGGACCCTGGCCAGCTCAGGTACTAGAGCAGAGAAGTGGTCACAGACCACTCCCTCTCTCAATCAACAAAAGAAGTCTGCATTCCATCTGGGAGAGCGCTTCTGGGATCCAGTGTTCTGATTGGCTTAGTACCCTTCATTCCTGCCATCCTAACAGTAACCTTAGCCACATAAGCAAACCCAAAGAAGCTCCTACTGCTTCTTGCCAGCACACATGGAAAGTGTTCCAAAATCTGTCTCCTGAATACACTTGCTCCGTCTTGCTCAATAAACCTACCCTATGCTCCAAATACAGTTCTTGCACCCCACCTGTTCTTGTAGATTTTCTGTACTCGCCCTCACTTCCTGGGTCTGCCTTTTTCTAAGGATGTGGACTCTGGCTCCCTCCTCTGTGACCCACACCCACGGCAGCAGGACAGATGCAGCCCCTTCCAGGCCTGGCCCAGCCCCCAGCTCCTGGGGAGGAAGGCATCACTGGAGCAGGCAGACCACATCCCACTCCAAGTCCCAGCCCCAGAGCTCCATTCTGGCCTGGGGCCCTGGGTTACAAAGAGGCAGACACCAAGTTTCCGTTAAGTTGTAGGAATTTATTTTAAATAACCTACAGTTGATTAAAAGGGAATTCATGATAAAAATAGAAGATACTTGAGGAAAGATGTGGGAAATGGACTCTGCACACACGCTAAACTAACAATGCCTCTAAAACTAATGATTATAGCAAAAAATGTCTTCACATTAAAATTCTGCTTTTTATGTGGTTTTTTTTCCATTTTTTACACAATTACAAAAGAAAAAATAAAAGCCCTAAAATCTTGATTATTTTTCCTTTTTTGGACCAAATACTCATTTTCCTCTAAATTTTTGACCTGTGGAACTTTTTATACAATAAAATCTTTCAAGTGAAAGACTGGGGTTTAAAATGAAAAAGATGGGTATCTGAAAGGGCACAGAGAATGTTCAGAACAAAGGATGATGGGAAAATGGTTTCAGTCACTGATTATTTCATTATCCTTAGACTCGCTCACCCTCTCATCCCTCCCCAGCCCCAATCTACACGATCTTTAAGATCAAGAAAAAGGTTTAAATATTTTAAAATAATTAAAAAGAAATAAAAATTCACATTTAAAAAGGAACACTCAAGTCAGGAAATATTTTCCCATCATGCTTTTCTGTGAACAGGTGTCTGAACCAAAACACTGCCGATGTCACGACTGCTTCAAGTTTAATGAAAACTGATTCCCATGACAATAGATAGTGACAACTCTAACAGGTGCGCTGGGTTTTTGTTCTACTTAATTTTAAATTCCTGAAATGGGGGAGACGGGAGTTTAGGAACTCATTTCTATTAAAATATAGAAGTTATTGCAAAACCCTAACTGTAAAAACGCACCAATATAATCGGACTTCATATACAGTAGCTAAGAGAATCCAAATGTTTCAGTGAAACAGTGAATTTGTCTGGCAGAACTCTGACAAATTCCCATCCACTTGACCCCTTGAAAATAAAAACAAAATTCAAAACAAATCATACAGCTAGAATTTTGATATCTGAAATATTTTTAAATAAGTTGTCCATAGGACAACTGGCTCAGCTCTCCCTTATAATATTTCCAGGTTTATCTTTTCTCAAAGATGTTGCTTTGTTAAGACTTGCTGCCCCTTTCCCTCAGGTGCGAGGGCAATCGAGGCTCACAGTTTATCCATCTGCCCCAAACCACACTGTTCCTTTTCACAGAACTGTTTCCTGCCCCTCAAGACAGGCTAGAACTCGTAGTCCTCGTCAGCCATGTCGATGGCCCAGGCAAACTTCTCCCGCTGGGTTTTGTTGTAAATTTTCTCAATTGGGACCCCCCACTTCTTGCACCTGCAGACAAGGGAGAAAGAACGGGGATTAGTGTGTCTCAGGGAACAACGGGCCAGACCCAAGGCTGAGGCTTGGATGTGCCACCTTCTTCACATCCGTCTGGTGAGAATGAGAGTTAATAAGGTACCAGACATGTTTCTTAGAGCTTCATGTGCTTAACTCATTTAATCTTGACAAAGACTTCTAAAGTAGATGCTATTATAGATGTACAAATGAAAAAGGTACAGATGAAAAACTAAGGCAGAGAAGTTAGGTAATTTGCTTTCATTCTCATGCAGCTAGTTAAAATGGAGCTGAAAAGCGAACCCAAGCCGTCTGGCTCCAGAGTCCATGCTTTTAACCACTGCAGTCTACTGCCTGTCAAGCTAACCAAACCTCTAGCACTAAACAGGGCAAAAAGAGTCGAAAGGATACAAGAGCTTGCTGGAACCCCTGGCCCAGAGGAGCAGGGCCACAGGAGATGACTGCTCCTCCTAGGCCCAGAAGCTAATAATAACTCAAGTTAACTAATAAGCATCTTCCAAAAAAGCCATTTATTTTGGAAATTGGGGCCAGGGCGGGGCAGTGGTACAGGGAAACAAGCAAACAGTAGCACAAACTCTTTGCATAGGTTTCTCAGATCTGTATTCTCATTTTTTTTTTCTCCTTGTCCATACCTTACTTCCTTCACTTGTAAAGAAAAAAAAATGTTATTGAAAAGTTAAAGTGTAGGTAGATGGGTGGGCTCTTCTGTATTTTTCCTTCAATAAGGACTAAGAGTCTCCATTCTTGTCCTAAAGTTCCATTAGGGGTAGGGACCATACCTGCATTAACAAACAAACACACTCCAAGATGGTGTAACAGTGTTGACCATTTAGGACCATCCAGGATGTTCCAATGCATTTGTAGTGGGCACAGCAGAAGACAGAGGTTTCCCAGAGGACTCTAAGTGTGCAGCATAGGAACTGCATGTGAAAGCTGACAACGCTCTTGGAACCCCCATCACCCTTCTCAAGCCAGCAGGTGGAGTTCAAGAAGGGTGCGGTGCTTACCAAGCCACGCTGATCCTTGGGTCCAGATAATTGAGTTTGGAGGTTCCCAAAGCAATTTGTTTATTCTCCTCTCGGTCTGTGGCTTGTACTTCAAGCTTCATCAACTGCTCCTCCAGTCTCTGCACAGCCTTCTTCTTTGACTCTACCACCCTGGAAGAAAGGAAGTCATCAAGAGCCAGGCCTGGCCTCTGGACAAGAGCACTGCAACCCCATGGTGCCATCCAGGGACAGTAAAAGCAGAAAAGCCCCAGGTACAGAGGTTTCTAAAAGACATCACTCAGAAACCCTAGAAAGGCTAGGGCCTCTGGCTGATGCTCCGCCCTTTTTTCTCTCACAACAACCCCCAGCTTTGTATCACACCAGGCACGTACTTCTTGGTTTTTGCATCCTTAAGGACCTTGGCATCAGCCTTAGCACTTTTCAGGTCTCTCCGGGCATCTGCTAGCTGTTCCTTCTTGGCATCAATCTGGGTGGGGAAGAATAATAAGATTTAGGAATAAAGTAAGCCCAGAGAATATAAAGAAGGGCTCCTCAAGAGAGGATGAAACCTAGAAGTTGTCTACACCAGGCAGGCTGTCTTGGTGGTTTGCCAGGTCAAAACAACTAGGGGTGGCTTCATGAAGGCACAGAGTAGATGTGCAGCGGGTGCTGAATTCAAATGCTACTTGGCCACTTACGTTCTTCAGTCACCCTTGAAGAAATGAGGGTTTTATAGGCAGTGACCCAGGGCCCCCATTAATCCAGAAGCTCAGGGAAAAGAACCCACTGGGACTGGGAATGTGGGTGCTAATCTTACAGTCAGAGAACACTTCGGTTTTAGATACTGGGAGAGGAGGGCTACAGGTGAGAGCTGTTTATCAAATGGCTCTCGTGCCAGGTTGTCGCTTCCATTCTAAGAATACAACTGCAGGAGATACTCTTTATGAAGCTGAGATAGGGTCCTTGCATCTACTGAGCGCAGCTCATTCCTCAGATTCTACCAGCACTCTGGGAAGGAGCTGCCAACTTCTCAAGAAAGAAGGATGCACTGAAGAGAATATCCGAGGGACTAGAAAATGGCAATTAAAAGGTACCCAGGAAGCCAAAGAGCTCAGCTTAGTCTGTTCCAAGCCAATACATGGCATGGCCTGGCTTTGGCATTCTGTTTTTAAAAGGAGAGAAAACTGAGATGGGAAGGAAATTAAAATGGTCATCACCGAAAGCAGATTTGAAAACTTTTTTAGCTGTGGAGCTCTTTTTTCAAATGAAATCTCATGGGGACCCAGTCTTTAAAGGAAGAGACAAAGGCAGTTCCAGTCTTTCTTGCTTGAAAGAACCAGTTCTAAGTTCTTTTTTTTTTTGCGGTACGCGGGCCTCTCACTGTTGTGGCCTCTCCTGTTGCGGAGCACAGGCTCCGGACGCGCAGGCTCAGCGGCCATGGCTCACGGGCCCAGCCCCTCGCGGCATGTGGGATCTTCCCGGACTGGGGCATGAACCCGTGTCCCCTACATCGGCAGGCGGACTCTCAACCACTGCGCCACCAGGGAAGCCCTAAGTTCTTCTTACTTAAGCAACACTGTGGAGTCAGAGCCCCAAAGCAGTGAGCTCACACTGCTGGGAGCAGGAGAGCCCCTGACCTGTTACTACCTTGCTAACCTGTAAGGTCAAGGGAACCTCTGCCGAGTAAATACATGCCTGACTCATACACACTGAGCTGTTGCTCTCAGCCTGGAATTGTCTGTTAGATTTACACGCACAGCCTAAGACTGGAAACAGAGGTCACCATTGTGAGAGAATCATTAAATATGTTTACTATGAATGGCTTACTTCCAACATCTATGTTGTCCAAAGTCAAGCTGAAGGAACTGACACAAAAGCATCACAGACACCACTAGCCAGATTCTTAGGCCAGAAATGCAACAAACCACAATCTTTTAACCATTTCTGTGAATGCTAAATTGGCAGGCTATGTTGAATTCTCTCAAAGCATCAAAGACTCCATTGATTCACTTGGCAAACAGGGGCATGTGTTTGCTTTGTGGGCACACAGGAGATGGTTCCTGTGCTTAGAGGGCTCGTCTGGCAGGCAGCCTGGGTGCCCAAACAGTGGTTCCAGAGTGAGACCAACAAAAGGCCTCCTCATGCTCCAGGGAGGGGTCTCCTGAATTAGGTAAATACCACCTGAAGAGTCATGCTTTTACTTCTGGCTTGAAATGATAGCATGAGGAGAGTAAACGGCACCAGATGACTGCCATTAACAGAGCTGCTAGGATGGGCGGTCTGTACAGGTTCTTTGCCTGCCAGTCACATGATCCAAGGATTTGAGATGTCTGTGGACACACATGTATTTACTGTGGATGTGTGCATCCCTTCAGGAAAGCCAGATGGCATCTGTAGCATGAACTGCAGGTTATGTGTGTCTTCTGACCCATATGTACTACAGCTGGGTATCTATCTGGAAGAAATTTCAACAGAAGGAAAACACCCTGGGCCTCAGAATATGTATGCAGCCTCACTCTACAGCAGTAGTTTTTAAACTCCAGTTGTTCAAGTACAGTATGCTGTGAACGCAGATGGAAAAGAATCAATCTGTAGTTTAATTAACCTCTAGTTGAAACTCATCATTTCTTCTTCAGTTATGAGTGTGGGCAATTGAACACAGTAATATCAGTAGTATCTATGACTTTATCACCCATAGCTAGTTCATATATTTTCATATTGCTGCAGAAATCAAAGTATCATTTATATTCATGACTACCTTGACATTTATAGTAATTATCAGACCCACCTAAGATCTAACTTAATAAATTAATAAGGAAGGACATCTATTACTGTATCAGACTTTTTGGTAAACATATTTCAAGATAATTGGTTTACTTTGTAACCCATGTGTCTGCTTTGTAGTGAAATATCTACAAATTCTCATTGTGGATTAATACATTAGAATGGATTAGTTATGTAGCCATTGGTAACACAGAAATGCACATCATCAAATGTTAAGTGCCTTGCCGCTTAAAAGCTCAGTACCAGGCAGAGCTGGAGGAAGGAGAGAGGCACCTGGAAGAGGAACAGTGTCTGGTTGTTTGCACATCACCCTCTCCCTCTAGGGCAGCAGCTCTGGCACACAGCCTGTATTCAACAGATGTTTGATGATGAGCTATATAAAAATATGATTCATGTGGAATGTGCAGAAATAAAAATAGTTGTGCTAGGATTAGGGGGAAATTAAATATTGTTTCATCATCTTCAATTTAAAACAATATAATTTGGAAATAGTTGTATTTCTGGGCTGTGGAAAGGAATTGTGAAGACTATCTTTATATCCATTATCCTCATGTATAAGGACAATAATTAGCTGTATTTCAAAGAGGGTACATCAAATTTACCTTCTCAACACAGAATAAAGACTTGCTGAACAATGAGTACCTGATATTCAGTATCTTGATCAGCAATAGTTACTACCAAATTTCCGTTTATTTAGCATCAACCTTTCTGATATCCCAACCCAGAAGGGTGGAGTATAAATGCCCATAGCAGACATGCTTCTCTTCATTTTGCTACCCCACCATCCACATCCAAAATACCTTAGATTGCAAGTTCATCATGGACTTCTCAAAAGTTTTTGGTGGTGCCCTCTGATGGTTACAAAGAATTGCAACAGCTCGGTTGGCACGGTTATAAGATAGTATCTTTGCTGGGATGTTCTCATCAGCTGTAAAGAAAGAAACATGGTAATAAGAGTCCATCTGTATAAGAAGAGAGAACACACAATGTCCCTTCCCCGGCGCTTTATCCTCACGTAAAGGTTTTACTGGTCCTCATCTCACTCAGATGATCAATTCAGGTTCCCACAAGGCACAAGGTCAAAATCTGAGAGCCAAGAGAATCATCTGCTTGCCTCAGTGCCCACCTCCCCCATCTAACCACCCAAAATAGCCTGAAGAAAATATGGGAATTGGGACAGAAAGAGCCTGTAGAGGAGGGTAAAATGAAGGGACCAGAAATTTTACATTTTAAAACCACAAGGCACTATATCTTTCAGAAAGAAAAATACAAAGTGTCATCTAAGAAATGTTTTTACTTGTGTCATATAGCATTCTTTGCCCCACCCTAAAATACTGACCCTCAACATACCCATCTTTGGCTTTTTGAATACCATTTTCTAATACCATTTGACATATTTCTAGAGGACAGTGGAAATTCAGCAGTGACTAGGCTCCAGAGGAAAAAAAGCTTGTGGATCTTGGTGATACTTTCTGCAGCTAGTTTTTAGGAGGACACTACCTACTCTTTTTTTTCTTTTATACTTATTTAGTTATCTATTTATTTGGCTGTGTCGGGTCTTAGTTGCGGCATGCAGGATCTTCATTGTGACATGCAGGATCTTTTGTGGCAGCACGTGGGCTTAGTAGTTGCAGCACGTGGGCTTAGTAGTTGCAGCATGCGGGCTCTCTAGTTGTGGCGCGTGGGCTCTAGAGCACGTGAGCTTAGTTGCCCTGCAGTATGTGGGATCTTAGTTCCCCGACCAGGGATCGAACCCACATCCCCTGCATTGGAAGGTGGATTCTTAACCACTGGACCACCAGCGAAGTCCCGAATACTACCAACTCTTAAGAGGGAAAAAAAGAAACCTCAGGGAAAGGATTTGCTCCTATGCTGTTTTAGTAACCATGACAGCCTTACTCTCTCCAATTTAACAGAACATCATAGCACTTTATCTTCATTCTATGAGCTTTTAAATAACATAGATATAAAACACAAAATGCAGGCATTATCAGAGCAGACAGAAAGCCCCTGTCAGCATTTCATAAAACTATTCTAGAAGCTAGAGTAGGAACAGGGGAAACAGCACTGATCTGTTTATACATCTAAGCCTTAGCCCTCTATTAGAGGTATGGAGGGAAGAAGTTTCCAGTCACAATGTCAAGGAGGATAAGTAGAACAGATCTAGGACTTAGCTGAGTAAGGATAGTGGTCATCATCGCTAAGGCCATGGGCCCTATCTGGTCAGGCAGTACTTACGAGCTGTGAGTTCCTTTAGCTGCTGCTGTAGCGTGATGGAGGCATTGTATGTACGGAACACCTTCGCTGTCAAGCCCTCCATGAGATCCTGAAGATGTTTATTTAGAATACCAGTCTGGAGGAGACAAAGCAACGAAGAGGATGTTGGGATTTAGGTAAAAGCCATACATACCACCCTGGCCCTTCTGGCAAGCTCCAGGAAATTTATGCCAGTGCAGTTACACCTTGCCAAGTTTACTGTCCTGCCAGTGGGAAGTTAGGAAATGGGAGAAGAATTCCAGAATACAGAGTTGCATGTACCTCCCAAAGAAGCACACTTCAATCTTAAGCAGGCCAATAAAGCAACTGTATCCTTCCCTATTAAGATCTTCCCCAATAAGACTTCAGGGACAGGTCTTGGGTCTCTAGCACAGGTGGCTAAGCATCCAGCCAAGGGAAGGCTCTGCAGGAGCCAGAGGGTAACAGGCAGGGTTCGTCCACCCCATCCCAGGGCTTCGGCCATGGATTTGCTGTGTGCCTGAGGAAGGGAGAGTATACAGGGTGCCCCAGGACAGGCCGAGGGGAGAGCCCCAGTCACTCCCAGGCAGACCTCTCCTTTAGGACCTTGGGAGGCTCTGGCTGGACCCCTCTTCAACCCAGTGCAGTTTACCCACTCACATTGAGTCTATCAAAAAGATCATCCTCAGGCTGTTTGTTCTCCATAAATAGTTGTAAGTTCTTAAAAACCTAAAAGAAATAAGCAGAGCCTAATTATTATTATTTTTGAAACCTCTACTTTGGAAATAACTGCAACTTAAAACTTGCAAACAAACAAACCAACCCCACAGAGCACAAAGAAACACCCATATCCTTAACCCAGATCCACCTACCATTAATATTTTACCTCATTTCCTATTTGTGCAGTGCACACGTACACTCATTTCCTTTCCACATTTATGTGTGTATATACACAATTATTCGTTTGGAACCATTTCTGGGTACTTACATAATTATGGCCCTTTACCCTTGAATACTTCAGTGTGTTTCCTAAGAATAGAGATATTCCCTTATATACACACAGTACTTCTCAGCTTTATAAATTTATACTGACACATTTTTATCCAATCTATTGTCCATATTCCAATTTTGTCAGCTGACCCAATGATGTTCTTTACCTCCCCAGTATGGAATCCAACCTAAACTCAAATATTACATTTAACTGTCAGATCTCTTTAGCTTTGTTTAATCTGAAACATTTCCACAGCCAGCAAAACCTAATTACTGATGAAACATCAGACTGCTGAAGGGCTGGACTACTGGGGTACTGCACTCTGTAAGGTCTCCAGTTCAAGCCCAGTACTTCTGGCGGACCGTGGTGCTGCAGCACCTTCTTCAGCTATGGGCTCAGAGATCTGGGGACTCAAGGGCTACCTTTTTGCTGAATGAGGAGTTGGGGGAAAGTTGAGCAATGCTACGAAAATGACAAATTTGCAACATGACCAGGGAATACTGAAGTGTGGTTAGATCATTAAAACAGTGTGATGGGATAAACCTAATGTGCAGTTCATTGTGAGGGCCAACTCTCTATAGCATTCTCTGTTGAATGCTGCCACAGGAGATGGCCCCTCATTCCAGTAAAGTAGCATGGGGTGAGAGGCAGGGACTAAAAGGAGGTACACAGGACACCAAACAATACCTCTCCACTCTCTTTCAAGCCATTTCTTCTAGTGTTCAGCAAAGCACAGAGCACAGAAAAAGCACTCAACAAATGCTTGTTGAATGAATGAATGAAAAAACAGGCCAGGGAGCTCAGGCCACATTAACTTACTCGTTTCTCAACGGGGACTTTGTTATAGTATCTGATTGAGTCCTTTCCCAGGAAGTCAAACTCTACCACGTATTCCTGACCATCCAACTCTGGGTGCAGATTGATGTGCTCCACACGAAGTGAGCAGCAACCCACAGTGTCCGCTGTTTCTCCTTCCTCCTTCTCATTGCCTGCTCGTAGAGCAAGCTGCCCAGGGATGAGAGAATGGAAAAAAAAAAAAAAGGTAAGCATGAATGAAGAAACGTCAACATCACAGGCTCTGTAGGAAACCAAAACCAGAAGCCTCCCAATTCTCTTCAGGGACAGAGCATCAGTTTGCAAGGCCTGGGAATTCCGGATCTGCATTGTTGCTTCTTCCCGTATAAAATGAAGTGTGGATCGTCAAGGGATATTAAACTTTCCCAGAAATCTAAGCTTCTGTTTACTCTTGTCCTTTCAAATGGGGATAGAGGAAAGAACATATTTTAAACTCTCAGCAATCAGACTCAAAAAGCTAGTCTCGTAATTTTGCTTAATTTTTAAGACAATAAGAACTTGTGTTAAAATAAATATACTCAGTGCAAAACCGGGGAAAATAAGAAATCTTTTCTTCCAAAAGAGTGCTGAGAAACTGATCTTCAAAGCACTGACTTCTAAACTGTAGTTGTGATACACTGGCAGATTATTTAACCAATTTTAAGGATTATAACCATCCTGTTTAAAAACAAAAAAGAGTAAAAGACATCAGAATTCACTGCTCATAGAAAGGCTAAGCATTATTTTGTGCAACATTTGTTTCAGTTACACACAAACATATTTATGTGTTGGGTTGTGATATAAAATAAAATTTGGGGGGGTGGTGCATTGTCAGAAAGAGTTTGAAAGTGTCAGTATTTCTGGCACATTCAGATTCATGAAGATCCTCCTATTAGGCAGACTGTATCTAGACAGCATCAGACACTGAACACCTCTCTCTCCACTTCTACCTTCCTTACTGGACCAGAGATCAGGTGAGCAGGACCACAGATGTCTGGGCTATCACTGCCTCTCCAGCAGTACTTATAGCACAGGGCCTGGAGGAGTAAATGCTTCCCACATCTTCGTTAAGATGAACATGGCAGACGACGTGACGGGAAGATGCTCTCACCTTGTCGATGAAGTACAGAGCTACCGCTCTCTGCCGGACTTTCATCTCTTTGGACTTCCAGTCTTCCCGGTACTGGTTCCGGATCTTGTCCACACACTTCTTCAGCCGCCGAGCAGTCTCATATTTCTGCCAGTCTTTCTCACCCTGCAAAAGACCCAGCGCCAAAGGTGGATTGCTTAGGGACGGTGGAGTAAAGACAGACACTGAATATCCAAGTTCAGAGCTCTGAACCAAAGAGAAGGAACTTGAGCTTCAGTTAAGCAAGGCATATACCTGATGAGAACTCACGCTGTCCCATTTCCCTGACAAGCAGAACTGGCTCTTGTCTGACTGCTAAGAAAGCCTCTGGCTTTCATTTTGTGAAATGTTTATGTTCTTAAGAAAAGCCCACATGACATGTCCCCAAAATTAACTTCTGTCAACACAAAGGGTATAAACATCCCTATTCCCACATCAGCATCACAGCTTTGCTGCTGAATCTGTGACCCAACAACAGTTTTCTGCTAGGACTGAATTTCATTAAATTCAAGACAATCATTCACAATTTGATGGAACTGTCAAGGAAGCAGAACCAAAGATAACAACATGTAATTACTAAGGAACACAGTGACTTCCAGGAACAGCTATAATTATTCACCATTTGCTAACTTCTGCATTTAAAAGTATTCTTAATGAGACTGAGGGAAACAGTGTTATTGGGAAGACATTTTTTTAACAGAGCTTTTAGTGGCAGGTTTAAAAATTGATTCTAAAGCCAATGAAAGGTTTTAAAAAGGGTGTGAAAAGACAATCTAATCAACAGTGATGGAAAAAGATTTCTGTTACCTTGTTGAATGAAAAAAGGTTCACAAGCAACGACTGATAATAATGTCAAGTGAGAAAGGAAAGGAAGGAAAATAAAGAAAATCCAAGAAATCCAAAAGGGCCAGGGAATATTACAAGGCCTGAAACAGACTATATGACATGAACACAGGGAAAGAATTTGAGAACTCAAGAATCTCGGCTCTTAGTTCCCCCAGCCAACAACCGAAGAGAGTTGCAGTGATTTCTACCTATGACATAGACATGTGGTCTTTGAGGCATAAGAACTGCAGTCAAGGTACCTGGCCTTCTGAGCACGCAGGTGTGTGGGGCACATGGAGCAAGAAATGTCTTCTGGGGCTTCCCTGGTGGCACAGTGGTTAAGAACCCGCCTGTCAATGCAGGGGACACGGGTTTGAGCCCTGGTCCGGGAAGATCCCACGTGCCGCGGAGCAACTAAGCCGGTGCGCCACAACTACTGAGCCAGTACTCTAGAGCCCATGAGCCACAACTACTGAGCCTGCAAGCCTACAGCCCGTGCTCCGCAACAAGAGAAGCCACCACGATGAGAAGCCCGTGCACCACAACGAAGAGTAGCCCCTACTCGCCGCAACTAGAGAAAGCCCATGCACAGCAAAGAAGACTCAAGGAAGAGAAAGGGAGAGAAAGAAAGGGAGAAAGGGAAGGGAAGAAGAAAGAAAGAAACGTCTTCTGCTTCTAGCTCCTAACATTCAGAAATGAAAGCTACGCTAATGAGTCATCAGCACTCTCCCACAACTGTGTGTGGACTAGTTGTATATGCTTATTTGGCTACAAAACAAGAGGCTCAGTAACTACCTGTTGTTGTGGGTGGGTGGTTTAGTAGTTGAGTGATACAGGAGAAATATCCAAGTTCTATATACTGTCAATGGGAAGCTGAAAACTTCTCTCTGGTTTTTCTAAGTACATTCTGACATTTAAGAGGGCAAATAGGACTTCCCTGATGGCACAGTAGTTAAGAATCTGCCTGCCGATGCAGGGGACACGGGTTTGATCTCTGGTCTGGGAAGATCCCACATGCTGCGGAGCAACTAAGTCCGTGTGCCACAACTGCTGAGTCCGTGTGCCATAACTACTGAAGCCTGCATGCCCTAGAGCCCGCACTCCACAAGAAGAGAAGCCACTGAAATGAGAAGCCCGTGCACCGCAACGAAGAGTAGCCCCTGCTCACCGCAACTAGAGAAAAGCCCGTGGGCAGCAACAAAGACCCAACGCAATCAAAAAAAAAAAGCAATTACACATCTTAAAAAAGGAAAAAAACGAGGGCAAATAAGAAAAAGGTGCGGTAGAAACTTTCCTCATGTAAGTAATAAATCTCAAGTCAGTAATAAATCTCCCTGACAATCATTCTTATATACACACACACAAAAGACGGGACACGAAAGGCTCATCTTCAACAGTACAGTCTCCAGCTCAGAAGTGAGCTCTCTCCCATCATTCTGGTACACACAGGCCTACCAAAACCTAAGTCTGAGTCTTCGAAGTCCAGTAGGGTTACACTTGCTCATTCCTTAGTCATACCAGTGAAACAAAGTTTAGAAAAACTAACAAGTAAGTCATTCACGGGATAACCACAAGACCAGATTTTCTTCACAGGTTGGCTAGGCTCCTGGCACAAGGATCCAGGATTCTCTCAAATAAGGACACAGAGATGGGGGTGGTGGGAAGAGCCACCTTGTCTAGATCTAAAAGGAGAGGGCTGGCCTCTAAGAAGTATGCATATCCCTGTGCCCTTCAGTTTCCCTAAACAGAATCCAGAGAGTGAACAGCAATCTGAACCCCACACATACATAATTTAAACAAAAGACAATAAACTGGCCCTATGTGTTTATACTATGTTTAAAAATAAAATCCAACCAGCTTTCCATACATGCCCATTCTTAAATATGTTTGTCTTATTATTGATTTGTAGAGTTCTTTATAGATTCAAATTCTTTTCAGATAAAAGTAGTATTTTTCCTTCCAATACTTCCTATTCAACCTTTCACTCTGAGTAAATCTTCTAAAAAGATTTTACGTTATGCAGATTTAAGTATACAGTTAGATCAGTTTTGACCATCCGTAACCCATGTAACCTACACCCCATCAAGTTAGAGAATATTTCTGTCATTCCAGAAAGTTCCCTTATGACCCTTCCCAGTTGATCACCAACCAAGCAACCACTGATCTTTTAATCTGATTTCTATTATCATAGATTAGCTTTGACTAATCTAGAATATTATTTAAGTGGAATCATAAAGTTTAGATTCTCATGTCTGGCTGCTCAATGTGTTTTAAAGATTCATCCATGTTGTTGTATTTATCAGCAGTTCACTCCTTTTACCTTGCTGGTATATTCCATGACTATCTCTAATGTGTTTGACTATACTACACTGTGTTTATTCTGATGATGGACCCCTGGGATGTTTCCAGTTTTAGACTAGCATAAATATAGCATTATGAACATTGTTGTATAGGTCTTTTTGTGGACACATGTTTTCATTTTATTTGCAGCAAAATTACCTAGAACTGGAATTAGTATCTTATTGTGGTTTAAATCTGCATTCCACTGATAACTGGTGATGCTGAGTACTCTTTCATGTGCTTTTTTACTGGCCAATCCTCTACCTTCTAAAGCATCTGTCTGTCTTTTGCTCTTTTTTATGGGGATGTTTTTTCTTTTTATTATTGAGGGATAGGAATTCTTTGTATATTTGAGATACAAGTCTTTTGTCAGATATACATGTTGCAAATGTTTTCTCCCAGTCTGTTACTTGTATATTTATTATCTTAGCAGTGTCCTGTGTTGAACATAAGTTTTTATTTTTAATAAAGTCCACTGTATCAACTGCTTATTGTTAGTGTTTATTTTGTGTCCTAAGAAATCTAAGGTAATGAAGATGTTCTACCATGATTATCATCTAGAAGCTTTAATGTTCTAGCTCTTACACTTAAAAATTTAGAACTGTATACTAAGAAGTCAGGTTCAGAATGTAATTTTTTAAAAAATAAGCACGTCTTATTTTCTCCTTCTAATAAAACTCACCAAAATCAGAGCTTCCCAAAACTAGCAAGTTTTACAAAGACATTTTCCTTCAATCCAGCCCTGTAATCCCAGATGGTTACATTTAAAAGGTTGTAGACACATACATCTTTGAAACCCCTAGGTCCTAAAGAGAGAAAAAATAGAAGTGGGTATTTGGCACTGAGAATATCTTAGTATGATTGAATGCAATGTGATAGCAACAGTGATACTGAAGGCTGCTGTACTTCATTTAAAAGAAAAACGATAAATTTTGTTCATAAAGCTAAGGCTGGTTTGAGAGTCTTACTTTTACTAAGGCCTACTTCCCCAGGTTACAAGACCAGATAATGCTTGGCAGGGGTTGGACTTAGCAGTTGAGAACTTACTATAAGCAGTCCTTTTGCAACCTCTCGATCCATGGTTTTTCTGGGATCAGAGAGTTTTGTTGAAAACACAGGTTCCAGAAAGCTGACCGTCATTTCCCTGCTATTTCAGATTATACGGGCACCAGGTACAGAGTGGAAAAGGAAGGGAATGGAAACACTTGCAAGAAGATGTCTGTATAACGGGAATCCTGGGTGGAAAAGCGGAACAAACCAAGATGAGTATATAAAGATGTGAATGAGCTCAGGACAATCTTTTCAGTAACTGGAGCATGTGTTACTGTGGCTCTCAGAAGTCCTGATCCTTTCAATGACCTGGGAGACCAGAAGTAGTGTAATGCTGGCTATGACCACAAGCAGACCAATCCAAGTTTCTAGAAAGGGGGCAAGGACAGGGTACATCAAAGGGACACATTTCAGCTGTGCTTTTTTACCCTTGACTAACCAAATTTTTTAAATTGTCAAAAATCTGTAAGTCATATCATGCTTGAGTTAAATTTTTTGAAGGAGCAGAGATGGAGCAGAAAGGTATAACAGTATTACATGCAAGAAGTGAATGAGCAAAATATAGATACAAGAGCAAGCAAAGAATCTCAGGAGAAATCCCTGGAGGCTGAGCAGAAAGGTGTACAGCAGAGCCCCATGATGGTGGCAGCCTCCCATAAACTGGACCTAAAGTCCTCCATGAAGTAAAACCACCAGTTACCACCCTTCACCCTCTATGACAAAAACTTACTCTTCACAGACTTTTGGGTCAGATCAGGTCAATGAATTCATGCTTTAATCATCACTGTACTCCAAACATGTAGCAATGAAAGTGCTCCATGCAAGAAGGGGCAACCTGAAACCAGGGGCTGTGTTAGCATGGGCTGAGCTGGGTTAGAAGACTCGCTCCAAGACAGGAGGTATGAGCAGAGAAGTGGAGAGCAAAGAGGAGGAAAAGGGAATGATACACAGACAAAAACTACTTCCCGTTCAAAAGGGTTTACAAACAAATTCCAAAATATATGAGGAAAATGGGTTAGAAGAACTGCCAACAAAATAATTAGTACATGAATTCACTTCAGGTAACATTTTAAAGAACAAAGACTTTCAAGAGAAAAAAATATATATAACATCTACTAAAAAGGACAAAAGAATGATAAAATAAGCACATGTCTTAAATGAAATGAAATGAAATCAGGTAAATATGAAATAAAAATAATTAGAAATCCTGAAAACAAAAATAATAATTGAAACAAATTATAGGTGGGATAAACTTTAGATTGGATATAATCAAAAAGAGAATTAGTGAACAGAAGTAAGTCTCTAGAACTCCCCTGAAAATGAAGACCAGACCTAAAGAGACAAATAAATGAGAGGAATGGCCTAGAAGCTATGGAAGAAATAATGGCCGAGAGTTTTCTAGAATAAAAATGCTTTTGTCCTCAAATTGAAAGTCTAGTCTGAGTATCTTTAAAAATATATGTATATTTAGATACACCATAGATCGCCAATAATAAAGATGCATTCTTTACTGGAGAAAAGACAGATCATAAGAACGAAGATAAAGAAACTTTCAGATAAAAGAAAAATTTGCCACCTATGGAAACTCACTAAATAAATGATAAAGGATGTATTTCAACAAGTAAACCCAGAGAGAAGGTACTGAGTACAGAAATTAATCAAGTATTTGACTGTGACAATAGCTGACTAGTGAGAAGTTAAGGTTTCATGGATGATTGTTTTTTTAAAAATATAAAAATAGTGTCACTATATAGAAACTCCAAAAAGACACAGACACTTTAAGAGTTCAGCAATGTTGCCATATAGAAGATCAATATTAAAAAAATCAACAGCATTACCACTCCAGTAACAACAAACAAAAATGTAACAACGAAAAATACTTATTCAATAGCACAAAAAACTATAAGGTCTCTAAGAAAAGTTTAAAAAAATGTGTAATACCTCTATGGAGAAAATTACAAAACAATATTGAAGGGTATATTCAAAGATATGAATTAATAGGTATAACATGTTCATGGATTGGAAGATTCAGTAAAATAATCTCAATATTTTCTCCCTATTAATCTATAATTTCAATGCAATCTTATAAGAAAAGTCTCAATCGTCTTCATTAGAACTTGACAAATTTATCTCAGAATTAATGTGGAACAGCAGAGAACCAAGACAATTTTGAAGAATGAGACGAAGGAAACTTGTCCGACTCAATAGTAAGAGTTTATAAAGCTACAGTAGTTGAGACAGTATGCTACTGATGAAGAAACAGACAAATGAAACAGGACAGAGAGCCCAGAAACAATATGACATATGTGTACAAATGTGATATATGACAGAGGGGTAACACAACTAAATTGTTCTGGGACAACTGGTTATGCATTTGGGAAAAATACATTAGATCTCAACCTCACACCATACACAAAAATACATTCTAGTGGATCAAAGATCCAAATATAAAAAGCAAAATCTTAGAAACATATGGAAAAAAGAGAAACTTGTGCTCAATGTTGGGAGGATGGTGGTGATGTAAACTCGTTCAAGTACTTTAGAGAACAATTTGGAAATATCTAATAAAGAATTTTTAAGGGACATTTTCGTCTGTATACACAAGGAAAATGTGTTTATGCCAGCACTATTTATATTAGCTAATGACTGTAAACCCGAAGTGTCTCTTGACAAGAGAACAGATAATTTTTTTTTTTGCGGTACGCGGGCCTCTCACTGTTGTGGCCTCTCCCTTTGCGGAGCACAGGCTCCGGACGCGCAGGCTCTGGACGCGCAGGCTCCGCGGCCGTGGCTCATGGGCCCAGCCACTCTGCGGCATGTGGGATCTTTCGGGACCGGGGCAAGAACCCATGTCCCCTGCATCAGCAGGCGGACTCCCAACCACTGCGCCACCAGGGAAGCCCCAGATAATTTTTTATATAATAGAATACCATGTAGCAAATAAAATGGATAAATTAGAAATGTATATCAAGATAATAAAATCTCAACACCAAAGCTGGGTGAAATAAGTTGCAGAACGATCTCAATAACATATCTAATTTAAAATCAAACCTTGTAAAACAATACTACATATTGTTCATGCACACATAATACACTGTAAAAATACAAAAATACACACAAGAATGAAAACATTAAATTCAATATAGTATTCTCTAGGGAAAGAGATGAATGGTACCTAGTGGGCTTCAAGCTATGGTTTTCAGAATACTTTTTATGAAATGAAGCAACTGAAATAGGACATGGCGTTAAGGTTTGACACAGCCAGATGGTAGGTATATAAGTGTTCATTATTTCTATTCTTGTATATTTGAAATATTTCATTGAAAATAAAATCCCTGTTACTTGTATCTTTCTATTTTTTATCTAAAAAGAGAATGCTGCTCCTGCTGGCAGTGCAGTTAAAAAACCATTTAACATGCTGTCAAAACCTCGACCTCTGAAGATCTGTTCTGCTGAGTGGGACATAACCGAGGAGGACTGACAGAAAGCTTAAGAAATCACATTTATTTTCCCCTCAACAGTACCACTTGCCAAAGCTTTAACCATTTTTCATGACTCAGGATCCCAACCCAGTTGCTAGAGTGAGCCACTCTGTCCTGAGTATAAGGTTCTAGGCAGGGCCTACATCTAGGTGGCTTTCTAGGTTTACTACCATAACCATCACTCAGAAACCTGCACAAATCCTTACAGTGCACAGCAGTTATCTGGATATTGTCTGAATAAAAACTGGCTGGCTCTCTGCCCTTGAGGAGCTCCACCAGCTTGTCTAACGAGTCTCTTAACCCTCAGAGACTCTCCTACTATCGACTCTAATCCTGCCTGTAGACCACACATGTATTTGGCATCTGTTCCCCTCTCTCGACCCCCACTGCCATCATCTTGTCTAGGTCATTGCCATTTCTTGCCTGGAGTACTGCAACAACCTCCTACTGGTCTCCCTACTTCCTGTCTGTGTCCAATCCAGTCTCCACAGAGCAGCAGTCAGAATGATCAGTTATATCACAGGTTACTAAAACACAAATCGCATTATTCCCCTCTTTAAAACCCAGTGGCTTCCTACTGGATTTGGATAATAGACAAAATTTTAGGGACTTCCCTGGCGATCCACCGGTTAAGACTTTGCCTTTCAATGCAGGGGGTTGTGGGTTCTATCCCTGGTCGGGGAGTTAAGATCCCACATGCCTCGTGGCCAAAAAACCAAAATATAAAACCAGAAGCAAGGGCTTCCCTGGTGGCGCAGTGGTTAAGAATCTGCCTGCCAATGCAGGGGACAGGGGTTCAATCCCTGGTCCCGGAAGATCCCACATGCCGCAGAGCAGCTAAGCCCATGTGCCAGAACTACTGAGCCGGTGCTCTAGAGCCCGCGAGCCACAACTACTGAAGCCCGCATGCCACAACTACTGAAGCCCACGCACCTAGGGCCTGTGCTCCGCAACAAGAGAAGCCACCGCAATGAGAAGCCCGCACACCGCAACGAAGAGTAGCCCCCGCTCCCCGCAACGAGAGAAAGCCAGTGTGAAGCAACGAAGACCCAACGCAGCCAAAAATAAATAAATAATTAAAAAACAGAAACAAAAAACAGAAGCAATACTGTAACAAAATTCTATACGGACTTTAAAAATGGTCCACATTTAAAAAAAAAAAACTTAAAATTTTTTTTAAGGAAGAGTCTGAAGATCTAGCCTGCATTCCTCTCTCCAGTCTCCTCTCATCATGCCTCTTTCTTGCTCATTATACTCCAATTACGGTGTTCACCTTTCAGTCCTCAAGAACACGCAGCTCCTTCTTACCTCAGGGATTTCAAAAGGCTATTTTCTTTGGAATGCCCATTCCCCTGTCCTTTCCATGGATAAATCCTATTCATTCTGTAAGTCTCATCTTAAATGTAACTTTCTCAGAAAGGCGTTTCCTAAACCCCAGAAGCCAGATCAGGTGCCCTGGCATACTCTCAAATAGGTACCCTGTATCCTTTGCAGCATGTACAACAGTTTGTATTTATTGATTTGATTATGTGTAATGCCTGTAAATCTTGCTCAAGTCGTGTTATGCTCAAGACACTCCTCTGTTCCAAGCCAGTGGTTCTCCATCAAATGCAGAACATGGTCTAGTCGCTTTAGCATGGCATTTAAGGCTGGCAACAGTTTGGCCTCTCAGAGATTAAATTTATCTGTAAAACGATGGCATTAGTTCATGTCTGGTGTGGTTACTAACAGAATCAAATGTCAACTTATGTGAAAATACTTCAACAGTAATCTAAAATCTTTTATTTTGATAAATTTTTTTTATGTGGTAGAACACACATAATATAAAATTTACCATTAGTGACAGCTAGCACATTCACAATGTTGTGCAACCATCACTTGACAATTCTTTGTTACTCCTTTTCACACTCCTCGTCTCTGTCCATAATGACACATTTCTCTGTTTTAAATGCCTCTCTTTTAAGACCTAACTGTAACAAAATTTCCTTCATAAAGTTGTTTCTAATCTCTCTAACTGCTGGGAATAACTACTCCATTTATCGGAAGCATTCAACATTTACCTTTCCAATACAATCGACTTCTTATCCGATTTGCCCAGCAGCCTGTAAGTTCCTTGAGGGCTAAAATCATTGTTTATCCACCTTGGTAGCCCTACGGCTTGGTGGTATTTCAGAAGAGGAATACAACATGTTTCTTTAAATGACTTGACTTTTACTTGCCACAGGGGTTCTCTTTCTGATTTTATACTTACTCTAAACTAAAAACAGTGACGTTTTCCAATTACACTGAAGAAAATATATACATGGGTATTTTTCATTAGGACGCAGGACTATAAGCTAGAAAATGTGCGTTTAGTCTTGAAAAGACACACAGCCTTTTGAGCTATGGCTTTCAAATCTTAACGTGTTTAATAAACTATAAACCAAGATTAAGAGGGTCTTTAGCCTCAGTCCCCTGCATGTAAACAGTCAGTCTATACAGAACTAATTCCTTGACTGTTTTCCTGCGGAGTCCATCTCTCTTTTAAGTTGCCGTTCACATTTCCATAGTATGTCTGAGGGACTTGCCCAAGCAGGGTATGCCTAGCAGGCTAACAAGAACTGACTGCCCTTCCAAGACAGTTTCCTCCTGTCAGTAGCAGCATCAATAAGCAGCAGCACATGGGTACTCAACAGTTTATGATATGCTTTCACATACATTATCCCACTTGGTCCTGGTGGAATCTACCCAGATGAAACCTTAGGAAGACAGAGTATGTAAGACTCTAGATTTTACAACCTCTTTCTGGATTCAGAGTAATTACATTCCCTTCTTCAGAGCCAAGGAAGGTGAGGAAGAGAACTAGCTGTAGAAGCCAATACACATTTACCACGTTCTTCATTGCACTCTGACCTCTGGACAGTAAACAATGTGAAGGCAAGGACTGTGTCCACCTTGTTTACCAACACAATTCCTAGCACCATGCATACACTGTGCCAGGCTCATACTGGGATTTCAGTTAATATTTGTGAATTAATAAATAAGAATACAATGTGATGTAAAAAATGGATACATCTTAGGGACATCACCAGATAATGCTAATTATGAAATTACCTTCTATTTATGGGGATGTTTTTCAATTTGTC